>NW_012104176.1:2571386-2609548 GCF_000951045.1 Mandrillus leucophaeus | reverse complement strand
AACTTCCAAGACTACCCATGGTCCCAGCCTTGCCCACCTTTCCTTCACCAACTCTCACTTCCCATCTGCTCAACATCTTCCCTTAACACTCACCCTGTCTCTCTTCATTTATACCAGTCATACTGCAAGATGTTTCTAGAAACGGTATTTCCTCTCACCTCCAGTCCTCTGCACTTGGGATTCCCTGTCCGGAACACATCACAATCTCCTCCAACTCACAACTTCACCTCCATCCCTCTTCACCCACGAATCCTTGAGGCCTTGGGTGAAACTCCATTCCTTCCTCCAGAAAGATACCTGTGAACGCTGGGCACACTGGCTCACGCCTATAATCCCAGCACTTTGGGAGGCCGAGGCAGGTGGATCACCTGAGATCAGGAGTTCGAGACCAGCCTGGCCAACATGGGTGAAGCCCCGTCTGTACTAAAAATACAAAAATTAGCCAGGCGTGGTAACGCACACCTGTAGTCCCAGCTACTTGTGAGGCTGAGGCTTGAACTCGGGAGGCAGAGGCTGCAGTGAGCCGAGATCACACCACTGCCCTCCAGCTTGGCGACAGATCAAGACTCTGTCTCAAAAAAAAAAAAAAAAAAAAAAAAAAACCCTGTGAATAACAGTGCTCTGCGCCCTGTCCTGTGGCATCTCTTATCACGCTGTACCAAGTGCACCTCAATTACTTCAACTGTCTTCACTGAGAGACCACAGGTTCCACAAGAGCAGGCTCTGCTCCACTCAGCGAGGGGGAGACACGCAATACAGAGTGTGTGGATGGATATGTTCATGGATGAAAGAACACACCAAGGCTAGCAGACAGAATTACATTAACCTTTCTATAAAAATATTTTAGGCCGGGCACAGTGGCTCACGCCTATAATCCCAGCACTTTGGGAGGCCGAGGCGGGTGGATCACAAGGTCAGGAGATCGAGACCACCCTGGCTAACATGGTGAAACCCCGTCTCTACTAAAAATACAAAAAATTAGCTGAGCGTGGTGGCAGGTGCCTGTAGTCCCAGCTACTCGGGAGGCTGAGGCAGGAGAATGGCATGAACCCAGGAGGCGGAGCTTGTAGTGAGCCAAGATCGCGCCACCGCACTCCAGCCTGGGCGACAGAGCGAGACTCCGTCCCCCGCACCCCCCCAAAAAAATATATATATATAATTATATATATAATATATATAAATATTTATATATTTATATATAAAAAATATATATATATATATTTTTTTTAGTAAGTTATGGTTGGCTACAAAATTACAAGGCTGTCCATAAAGTCAGATAATCTGGAGAATGCGGTATCTCATTACGAATCATTTCCATTTCTCCATAAAAGTAGACAGTCATGATGTCTGCAGTTGACCTTCGAATAATTCACCAAACATATGTAGCTATATTCCAATACAGAAGAAAAAATGATGGCATGTTGTTAATAATTACTGAATTGTTGAATCTGGGTAAGTAAATTGGTAATATGAAAGATATGGCACTGCCCTTTCAATTTTTCTGTATGTTTAAAACTTTCCATAATCAAATGTTTGATCCCCAGCATTTAAGTCCCAGGAGGTACAGTTAATCATCAGGACGGACTTATTAGTTCCTATCTTCCTCCCTGCAACTCCCCAACTGACCCTCATTTCAACAAGATGATTTTATGAAAAAATTCAACCTGTATGTTTTTGACTTGTTTTGCACAAGCTAAAAAGCTCTGTAAATAGAAATATATAATGTCAGTTCCATTTTTTTAAAACATACGTTTCCCTTTTCAGATTTTAAACAGCATCTACAACAGGAACTGATTTAGCTAAAGCAGTACATCAATTTGGAGTCAATGATGAACTGCATATGTTTATACAAAATACCTCTCATGAATAACTGAGTACTGTAATATAATTTAAAGATATACTTTTCCTTTAATAAAAAATTCCTGACATATTATATAACATTTAATAATAGCCATATTAATCAGGCATTGCCAAAATATATTTATAGTCAGATTCTCTCATTTAACATCCCCTTTTCCCCCCACCAACCCACAGCTTCCCTAGTAAACAGGAGTCTGACTTCAGGATGTATGGCTAAATCTGAATACATTGGATCATTAAAGCATAAATGAAAAAAAGCACAAGAATTGCTTAAATAGAACTAAAGGAATATTTTAAGTTCTTGGTAAAAGAATTACCTCCTTTAGGAAAGAACATAAAGTAGACCAGCTAAGATGCCTTTAACTGCAAGTATCAGAACCCTCAACTCAAAATGCCTTCAACAATCACAAAAGTAATTCTCTGGCATCACACGAAATCAAGAGTTGGACAACGTTTGTGGTTGCTTCCATCCATCTCTCAGATCCACCATCCTCAGAATGTAACTGTGCCTTCAGGCTGAGCCTGACTTACAATATGGAATCCCAGGTTCAGAAATCACCTCCAACCACAAAGTCATAAAAATAAACAGACTTTCTTCTCGTACCTCTCCTTAAAAGCCAGGAAATCTCTCTCCACATCCCACAGCAGACTGCTCTGCTCCTCATCTCTTATTGACTAGGACAGACTCTGTCAATAGCTGGAAGAGATGCTGAATTACCTTAGTGGCCTAGGGGTAGGATTCACATTGGAAAGTCAAACACACTGACCAGTAGGCAACTGTAGCGTCAGCAGTTACAGAGTATATGGGGGAGGCATGTCCTAAATACTGGCAACTGAATACATAGCACAATACAAGAATGGCAATTCCATAAAATGAAGACAGAGATGGGGCTGGGTGCAGTGGTTCACGCTTTACTTGGGGGGTGACCCCAGAATGCACCAGTAGAAATCCCAATAATTGTGGGAGAGCAGCCCACTTTAGAAAGAAAGAAAAAGTGATGAAAGGGCTAGGCCCTTTTTTTCTCCCTGTTTATACTTTATTTTATTTTATTTTATTTTATTTTATTTTATCCCAGCACTTTAGGAGCCTAAGGTGGACATTCACTTGAGGTCAGGAGTTTGAGACCAGCCTGGCCAACACGGTGAAACCCCATCTCTACCCAAAATACAAAAAGTAGCTGGGCGTGGTGGCACACACCTGTAATCTCAGCTACTTGGGAGGCTGAGACAGGAGAATTGCTTGAACCTGGGAGATGGAGGTTGCAGGAAGCCAAGATCATGCCACTGCACTCCAGCCTGCGCAACAGAGTGAGACTCCGTCTCAAAACAAACAAACAAACAAACAAACAAAAAACAGATGGAAGAAGGAAGGAAGGGTACAGACTAGTGAATGCATGGATGATGGATATAAAAGTCTCAATGCTGAAAACAATCTAAAAAAATACGTATCTACCAAAAAACCAAGCAGAAAATGTATAGGAAGTATAAATTTCCGTAATTCTATCTTTTAATAATAATGTTTTTTAGCAAGTAGGCCAACAGAGACAATTACTATGCAAGTTTAGCAGCCTAACACCATGGGGCCTATAGGATCGAGAATCCAAAACACCAATTACCTGGGTGGGTGAGGGGGAAGACTCCTTGGTTGATGTGACAGAAAGGCCTATATACTCTTCCTGTAGATGTCTGCTAGCTTCTCTCCCTCACCTCCCTCTGTTCTGTGCTTTCCTCCTGGAGGAGGTGTCCCTGCACATTCTACTGAAAACCAAGGACACCCTCAGCCCACAGAGAGCCCCCTCCTGACTGGTTTTGCTCCATGGCACTTACCACAAATCTATCATCTTCTTTATTTGTCTGAATCATTTCATTTATTGTCTATTTTCTCAATCACTAGAATGTAAGTTACATGAGGCAGAGAGTGTGCACTACTTGCCTTCTTCACTTGAAAAATGTCCAACACACAGTAACTCTCGATCACTTTGTTGAATGAATGAATCCTCACTGTATTTATCAGACCAACTGGTGCTTGACCCACACCCACTTCTTCTTACCACACTATGCCTTCTCCTAGACAATCTCATCACCACCTACAGCTTTGAGTCCCTAGACTCAAATTTGTAACTCTAGACCAAATGTACCACTTCTATGAGTTCTCACTCAATGTCTCCGTCTGGAAGCCTAACAGCCATCTCAAAGGTCAACCTATCCCACATTCAGTGTGGTATAGGATACCATAATCTGTGCCTTCACAAAACCCCAGGGGATTCTAATACTCATGAAGTTTGATAACCATGGTCTAGTCTAGGGCACTGGTCTCTAAACAGAGAGTATGAGCTTTAAATTACCTGAGACCTGACATGGCTCCCTACTTCTACCCCATCCCAAACCGTCTCATCCAGCATCAGCAAGGCTCTCTCTTCAGTCTTTCTAAATTTCATCCTATTCCACCACAAACTCGCAGACATTCACAGTGCTGCACTCGCAAACTTAGTATCCTCTTACACATTTTCTTTATCCACAGTACTTGAAATTTGCTTACTATATATATCCTATGTTTCTCCCCATTACTGCATATGTTCCATAAACCCCAAGCCTAGCACAGTGTGCGCACCTTAAATGCTTGTTGAATACACTTAAATCGGCTACATGGAAAAGGCTCATTAGCTGTTGAGGCAATACTTGTACCAAACCTTCATATTAAGTCAACTATCTTTTTATGATTTTAATTAATATGATACAATAAATCTGCATCAGTTATCCACTCAATAGACTTCTAAAATAAAGCAAACTACCTTCAAAAGGTGAACCAAAACTAGAAAACTAGCTTCCATGACACCATCGGGATTTAGTTACTTTGTCATAAAAAATAAAACCCCAAATCTAAGCTCCTAAATTAAACTCAACCTAAATATTCCAATAAAGCACACACACACTGCTATCTTCCTACATGGGGCAAGATGAGAAACAAACGATGGGTCATGTTCATTAGTTCAACGGAGCCAGCTCTTACTATCTCAGCCCACTCTCCCCACTCTACCCTACAAAACCCTAACCCTTATTCTGTATGACTTGGCTCCAGGAATTCCAAGGCCACAGCTTTGAAGTTCTGACCTTGGTGTGAGTAATTCCTTGTTCTGCCAACCATCTTTTACACCATACCCTATCTGCTGTATTTTCAAGTCATCCGGTTATTCTATTCTCACCTTCAGGACTCTCTGACTAGGCAAATCTGAATGGCAAACATGTTATTTGGCCGGTTGTATCTCTTAGGTGGAATCCTCCCAGACAAGGGTGAAAATAATGGCTTTACTCGGGGGGTGACCCCAGAATGCACCAGTAGAAAAGTGGGAAGTGAGACAAGAAAGAGAATGATGCCCAACAAGGTGAGCTGCTGAAGACTTTACCACTGAGGTACCTGAGACTCAGTCCCCGGGCACTCTCAGGCCAGTGGAGAAGGCACCTCAGGGCGGCCCCACCTGACAGGTGAGGCAGGCAGGGTAGTTACCCACCATCTGCTCTCAGTCGCTGGTTGAGGGTTGCTGAAAGCATGAGTGGGTGGGTGGGGTGGCTTCCACACCAGTACTGGAGCCAAGAATGCTCTCAGGCTTTCATTTAGAAGACATAAGGAGAGACGCACGGAACAGTCAGTGCTGAAGGAATAAAGTCCGCTCCCCTGCAGGAGCAGGGAGCACCGAGTGTCTCCCTCCCAGGGCCACAGCAGAGCAGCTAAGAGCCCAGCCTTTATTATCCTTAGCAAACTAACACAGGAACAGAAAACCAAACACCTTATGTTCCCACTTATAAGGGGGAGCTAAATGATAAGAACTTATGAACACAAAGAAGGAAACAAGAGACGCTAGGACCTGCTTGATGGGGGAGGCTGGGAGGAGGGAGAGAAGCAGAATAGATAACTTTTGGGTACTGGGCTTAATACCTGAGTGATGAAATAATAGGTACAACAAACCCTCATGACATGTAACAAACCTCTTTGAAATAAAATAAAATAAAATAAAGTATAAACAGGGGAAAAAAGAGCCTAGCCCTTCCATCACTTTTTCTTTCTTTCTAAAGTGGGCTGCTCTCCCACAAAAACCATACGGGAGGCAGGTCCCAACCGGGCAAGCATGCCCCCCCACACACACAACTGCCAGACTGAGGCCAGGACTCAGGTCTGGCCCTTGATGTGTGTGTACTTCAGATATGCTGAGCTTAGGACCAGTGTAGATAAAGATGTTCTCTAACACAAGAGGCCCAGGTCCCAGGGTCAACACTGGGTTTTCACACTGAAGCCCCCACTCATAAAACGGTCTCTCAAAGTCCCTTATCTGTATATTGATCTCTGTGGTCCCAACAAAGGAGTGAGGAAGTATTTTGGGATTCGTGAATAAATAGACCCCTGGCTAAAAACAATCACAGCACTTTAGTATCACCCAAAATGGCTCCTTAATTTGTTTCTAACATGTACAGAGATTTGTTAGCTTTAAATGGCTGAAAACAAGGTCAAAGACAAGGGAAAGTAAGAAATAGATGCAAAAAGGGTAGTAATTCACACCACAGCACAGAACATTAGCTGTGCTGTCTATACTTTTTATGGTGTACATGAACAGCCACATCAATCTCAGGTGCCAAAAATAAAATGTGTTTCTAAACACAACAGACACTATTTATAAACTAGGAGTGCCTGCCATCCTTTCTTTTGGAAAGGGAAGACCATACTAATGCCTTTCATTATCAACTAAGCACATACTAAATGCCTGACACTGTGTTTTATGCAAATGGTATCTGTCAATCCAGTAACTTTTCTTCGCAGGGAACAGAAAACATAATAGGAATGTACTGTCTCACACAATGATCCAAGGCAGTCATGCTTTGATGGGTCCTCCCAGGCTTCCTGTCTGCTTTCCTGATAGTCCCAAAGGTCCATTCCTGAACCACAGTGACCATCGAATGTGTATGAAGGACTGTCCTTAGCTTAGGCAGGCCTAGAACCAAGGGTGTGATCAGCATACTCTAAAGCACATGCACGACATGGAACATGGTAGGAATATTGAAATAAAGTGCTCCTACTGTGCCAAGAATGTTTAAAAATATTCCTCTGTGTGTGTGTGTCTATATATATATATATAGACACACACAGGCATGTATATAACCTAACTTAAAGACATCTGATCTAAATGCATGTATATAACCTAACTTAAAGACATCTTATCTACATGAAAAGAACAGAGACATGCATAAAGAAATGAAGAACGCTAGATCATATATATTTACATACACATCAGGAACCTAAGCAATGAAGTCCTGCAGGAGTTCAATCACAGGAGAAGCCTCTAGGTAAAGGGGTCAAGAAAAGGCCACATAGAGAAGTGGAGAAAGTGAAGTTGAGCAGAGAGAATTAAGAAAAATGAGGACAGTGTGTATTCCACAGAAACAGAGATGTTTCACAGTGTAGCTTCCTTATGTATTTTGAAATTTTATCCTAAATGCATGAGTTAACAGGGGAAATTGAAATGTGATCCCAGAATAGCATTCGGAATACAAGTAAATTAAACGTCCATTGTCTGAAACTCACCAAAGCAAAAATATGAGTGCTACCTGTGACATATCATAAGCAAAACTAGACCTAATTGCTAAGAAAAATATATATTTACAAACATATCACATTCAAAGACATCTGAATAAAATATCAAAGTTTATACAAGTGTTTTTCCCCTTGACATCACATCCTCGCTGCTGTTTTCGCCATGGTGACATGCAAGCTTGGCCTTTCACCACGAGTGTAAGCTTCCTGAGGCCTCCTTAGAAGCCGAGCAGATGCCAGCTCCATGCTTCCTGTACAGCCTGCAGAATCGTAAACCAATTGAACTTCTTTTCTTGATAAATTACCCAGTATCAGGTATTTCTCTACAGCAATACAAGAATGGCCTAACATAGCATACATGTTTCAAGATACAGAATTTCAAGACAGCATAGATGCTTTAAGCTAGCATACTTAAACAAAGTCAACAAAGTATGGTCCATGACCTCTGGTATAAGTAAAGATTTATTGGAAGACATCCACATCGATTCATTTATCATTCGTAAGTACCGTTTTATGCAATACTCATTGGCATGTTATCTAAGGTTGCATTCACACTTCAAGGGCAGAGGTGAGTCACTTGTGGCCAGCTGTGAAAACCCAATTTACTTACTATCTGGCCCTTTACAGAATTCAGATACTTGTTTTTTAAAATAAAATTCTTAAAATTTTTCATTAAAAAATGTTAGAAAAACTCAATTTTTATTTTGAATAGTTGGGAGTTTAGTAACAGATTTACAATGAAGATTTACAATGAAAATGCGTTAAACAAAATAATAATGAGATAATAATTAAAGAATACTCACAATCTTTCAAGGAGACTTAACCCAGAAAATGAGCCATTCTTCAGCTCGGATATCTTATTGTTACTCAGAATCCTAAAAAATACCAAAAATAATAATAATAATAATAAGTTGCCTAATATACACTACCAATATCAAAGTAATTTAGCTTATTATGTTTAAACCTATGAGGAATTCCAAGACATCATTTATTAGCCAGAATGTTTGAGATGGCTGAAAAAAAGTGAGTGTCTTCCCCTTTCTCTGAGAAACCAACTATTTAAAGTAGTTTACTCATGCATCTTGTCCCATTTAAATTATTTCTATCATGCATAATCAAAACTTTGACAGAAAAGTCGATATGTAATAGCTCTAAGTTCAACACAAGCATAAAGAATACCATACCATGTACATTTATATAATCAAATTATGCAAGTTGAATACTCATTTTTAAACTGGAAACTTAGCAGAAAAATGCATAACCTATGATCTTGTAAAATACTGACTTTATAAAGAAATAAGGTATCTTCTAGATATTTCAATAATGCTGAATATTATTTGTAATTTAACAATATACAAATCTACTGTCCATTTGTGTAAAAATATGCTTTTCACATGCACTCACAGACAAACACAGGTAGCTGAATCATAGTATCATATCTCACGCTGTAGGACAATGTTTATCAAAAATGAATTGAAAACAAAAACTGACTCACAGAAGTCATAGTTGCGCCTATCCCAAAGGTCGGACTTGCCTGAGAAGAGACTTCATATTATCTGGCACTCCCTCTAGGTTTTGTAACTTTATGTCGCTTTTGGAGCCTGAATATCAATAATGAGCATCCACGAATGAGGTGAAAATGCTAGTTATCCGAATTGGGGAGTGGGAATATCAAGGTAAGGAAAATGAGAAAACCAAGGCACAAAAGAGTTAAGTAAAGGGCCCAAGATTACACTAGCCAATGGCAGACCCAGGTTTTGAACCCAGCAGTTCCTACTCCAAATGCTAAGTTCTTCAACATACATTAATGTTGGTCACAAGGCACACTACAGGCATTTGGGGCAGAAAACTCTCCATCACACGCAGCACTGCATAACTTTCAGGGGCACCCTTCACAATGGCTACAGTGTGAGCTGGTGTTTCTTGAGACAATGCAACACAGCACTTCTTGTACACAAAATGTAAATGGAGCATACCTCTGGGTCAGAAGATTTTAGGTATTATTATTTTGTCTAAAAAAAAAACTTGGATTTCTTGTATTAAAACAAAATAGCCATTTGACATTTGATTTTCTTTTGATCTAAGTGAAATTTTAAAATCCCTGCAGATTAACATATCAGAGGCTTTTCTTTTAGGAATTCCTAAAGTGGAGCATACCTGGGTTTCGACCCCAGCTCTATCACTTTCAAGTTATGTTGATTTTAGGCGAGTCACACCTCCTCTCAGTAACAAGAGTTCCATCACTGATAAAATGGGAAGAATAAAATCTACCTCACGAACAGTAGGAGGAATTAGAAAAAGCATGACATATTAAATGCGTATCCATTAAGTTTCAAATTCTGTTTTCTTGGTTCTAAGACACACATCCTCCCTCATTTCAATGTTTTCTGACCTGTCAACTCAAGAATGGAAAACGAAACATGGTCATGTTCTCACTCACAAGCGGGAGTTAAGCTACGAGAATGCAAAGGAATAAGAATGATACAATGGACTTTGAGGAAAGGGTGGGAGGCGGGTGAGGGATAAAAGACTACACACTGGGTGCAGTGTACACTGCTCGGGTGATGAGTGCACCAAAATCTCAGAAATCACCACTAAAGAACTTACTCATGTAACCAAACACCACCTCTTCCCCCAAAATATACCGAAATAAACAAATTTTTTAAAACGTTTTCTGAAATCCAGATGTATCTTACAATCCAAGTATATTATTGGATTGTATTCTGTCCCCCCGCCACCCGACAAAGCTGTTTGTTAGTTACTAAAGCAAACATAAGTGTTCAATCATTGGGACCGAGAAAACATGGTGATCAAAAACATTCGGATTAAAATACAATTTCCTCTAATCAAAACCACAAAGGATTTGTTGTTGTTGTTTTTAACTGGCAGTTATTTAGCACAGGCAAAACAGAATTGAGACTCACATAGGAACTCAAAGCTCACGTCTCGAGCAAGATTTGCCAAGCAGCCCGGCAGAGCATACTAAGAGCCTATGACCCTGGCTATCCCAAACAGTATCTCTCCTGAGCGGGCACTCACCAAATCTGACAGAAGGTATTTCCAGCGACTTTATGTCAGCATGACATATAACAGACAAAAATTAGAAACTCCCAAAGAGGTCAGTTATAAGAAGAAGAGTTAAACAAATTATAAAACATCCAAACAACAAAATTGTATGCCTCCAATAAAAATGATTCTTTCAAAGGAGACCTGAAGAGAAAAATGCTTACAAGCTTTTAAAAAGCAAACACCAAAACTGATATCCTTGATTGAAAAGAATCTCTGCATAGTCAAAAATAATAATAATTGGGAAAAAAAATATCAAAATGATCACTATTTTACTGAAGAGGTTTCTATTAATTTATTCTTTTTGGGTTTTGGTTTTTTTTTTGTTTGTTTGTTTTTTCGAGACGTAGTCTTGCTCTTGTCGCCCAGGCTAGAGTACAGTGGCACGATCTCAGCTCACTGTAATCTCCACCTCCTGAGTTCAAGCAATTCTTGTGCCTCAGCCTCCCAAGGAGCTGGGAGTATAAGTGCCCACCACCATACCCAGCTGATTTTTGTATTTTTAGTAGAGACAGGGTTTCACCAGGTTGGCCAGGATGGTCTTGAACTCCTGACATCAGGTGATCCACCTGCCTCAGCCTCCCAAAGTGCTGGGTTTACAGGTGTGAGCCACCACACCTGGCTGATTTATATTTTATTCTTTATAATCCCGCAATATCTTTGGAAATCATTAAAATAACACTCTTATTTTTTAAGTATTTTTCCTCCTGGTAATAAATATAAGAATCTTAATTGCTAAGTACAGTTTGAGGTTGAGTTTATTTTGAGTATATCTTAGAAATAAAAATAAGTAAATAATTTATGCTTTGAAATTAAAGAGTCACATTCATTTATTTATATTCAATAAATGTTTATATAGTGACTGACGTTAGAAACTTCACAGACACAAAAAGTAGTGCAAGTAACAATGGTGCTGTATTCAGAGTCCACGGTTTTAACTGCAACCCCACAAGGAATAAATGATTCAGTTTGTGTGACAGTCACTTCACTTTTCTAGGTAGACTTCAACTTCATTTTAAGACCAAAAAAAAAAAAAAAATTAGAGTGATTACCGAGATCCTTTCCAGCTAGTTTTAATTTTCTATATTTAATTATTAAGTTTTAATGAGCAAAGCTATCAAACTTCGCAGTGACTAAGAGTTTAAAATAAACCAAAGAACAGGGAAATGAAAACTACACAAACGACCAACCTCAGTGACGTTAGTGTGCCGTTTCCGAGTAAAGAATGAAACCCAAACATGAGTAGCTTATAAAGAACGGCCAGGGTAGTGGTTGAATTACACTCACTGCAATTCAGGAATGTTTCAGCCAAAGGACTGTCATTTGCTCAGTCATAAAAGCTTTAGTACGAGAAATGATAGATTTTATTGAGGAAAGTAAAAAGGAAGACATTTCATCACACTTAAAAAGTTATAACTGTAACCTTAAAAATATAGTTTACAACCTCAAGTTAATATATTCAGTCTACACATTATTTGATGTGTTTAAGGATTTTGCGCTAGAAAACAGAATCAGTATGAATAAATCTACTCTGCAGACAGCTTTTATACTCAATTTTGAAATGGGGGACTGTGGAACTAGCAAATGCGTAATATCATGTATCATTATAAACCTAAAACCCATTCATAATCAATATTTTTGCTGACATCTTTGAAATTTCAAACTTTCTAGGAGGTAACTAAATGAAAAATATAAAACTTGACCGAAGTCATAAAGC
The DNA here is from genome assembly GCF_000951045.1 of Mandrillus leucophaeus. Classification (NCBI taxonomy): domain Eukaryota; kingdom Metazoa; phylum Chordata; class Mammalia; order Primates; family Cercopithecidae; genus Mandrillus; species Mandrillus leucophaeus. The sequence goes on along the minus strand of NW_012104176.1, from coordinate 2,597,324 downwards.
TCATATACACCCATTTCTGTTCTATACTAATGACGTTACCGCCACATGATCTATAGACAATGCTTAGGAACGCTACTTGGAGCTCTTGTCTCTTGAATTTAAACACCGTAAGAAAGTCTTTGATGTCCATTGCTACTATTTAACACAGTACCAAGTTTAAGTTTGGTATATTGCTTATGCTGGAATACGAAAACAGGAGTGAGACTTACTATAGACATACTTTTTTAAAAAATCAAAAGTTTATGGAGCAGAAGAAATAAACATTAAGTAGTATTAGAAGTTCTCAGCTGCTTGCTATTCCAAGTCCCAGAATGGAGTGAGTCATGGAAAACTGCTGTCAACACCCACACCTTGTATAGCAGAAGGCACAAAATAATTATCCTTTTGAGAGGAATTTAAAAATACATTTCAAGAGTACTAAATATTCAGATCAAATATGTTGGGGCTATAATTTGGGGCGTCAACCGCTGGAGGGAAAAGTCAGATAAACAATCAAATAGGGTTATTGTAGCAGGTTGAATGGCTGAAGTGGGTTGAAAGGCGTCACCTGGAACCTGTGAATGTGAAACTGTGAACGTGACCTTGTTTAGAAAAAGTGTGTTTGTTGTTGTGATTAAGTTAAGGTTCTAGAGAGGAGAGCATCCTGAGTTAGGGTAGGCCCTAAATCCAATGCAAGTGTCCTTAACAGGGAAGAAGAGAAGACAGAGTTCAACACTCTATGAAGATGAAGGCAGAGATGAGCCTCAGAAAGAGACAAAACGGAAAAACAGAAGAAAAGCGGATTTACAACCCATAATAACTAAGGATTTCCCAGAACTAAGGAAAAGAGCAAATAGGAAATTTTAAAATGTAGCACATTTTTAAAATTTCTTTTTGATTTTTTTTAATCCATAAGCAATGTGAAAAGACAAACAAATATTTTCAACTCCTATTAAAGGCAAAGGACTAATTTTCCAAATATACAAAGAATTCTTTTAAAAAAATTAAGAAAAAAAAACCTCCCCAATAGATGCGGCCAAAAAAAACTCATCATAAATGGTCATTAGAGAAATGCAAATCAAAACCACAATGAGATACCATCTCACAACAGTTAGAATGGTGATCATTAAAAAGTCAGAGGTGGGTGTGGTGGCTCACACCTGTAATCCCAGCATTTTGGGAGGCTAAGGCTGGTGGTTCATGAGGTCAGGAGATGGAGACCATCTGGCTAACACAGTGAAACACCATCTCTACTAAAAACATAAAAAAATAGCCGGGCATGGTGGTGGGCGCCTGTAGTCCCAGCTACTCAGGAGGCTAAGGCAGAAGAATGGTGTGAACCTGGGAGGCGGAGCTTGCAGTGAGCTGAGATCGCGCCACTGCACTCCAGCCTGGATGACATAGCGAGACTCTGTCTCAAAAAAAAAAAAAAAAAAAAAGTCAGGAAACAACAGATGCTGAAGAGGATGCGGAGAAACAGGAATGCTTTTACACTGTTGATGGGAGTATAAATTACATCAACCATTGTAGAAGACAGCATGGCAATTGCTCAAGGATCTAGAACTAGAAATACCATTTGACCCAGCAATCCCATTACTGGGTATATACCCAAAGAATCATAAATCATTTTACTATAAAGACACTATGCACACGTATGTTTACTGCAGCACTATTCACAACAGCAAAGACTTGGAACCAACCCAAATGCCCATCATTGATAGACTGGATAAAGAAAATGTGGCACATGTATACCATGGAATATTATGCAGCCATAAGAAAGGATCAGTTCATGTCTTTTGCAAGGACATGGATGAAGCTGGAAACCATCATTCTCAACAAACTAACATAGGAACAGAAAACCAAATACCTCATGTTCTCACTCATAAGTGGGAGTTGAACAATGAGAACACATGGACACAGGGAGGGGAACATCACACACAGGGGCCCGTAGAGCTGTGGAGGGCTAGGGGAGGGAGAGCATTAGGAGAAATACCTAATGTAGATGACAGGTTGATGGGTGCAGCAAACCACCATGGCAGGTGTATACCTATGTAACAAACCTGCATGTTGTGCACATGTATCTCAGAACTTAAAGTATTTAAAAATCTTTTGCCAAAAAAAGAAAAAAGAAAAATCAGCAAAAGCCTTGAACAGATAGTTTAGGAAAAATAAACACCAATGGATCACAATCAAATGAAAGGATGTATGACAACCTCAGTCATGAGGGAAATACAAATTAAAACAAGATACCACAAATAACTTTTCACAGTGGGGGGGGAAATGTGATCACCCACTTTATATTCTGAAGGAAAGAGCCACTCATATTTTGCTATAAATCAGTACAATCAGCTGGGCATGGTAGCTTAACTCCTGTAGTCCCAGCTACTCAGGAGGCGAAGGTGGGAGGATTGCTTGAGCCCAGAAGTTCAAGATCAGCGTGGGTGATATATAGCAAGACCCTGTCATTTAAAAACAAACAAAATTTAAAAAATCAAAACAAAACTATGGAGGGTAAAAGTACACACATATATACACTATTTCATCCACTTACTCCTCTTCTGAAAGTTTACCCTAAAGACATAGTTGCACTTGTACAAAATATATTACATATTATATCTTATATAATTATATACTTATACAATAAAATTATTCATTGCACTACTGTCTGTAAAAGCTAATTGCTGGATACTGACATTGGTTCCAATAATAGGGGATTTTATGGAATTCTTCTATCTACAAAATGAAATACCAGAAAGATTGAGAGCTGTAGGACACATGGAGAGGAAGCACTTTAAGTATCCACACAGAAAGATCAAGGTATACATTTATGTATTTTAAATTTCCACTCTTTGAGGCCCCAGTATGCCTGTAATCCCAGTGCTTTGGAAAGCCAAGGCAGGAGGACCACTTGAGCCCAGAGTTTGAGTTTACAGTGAGCTATGATCCGGCTACTGCACTCCAGCCTGGGTGACAGAGCAAGACCCTGTCTCAAAACAATAAAAGTTTCCACTCCTTGACATTTCTGATTTGCCATTTTACAAACTGTACTAATGCAAACTGATACTGTGTTAGATTTAGCATGTACAATAATATGTTATTGCTACATTGTTTATCAAGTACAAGAAAAAGAGATAAGAAAGGAAGGTCGGCTAGATTTTGGGCCAGGTGAGTCACTAAATTCAATTGGTACACATCCTAAATTTTTAAGGCCACCTGTGATAAGCAAAAATCAGGACTGTTAACTCCTCAAAAATAAATTTCTAGTGCTTTCCTTCATTTACTCCACTAATGAAAACTGGTGACTCCCAACATTCGTCAAAGTTCTAGTTCAGAAGCCAAAAAACCCAACCAGCCACTGGTTTTCTTTAAAGCCTAAGACCTCTAAGAACAGTGTTTAAATTTTTAAACACATGAAAAAAAATCAGAACAATACTACCTCGTGACACATGAAACTTGTAGGAAATTCAAATTTCAATGCCCTTAAAGGTTTGCTAAAACCAACCATGCCCATTTGTTTACATATTGTCAATGGCTGCTTTTTTTTTTTTATTTGTATGTTTTTGTGAAAGTTTTACAGAGTAAAACAGACTTGTACAAAGGATTTCCCCTAAATTTTCCCTTTCAGAAGGTATCTCCTACAATAATTTTAATAGGACCAAGAGTTACCAAACACTGAGGATGTGCTAGGACAGCAGAGCTGAGTAGTGGCAAGAGACATTCTGGTCTGTAAAGCCTAAAATATTTACTAATTGATCTTTCAAAGAAAAAGTTTGCCAACTCCTGTTTTACTCTGTCTCAGCTTATTCTGTTTTCAGATAAACACAAATAAAATGCTATTTTCTAAAATAATTCTTCCTAGCAAAAATGACAGTATCTACTGAATCTCAAAATTCTCCATCCATTTGATTATTCTTCATATTAAAATTACATTTAATTCCACATGGCATCAGCAATTAAATACATTTTGTCATAAGCACAGCTAGTTACTTGGTTCATCAATGTTCCTCCTTTGATTGGACACATTGACTCATTCATTCATTTTTGCAGAAAATAATTCTGGGTGGTATGCTTTAGCTCTTGTGTGTCAAGAAATATTTTGCCTTCACTCTACTCACCTTGTTTTAACACTTCTCATTATCTGAAATCACTCTGTTCAGGCATTTGTGTATCTACCATTTCTCCCACAACAAAGTAAAACCCATAAAGTATAGAAATCTTTTCCAATTTGACCATAATTGCATCCTCAGAAAAAAAGAACATAATGGTGAATATCTGAGTGACCATATTGTGCAGTGAATATACTCAATCATTCTTCACCAGAACCCTATGATATAGCTGGGTTCAGTGGCTTACACCTATAATCCCAGCAATTTGGGAGGCTGAGGCAGGAGGATTGCTTGAGCCCAGGAGACAGAGACTAGCCTGGGCAACACAGTGAGACCCCAACTCTAAAAAAAAGTAAAGACAACAGCCAGGCATGGTGGTGTGAGTGTGTAGTCCTGGCTCCTTGGAGGACTGAGTGGAGATGACTGCTCAAGCCCAGGAGGTTGAGGCTGTAGTGAGCTATGACAGTGCCATTGCACTCCAGCCTGGGCCACAGAGCAAGACCCTGTTTCAAACAAAACAAAACAAAACCCATGATGTAGATATTATTATTTTCTTCAAAACAATGACCAAAAATTTGCAAGGCAAAAGAAATCAATAACTTGCTCAGGTTCACATGCAAACTAAACAGCAGAGTTAACATTCCAGCAATGTCAAGTATGAGTGACTGTTGTAGGCACATGCCCCTACTCAGCTGTCTTTCCAAAAGAGGCCTTGGGGCAGGACAGCAGTTAGCTGAGGGCCCCCAGCCACAGATGTCTAGAGGATCTGCCTCCGTTTTCAATTTTCAAGCAGACGCCATGCACATTGCAGGCAGTCCCCAGCCAATGACTGAGCACAGCAGTGGTAGCGGGACTCTGCATTTCTACCTAGCAGACTTCTGGTGGACGATCTCTACCAGAACTTTGCAAAGGGCTGGCTGAGCCTTTCTCGTAGCTGTAACGCAGTCTTAGACCTTTCCTTCCCCTCTCCTTTCATAGGTGCTAGACCTGCGGTTCCCATCTGAAGACTTCTCATGCCTGCTTCTGTTTTCTCTCTTTATTTTTCATAGTAATTCCCCCTAGTAAACATCTTAAACTCCTAGCTCCACTCTGGCATGTGCTTCCCAGGAGACCCAACAGACAAGGTCCCACAACATCTGTGCAATGAATGAACGAAATAAAAAATAAAACTGGGTTTAAATTTGTATGTTCAAAGATCCTTCCCTGAGGACATGACATAGCACCTATAATTTACTGGCATGCAGTGGTACAGATCAGAAATATACATCTCAGCCCCAGTCTTATTCCTTCCTAAGTCTTATGGGATTCTTTTTGGAAATCAAAAATTCTACCAGGGTATGTCTAGTATTCTTTCTTCTCTTCATACTGCAATAAAAGTGTCCCAAGATACTTTTTCTACATGTTAGACCTTCTAAACTTAAAACCATCTTAAAACTGATAGCAAAAGAATCTTCCAGCTGTTAGGAAAAGGAGGAAGTTAAGCATTTATCAGTGGTTGTCATTGTTGGCACACACAAAAACTGTGGTTGAATTTTAAGTCTGGATCCTTAATTATGGCTTAATGTTTATACATTAAGGTTTCACTACGACGCAGCACTGAAATAAACAGTCGTGTAACAGAAGATTGCATATGCTATGACAGCGTAATTAAACGCAGAGAATATCAAATCTCTCAGAATTTGACATTTAGGAGAGGCTGGAGGGATTCATTCATGTGTCATAGAGAACTATCATTCAAGCAGCTCACAACCCTGGTAAGCTGCCAGCTAACTTTTAAGAAAAACAGTTAAACTTCCAATGATGCGTGATTACATTTTTTTAAAGCTTGTTAAATTAACCCCAAGTTAAAAAAAAAAAAATGCAAAACCTAATACAGGCATCCAAATTATATTATCACAACCTAAAGATGCTAAAGAAAAAGTCAAGATTACTTTTATGACAAACTGTGCAATTACGATGCAGGCAATATACCCTAAAATGATTTTAAATATATTTTCCATGCATATATAAAAAGAAAAAAGAATAAAGGGGTAAAATGCTAGTAATATAGGAAAATCAGGTAAATCTGGGTAAAAAATATACAGAGGTTCTACCCATTATTCTTATTCTTTCAATAGTCATGTAAGTTTGAAATTATTTTCAAATAAAAAGTGTAAGCAGGCCGGGCACAGTAGCTCATGCCTATAATCCCAGCACTTTGGGAGGCCAAGGCGGGTGGATCACTTGAGGTCAGGAGTTCGACACCAGCCTGACCAACATAGTGAAACTCCGTCTCTACTAAAAATACAAAAATTAGCCCGGCGTGGTGGCACACTGTAATCCCAGCTACTCAGAAGGCTGAGGCGAGAGAATCGCTTGAGCCCAGGGGGCAGAGGTTGCAGTAAGCTGAGATCATGCCACTGCACTCCAGCCTGTGTGATACAGTGAGACCCTGTTTCCAAAAAAAAAAAAAGTGTAAGCAGTTTTGTATTAAAATGACACCACGTAGAATATAAATGGTTAAGTGATTCAGAATGAGAAGGCTGGGGGTGACAGAGGTGCTAAGGAAGTGGCAATTCATGGGGTGGGAAAAAAATATGTACACGTTTAGACAAACCAGCTCTTAAGAATAATTACACCTCTGGCTCCCTCGCCGAAAAGTTGTTTGGAAATAAGCATCTGACTGTTCATGGCATATTTGAATCAAAGAATTGTTTAGGCTGCCTTTTATTTCTCCATCTGCTCTTAAGCTGGATATTCCACCTCTTAGTTCCAACCTTCACATTTCCTAATTCTGCTTCAGAATTCTCATCTTAATCCTTCTGCTTTGAATTTTGGAATAAGTCCTCTGCTTAATTTTCCAGACCACTAATTTTCTTAAGTCTATAGTTGTTGCCATTTCTCCCTTCAGCCCACCTACTGACCCCACACCAGCACTTCTTTTTTTTTTTTGAGACAGGGTATCGCTCTGTCACCCACTAGAGTGCAGTGGTACCATCTCGGCTCACTGCAACCTCCAACTCCTGGGTTCAAGCAATTCTCCTGCCTCAGCCTCCTGAGTAGCTGGGATCACAGGGATGGGCCACCATATCTGACAGGGTTTTGTCATGTCGGCCAGGCTGGTCTTGAACTCCTGGCCTCAAGTGATCCACCCACCTTGGTCTCCCAAAGTGCCAGGATTACAGACATGAGCCACCATACCCGGCCCACACCAGAGCTTTTTAACATTATAAGCCCACACTTAACTTGTGAGAACTCCTTTGCTTGACCTTTTTCAGGAGATTTTTCTTTTTTTTTTCAATCAGTTGCTCTATTCTTGGATCTGAGACTATGAATTAGAATTTGCCTGTGTTAACTTTTCCCCGGTGGTTCCATGGGACTGGTTTGGTGGCCTCTCATTCTGTTGGCTTCTTCTCAAACGTCTGATGATCCTTCTTGGTTGTTGGCTCATATTTGCAAATGTGGGGCTAGAATGCTCACTATTAGTTGCTGCAGAGGGTTTCTTTAGCACACATGAAAATAATGGTGAATGAACAGAGCAAAACTGCCTTTACTTCTAGGTTCAGAAATTGCGTATCTACGGAGATGGAGACACAAAAGATACCTGGCACCCGCTACGACTTCTCCCTCCTGCTACACAGTCGCCCACTATATTCTGCCTTGGCAAATCTCCCAGATTATTTAAAACTAAGCTAAATGGCCTTGTCACAGAAGCAAACTGGACCACCATCCCCTCAGAGCCAGACTGATAGCAGAACTGGAGCAGCTGTTTCAGGTTATTAATTCCTGGCCAGGTGCTCTCATTAGCCACTTTTGTTGCCACCCCCTATGGTTTCAGTTCGTGGGAATCATCCAGGATGCTGTTAAGAAAATCAATTTTTCTAGTTATTCCCACTTCTGTCTCTATTGGGTTGTAAGTTCCTTTGCTGTGGAGTGTGCTGCTTTATGTATTTCACAGTGTCCTCAATGCTTCCAGGGTCTCCAGAGCAACTTTCTTATTTTTCAGCCCTGTTATGGCTCTTTTCATATTTTTATGTTTCTTCTATTGTTTTCAACAGAATTTTGAAAGGAAAGGAGAAAAAGTAAACAGACGCGACTCACTATATATCCACTTAGGGGGCCATAAAGGGGTCATTTCCTAAAAGTAGAGCCTCCATCCTCTTTTATATGTCCTCTCTGGATGCTAAGTGATTCATGGACGGTTTGGTTTCTAGCCCATCTTTTCCCTGTCGTGCAGGGAAAGCTACAACTCATAGAAAAAGCTTAACCACCTTTCATTTAACAGAATTATACTTTTAATCACAAGGGTATCTGTGTAAAACAAGAAAACCTCAAACATCAACCAAAAGCTAAAGTCCCAGGTCCTCTGTAAAACAGTCAGATGTCCCTGACCACAACCATTCTTAAAGTGCCATACTCATCCTGCTCCAACAACTCAAAGAAAGGGAGGCAGATGCAGGGGAACCTCCGAGGGCTGAGGATGTGGTTCAGTGCCCTGGCTGGCAACTCTAACCCATTTTGTATTTAGGGTCATTTTTCCAGTCTCTGCCCTCCCTCGATAATTACTGAGCATTTAATAGTAATCACAGAAGGCAAACTCCGGAATACAAAATACTGGAATTTGAATCTTAACACCAGGATTTGGCTTCATGACTTTGGATAAGTTCTTAACCCCTCAGTTACTTAATGCCTCATCGGTTTATCACCCCAGGCCTTTCTAAGAGACAATACAAGGCTTTTGTAAATATATATGAGAACGTGTGGTGAAGCACTTAAAGCAGGCCTTCTGACTGCTAAGATCCAAGCAACTGGACATCACAGCTAGAGAATAAAGCTGATACTGGACGTTTTCATTAGCAGCATCTACTGATCGAATACCAGCCAGGCTGGGCTACCATGCTGTCTCCCGAAAAGTCAACAGCATCTGCTGCACCACACCAGTCAGTCTCTCCCAACGGTGACACCTCTGGCGTTCATGAACATGCCTCTAACATGTTTTCACTAACATGGTAAAATAAACTAACTCAAACCGACAACTTCACAGATATTGTTTAGATAAGTATTTTTAAATGAGCAAAATTTAAACTGAGATAATATATTCTAAATCAGAGGTCCCCAACCTTTTTAGCTCCAGGAATTGGTTTCACAGAAGACAATTTTTCCATGGATGGGAGGATGAGGGATGGTTTCGAAGGCATTAGATTCTCATAAAGAGCGTGCAACCCAGCTCCTTCGCATGTGCAATTCACAATAGGGTTGTACTCCTGTGAGAATTCTAGCGCTCAGCTGATCTGACAGGAGGTGGAGCTCAGGCAGAACACTTGCTCACCCGTCACTCACCTCCTGCTGTACGGTCCCATTCCTAACAGCCATGGACTGGTACCTGTCCAAGGTCCAGGGGTTGGTGACCCTTGGTCTAAATAACAGTTTAAGTGGTATCTAATGACAAAGCAGGATGACAGCACACTGTACCCATCTAAAGTTGGAAACACTATACCATTTTCACCAACAAGAGAGCCACAGAGCAGGACAAGAGTTTGAAGACATAGCCTCTCCAGAAAGCTCTTTGACGAAATGCATTCAGCTAGAACTACCTACCAAACCAAACCATTCTAAATTGAAGACAGTTACTCAAATTTGTGTTGTTAAATATTTCTCCCATTTATCTAACCAAGAAACTCTCTGAAGGGATAACACTACAATGACCTGCCACACCCACCCTACAGAATGTTGAACTACAGCTGCCAGGTGCCTGGGAAGCAAAAGGCAAAAGTGTGGCCGGTGAAGCCAGAGCTTGGGGTGCTGGATGTTGGGGTGCCGGATGTCAGGGTGCCTAGATCTGAATCCGTGCTGCCACCTGACACTAGTATAAACTTAAGTGACAAGTGATCCCTGCCCTGACCTTCAGTGGCGGAATCCATAGACAGGGATAATGGTGCTGATTTGTTTAGAGCAGGGGTCAGCAAACTGTAGCCTGTAAACTGTTTTTATAAATAAGGTTTTATTGGAACCCAGCCACATTCACTCATCTGTGAATTGTTTTATGGCTGCTTTCACATGTATAGGGTTGTGTAGCTGCAACAGAGACTGTACACCTAAAATATTTACTAGCCGGGCCTACACAGCAGGAGTTTGCCTACCCTTGGTGCAGAACATTGGTTCTCAACTCTGGCTGCACATCAAAATCATTTATGAAGCTTTAAAAAAAAAAAAAAAAAAAAAAAAGCCAGAGCCTTGGCACCCCCTGAACCAACAGACAAAATCTTAGGCTGTGGAGATGTGACATCATTAACTCCTCAGATGAGCTCTGTTGGCACCTACAGCACCAGGCTTCAGGGGGCTGGGACCATCCCTGAGCCTCGTACAACTTACAGCGCTCTAAGAGCTATAAGAGGTTAACCAAACGCAAGTGTGAAGAGGGCCATGGGAGGCAGAGAAAAGCATGGCTACTTCAGGGATCTAGAGGCCAGAGAAAACACGAGAACAATCCAGAAGTCTGCTTTGAAGGACATGGGGCTATCAGAGGGGACAGAAGGTAACAGTACAGAAAAATAAAAGCAGACAGAGAGACATGAGTCAACCTAAGAAGATTCAATAACGGCACAGAAAATTAAAAATTTGGGGAAAACATAATTTTACTTTCTTAATTTAGTAAACAAAAGTGAAGACACCTACAGTATATGCAAATAATAGAAGTCTACTGGGAGAAAAAAAGGAGAAGAGTGGCAATAATTAAAAAAATAAAAGGAAATGCCTCCATAGAAAGTAGAATAGAGGTTACAAGGGTTGAGGGCAGGAGAAATTGGGGAGATATTATTCAACAGGCACAGAGTTTATGTTGGGAATTGTGTTAGTCCATTTTCATGCTGCTGATAAAGACATATCTGAGACTGGGTAATTCACAAAGGAAAAGAGGTTTAATGGACTCACAGTTCCACATGGCTGGGGAGGCCTCATAATCATGGTAGAAGGTGAAAGGCACGTCCTACATGGCAGCAGGCAAGAAAGAATGAGAGCCAGACAAAAAGGGAAACCCCTCATAAAACCATCAGATCTCATGAGACTTATTCACCACCACAAGAACAGTATGGAGAAACAGCTGATAATTTAATTATCTCCCACCAGGTCCCTCCCATAACACACGGAAATTATGGGAGCTATAAATGAGATTTGGGTGGGAAGATAGACAAATGATATCAGGAATGAAGAAAATATTTTGGGTATAGATCATGATGGTTACATCGTAGGCAAATGTCTTTAATGGTACTAAACTGTACACTTTGAAACAGTTAAAATGATAAACATGTATGTTTCCCCACAACAAAAACATAATGTATAAGCATAAATATGTGCATGAGGAAAAAAAAATAACGAAAAGGAAATATCTTTCATTGGAAGAGAGACTTGTAAGACTAACTACGAGCTAGGGAAACTGATGAAAAAGATGCATAGCTGGATACATTCTATTAAAATTTCCAAATTCCACAACAGAGAAAATGATCCTTCAAGTTTCCAAACAGACATGAAAACTTGTGGGTATTTCCATCACTCGGTTTTAATATCTTTCCTACAGATTTGACGAATGGGGGAGTTCAGTATATTCTGCCTTCTTAAACCGTCTACAATAGTACTTCTAACTTCAATCTCTGTAAGGTTAACACTTATTCAAAATGAGACAGCAAGTCAAACATATCAACAGGTAGCACACTACTATAGGGTCACAATACAATTTATCATCAAACACACTTGAGGATAAAAAGAGTTGCCATTAATAATTACACTGAGACAACAGATTCCAACCTGGGCTCGTGGTTACCCTTAACTCCTGAAATGGTTCAATAAATAACCATTCAAGTTTCCAGGCATTCTTATCAAAGATCTGACATTTTAATAAATAAAGGAGGCCTGATTTTTTTTCTGTTTTCAATTATTTACTTAGCAGTCTCATAAATAAAAAGGAAATAACCTATTTTTCTGCCTTAGCATTAAACTGTAAGTTTACATGAAATTAAACAGCATTTGGTTAAGAAAAATTGAAGCGTTCTTAATGCCACAGTAGATATCTTTCAAAAATGCCTAAAAATGAAAAACTGTTTATTAAATAACACTCCATCTTATCTTATGAACACATTAGCTTCAAGAGAAAAGACAGCCTATTTTTTAAGGTGTCTGTATATCAATAAAGAACACTGGACACTTAGTATTTATGAATATAATAAAAGCCGTTTTATTTGGCATTTTAATCCAATTGAAAGCTTTCTACTGGGACCATCCTGAGGTTCTTATAGGAGTCTGAGTCTCTGATTTTTTTTTTCAGCCAAAATTCTTGATGTCGGACCTATTACTCATTTCAGAATATATCTGAGCAACTATTGTGTGCTGGGAGTGACAGCAGAGATACAAAAACAGACCTCGTAGACTAACATTACACAAGTGTACACTAAGTGTTAAGTGCTACAAGAGGGATACGTAACTGATCCCAAGGGAATATAGAGTTTCAGTGTTGCTGAAAAGTAAGATGATTAGGGGAAGTATTTCTGAACTTTGCTGTAAAAAGAAAAAACAAAACACAACTAGCGGAAATTTAAAGGGCAGACAAAGAAGGGGAAAATCATTTAAAGTGAGATAACCTTGCAAAGATCTGTATTTGTTTTCTATTGCTGTGTAACAAGTTACACCTGTTTATTAGCTCACAGTTCTGTAGGTCAGAAGTCCAGGCACAGGGAGTGAGCAGATCCTCTAGTCAAGTGCAAATGGCCCCAGAGAACTGAGATACCAATAGTGAGGGTGTTCCTGAGTTCATGCATGGGTCAAGGGAGGGAGGGAGAAGGCAAACAAGTGGTCAGAAAAAGACAGGCAGGCAGACACTCTGGGTGTCTAGCTGAAAATATCCAGGAAAGAAACTGGAAAACAATGTGTGATAAACTAGATAAGCTCTTTCTGCCTGTAGCCAGCACTCTCAGAGCAAATGAGCACAAGGTCCTCCTATCAATGGTAAACTTTGTTTAAATGTAAGGCTGTTAAAATTCACGAGAGGAGTAATAAAACTCCAGGGCAGAAGTCAAGAAACTTGCCAGGTGCCAGACAGCAAATATTTTGGGCTTTGCAGGCCAAGAGGCAAGATCCATAATATGATGTAGGTACTTATATAATGAGAGGATACAAATACTCACAAGTTTTTATTGGCAACAATCAAAATATAACAATTGGGTATTTTTTTTCTAATACTTGGCAAAGATGCTCTCGACCACACCTTTCGTGAGGTTCCTTTGAGCCCTCTTCTCAAGGGGGCCTCTACTTTAGCTTTCAGTGTCTGTCCCTGCAGAGTTTTAGCATGAATCTTCCAAAGTCAGTTTAGAGAGAATGCTCCCACCCACGGTATCTGGTCAAATCCCTCTCTTCCAACATCCCCCAGGTGATATCTCATCATCCCAGCCTGCCTTCAGCAAGAATCCTCTCAGGGTCCTTCAGCGAGAATCTCGCTACCTTTGATGTCTCCTCTTTTTTAGTAATCTCCCATCCACTGATTCTCCAGCCTCTTCGGCTATAAACTTCCACTTGTTCTTGTTGTCTCTGGAGTTGCGCCCAATCTTCCTCCCGTACTGTGATGGTCTTGATACCCATCGCAACAGTCTTAAATAAAGTCTTCCTTGCCATCTTAACAAGTATTGGAATAACTTTTTTCTTTAACACACTGGTCAACTATGAGAAGAGCGGATTTCTTTTTGTTAGGGGGATAACATTTGACTTAATCAGAGTTCCCCATCGTCAGATCAATTGCAAATGTATAAAGCTACTACTCTTAGCGCACAAGCTACATAAAAGCAGGCAGGGTTGGGGTTTTTGGTCCTTGCTCTTTAGAATGCACAAGGGAGAGAAAATAAAACTGCTAAGTAATCCTAATACACATATTCCTTCCAATACACTGCCCACGTTACAGCACCACAGGAGCACTGGAAAAAATGCATTTGGTGTCTGGGGAAAGAATGCAGGAATGCGGAGGCAAAAAAAGCACATCAAGGAAGAAAGTCCATCCCAGCCAGCCCTTCGTCTCCTCCTATTTCCTTAAGACTAGTTCCATTAAAAAAAGAGAATACTGGAAATAGACAGATCTTAAACAACAGAAACCTATTGGTTAGATAACTCTAGGCCTGGTTGGAACTTTTAATCGTTTGCACAAGGGGTTTTTAAACTTGACCACAACTCACCGTTTTCCTTCAATAACCCAATATACATAGACATTGGACATTATTCATTCATGTATTTAATTACAAAGATTTACTGAGTCTACTATGTTCTTGACAGCATTTAGGATGCTGGGGAAAACAGAACAAAATAGAAAGTCCTGCCCTTATGTAGTTTACGTACTAGTGGGTGGAAGAAAAAATCAATAAGCAAAATATAGACTATGTTAGCTGCTGAAAATTCCTATTGAGAAAAATAACATAAGAAACAGTGACATAACATAAGATATAGTGGAGGTGTAGCTGGCTGGATTTTTCTTTTAAAGAGTGTGGTAAATGACATTCTCACTGAAAAGATGGCTTTTTTCTAAATGATTTTTATTTTACAGTAGCAGTAGGCGTGCAATGTAAAGAATTAGAAAACAAAGACTAGCCAAACCAAGAAAATAAAAGCATATCCCCATCATCTAGAGATGACCATTTTAACACCTTAATAAAGCTCGTTTCCAACAGTCACCCACACATATTTACAAGTGTGCTTTTTGCATACACAAGATGAGATTACACTGTAGATACTACCGTTACCAGATTTTTAAGCTGTTGATCCCCACCTTTCTTTTTTTAAGAGACAGGGTTTCAGTCTGTCACCAAAGGTGGAGTGCAGAGACACAATCACAGCTCACTGCAGCCTCCAATTCCTGTGCTCAAAAAATCCTCCCATCCCAGTCTCTCAAGTAGCTGGGACCACAAGTGCACACCACCACGCACAGCTAATTTTTTTGTAGAGATGGGGTATCGTTACGTTGCCCAGGCTGGTCCCAAACTCCTGGCTTCACACGATCCTTCAGACTCAGCTTCCCAAAGCACCGGGATTACAGGTGTGAGGCACTGTGCCCAACCTCCACCTTTCCATTTCAGTATCTTTTGAATCTCATCTAACACTCAGGCAATAATCAAGTTTCTAAAAGAAGACCTCCAAAGATTTTTCCAAAAGATGCTTCATAGATGGTTTTTCCAAACCAGCATCTAAGACCACACGTCTATCTTGAGTGTGTCCCTTGCAACAAAACAGCACCAACCAACCTCTCCTTTTTTGTTAGACAAAAAAAAAAATAATGACTGGTTTGGGTGGGTCTTTGTGGCGCTGTTTTGATACTTTCTCTGCTCTCCTGTCAATTCCTTCAGGCTGGCATTAGATCCAAAGCAGAGATTCCCCACCTTTTTGTGCCTTGGACTGTTACCAGTCTGGTAAAGCATTGGGACTTTTACCGAAAGTGGGGCCTAGCCATCTGTTTTAAGAAGCCCTCCTGGAGGGCTTCAATGTGTACTCATTTTGTCAGAGGCACACGAACCAGAGCAAGTCCATCTTGAATAGGAGCTGGGTAAAATGAAGCTAAGACCTACTGGGCTGCATTCCCAAATAGTTAGTCATTCCAAGTCATAGGATAAAAAAGGAGGTCGGCACAAGATACAGGTCATAAAAACCTTGCTAATAAAACAGGCTGCAGTAAAGAAGCTGGCCAAAATCCATCAAAACCAAGGTGGCCACAAGAGTAACCCCTGGTTGTCTTCAACGCTACACTCCCACCAGTGCCATGACAGTTTACAAATGCCATGGCAACATCAGGAAGTTACCCTCTATGGTCTAAAAAGGGGAGGCATGAATAATCCAACCCTTATTTAGCATATCATCACAAAATAATCCTAAAAATGGGCAACCAGCAGTCCTTGGGGCTGCTCTGTCTATGGAGTAGCCATCCTTTTATTTCTTAACTTTCTTAACAAACTTGCTTTCACTTTACTCCATGGACTTACCCTAAATTTTTTCTTGCACGAGCTCTATGAACTCTCTCTTGGGGTCTGGATTGGGACTTCTTTCCTGGAACAATCTGAGAACCTCCTAAGTAACATATGCTATATCCTACAATTAAGAAAACTACTACACATACTACCCTAAATAAAACTACTACAAATTACTGTAAACTGAGTGGAGTTTTACATTTCTTTAGGTTTTTTTGTTGTTGTTGTTAGAACACTAAAATTATATAGTGAAAATCCTAAATTCTAATTAAATCTTCTATGTGTTTCATTTTCAACTTAAAAGATTATTTTAACTAAATAATACATTTATAGAAGTCAAAGGTGAAAACTATATACAAAGAGAACCAACTTATTTCAGTAGACCCCTCATATGTGGGGCATATGTTCCAAGACCCCTAGTGGATACTTAAAACCGTGGATAGCAGCAAACTCTACATACACTGTGCTTTTTCCTGTACAGGCATACCTATAATAAAGTTTAATTTACAAATCAGGTCCAGTAGGAGATTAACAACAATACCTAGATAACAAAATAGGACAATTATAACAATGTACTCTAGTAAAAATTATGTGTATTTTTTTCTCTCTCTCAAAATATCCTATTGTACTCTCTTCACTTTTCTTATGATCCTTATGATCCATCCATCTAATAACCAAGCCAGCTACTAACTGACTAACAGGCAGGTAGCATAGACAGCATGAATACCTTGGACAAAGGTCTAATTCAAGTTCCAGGCAGGATGGAGCGGGACAGCACAAGATTCCATCCCGCTACTCAGAATGGTGCACAATCTGAAACTTAGGCTGGGCACAGTGGCGCACACCTATAATCCCAGCACACTGAGAGGGAGATCACAGAGCCCAGGAGTCTAGAATCAGCCTGGGCAACCTGGTGAAACCCCGGCTCTAGAAAAAGTAAATAAGTAAAACTTATGAACTATTTATTTCTGGAATTTTCCATGTAACTGAAACCACAGAAAGCAAAACCATGAATAAGGTGGGGGACTACTACTTTGGAAAGAGATAAAAAAGGTAAACTAACAAGGACTCATCTTGGCCTTCCTGGATAAAGTGACTTCCAGAAAGCAAAGTAATTGATCAGGAGTAAATTTCTTTTATAAAAGTATCAGAGTTAATACATGAAAAAATGATAAAATTAGAGTATCATCATTTTGTAACACTAATAATAAAATTGATTTAGGCAATGATACCAACAGCTGTTAAACATCATTTTTTTTAAAAAAAGATATTATATATCCCATTAATGTAAGTACATACATCACCTTCTTGCCAGAGTCACACTTGAATCTCAGAAGTGAAAAGTGGTACCTCAAAATAATTTATATGTATCTATGTGAATTTGTGTTCTCTTTCTGTGAAGATCCAGAAATCTCCTTTGGCCTTTATAACACATATAACACATTGGTTATGAGGACAGGCTCTGGAGTCAGGCTGACTCAGCTCAGGTCCTGGTTCCATCACTTACGTCTGGGTGACCTCACGGAACTTAATGAGCTTCTATGCCTCACTTCCTCAGGCACAAAATAGGGATAATCATAATGATCTCATTAGGGAACTATAAAAAGCAACCAACACAACATTTAAAACACTTACTACTACAGGATCCAGCACACTCGGCAAACATTACCTATTATTATTATACCACATTGTCAATGGGTTATCTGTCTTTTTTTACTAATTTACATCAGTTCTTAACACCTAGCAACCAGCATTTTTCCTCAATACAATCCGTGATCCAAATCCTGGGAGCCTCTATTAGAATATACTGGGAGAGCGCACTTTGGAAATTATGACTCAAGAGTGAAATCACTTAATATTAAGTACAGAACCTAAATAATTCGACCAGTAAGAAATCTTGAGACCTTTTGTAAACATAAGTGGCTGAACCACTGTTAAAGTAAGTATTGAAACTCTACTTCAAACGGTGAGGAACCCTGATATATACAACAAAAGGTCATTATGAGTCCAATGCTGGACAACCAAAGAAACAATTAATACAGGTATATAAACAGAGTTTTGGGCTTCCAGGGCCACTGGCAAATGATGGCATGTGTGCCATCACCACCCATACCATGCCCGTGACAGATCATTATTCAGTCCTGTCATTTCCCTGGATAAGCTCACAAAGCACTTTCAATAGCTACTCCCAATTTATGGGGGCAGAAATTCAAGAAATCAGCTGGCACCACTGGTTCTACTGCAGAAACCATCAAAGGCAACTATGATCCAAATGTACTTTTATAATTGGTGGGGGAAATCAAAACCAAAAACAAGCCTGTCCACTTAGAGAGAGTTAGGTGGGGAACAGAGGGAGACAACAGAGGGTCGACAGGGAACTGTCACTAAACAGAATCAGCCAGAACACAGGTGTCAAAGGATTCTGTAATAAATATGAGGTAATACAAGCAAAGCCACAAAAGTGGGGGAAAATGCAGGCAAGAAAAATAACACTGTGATGTGATAAAGAATCTGCACCATGTCCATAAAGTCTGGAAATTAACTTCTTTTTTAAAAAAGTGTGTGTGTGTGTGTGTGTATATTTGTATACACAGCCATCAAGGACATCTTCACTATGAAAAAAAAAAAAAAGGTCTCTGTTTCTGACATGACACCCTGCAGGTTCACCTGGTACTCAGAAATTCAGAGAACCAGGCTGGTCTACTCATGGAGTTGGGGTTTAGAAGCCTATATTCCTATAAGCAGAGGGAGGAACAGAGACACATAAAGGAGCAACCAGAGTTCACCTATTAAAAGAGCTCAAGTGAGGCCGGGCACGGTAGCTCAAGCCAGTAATCCCAGCATTTTCAGAAGCCAAGGCGGGAAGATCACCTGAGGTCAGGAGTTCAAGATCAGCCTGGCCAACATGGTGAAACCCTGTCTCTACTAAAAACACACAAAAAATTAGCCAGGCATGGTGGCGGGTGCCTATAATCCCAGCTACTTCAGGCGTAGGTTGCAGTGAGCCAAGATCACCATCATTGCTCTCCAGCCTGGGTGACAAGAATGAAACTCTTTCTCAAAAAAAAAAAAAAAAGGCCAGGGACAGTGGCTCATGCCTGTAATCCCAACACTTTGGCAGGCCGAGGCAGGTGGATCATCTGAGGTCGGGAGTTCATGACCAGCCTGGCCAACATGGTGAACCCCCGTCTCTACCAAAAAATACAAAAATCAGGCGTAGTGGCAGGAGCCTGTAATCCCAGATACTCAGGAGGCTGGGGCATGAGAATTGCTTGCACACAGGAGGCGGAGGTTGCACAGTGAGCCGAGATTGTGCCACTGCACTCCAGTCTGGGCAACAAAAGCAAAAGAAGTTTTGCAAACAAAAAAAATAAAAATGAAAAAATAAAAATCGAGTGTTCAGATCTTAAAGACAGGAACTCAGGGACAAAAAAAGAAAACCAGTTAACAAGGCCGGGCATGGTAGCTCACACCTGTAACCCAGCACTTTGGGAGGCCAAGGTGGGTGGATCACCTGAGGTCAGGAGTTCAAGACCAGCCGGACCAACTTGGTGAAACCTTGCCTCTATCAGAAATACAAAGTTAGCAGGGCATGGTGGTGCATGCCTATAATCCCAGCTACTCGGGAAGCTGAGGCAGGAGAATCACTTGAACCAGGGAGGCGGAGGTTGTAGTGAGCTGAGATCGTGCCATTGTACTCCAGCCTAAGCAATGAGTCACACTCCATCTCAAAAAAGAAAAAAAGGAAAAAAAAAAAAAACAGAAAACCACTTAACAAAAAAAGAGCTCAAGGTCCCAATGTTGGCATTAGCCCTAGTGAAAGAGGGCAGGTCTCAGCTTGTAAGTGAAGGGCAATTAGTAGTGAGAAAAGAAAGCAAAGATCAGGAAGCAGGCCGGCCTGAGGTTTAAGTAGAAGGAGACCCAAGGCCCCCCTTCTCCAAACAAGTAAACAATCCTCACCCTTACTATTATAATGCAATATAATGGTACAATCAGCCAATTCTAATAAAGCGACTGGAATTTCATTAAATGTGTACGCAACTTCTGTGGCTTTAAAAAATACATGTTAGCAATGTTGTTAGGTTTGGTTTCATATGTAAAATCACAGAACTTTAGCAGTTACAGAATCAATAAAGATAGCCTAGTTCAAAAACCTCATTCTACTAGTCAGGAAAGTGAAGGCCAGAAATGCTGTGATTTGCTAAGTGACACAATTTTACTTCGTAGCAAAACCAACGTGAATCCCCACATCCATTCACAGTCTCATGCTATTTCCCCTTATCCTCCATTCTGATCATCTTTATTAAATAAGGTGTAGGAACGACGGTTCCCTGCTCACCCAGCAACAGCATGACATGTAGACAGAACTAGAGTGTTATGTATGAATTCACGTCACTTTAGATGCACACCTCCCAAAAATGTATCTACTCCCTCTATGATGTTCTTATTCATCTTCACATGGCAGATGTTTGAAATGGGGTCATTTATTATTCCAGGATAAAATTTTCAATCTCAAGAATGCAGCAGATAAGCAAAGAAAGACTGACTGTATAATAAACAGATGATGTTGCAAACCTAAGTATAAGCCCTATTTGGTCATTTCCACTACCACCTGATGATAGTAAAATGGGGTGTTAAAATTCTTTCCTTCAACAGTTGTTAGTTACTTGGACATAATATGCACTAGGTGAAAATTCTCATTTACAGGTTGCATAGCCCTCATTCTAAATGTTTGGGACCAAGAGTGTTCCTGATTTCCCATTTTTGCAGAATTTGGAACATTTGCATTACACTTACTGGTTGAGCATCCCGAACCCGAAAATCCAAAATCCAGAATGCTCCAAAGAGGATTTCCTATAAGCATCCTGTCAATCCCAAGAAGTTTTGGATTTTGGAGCATGTCGGAATTCCCATTTTTCATATTTGAGATGATTGGCCTGCACTTTACTTTCCCATCTGTCAGCCGTCTCTAAAGGAATGCTTTAATGTAAACAAGTGTTTGAACAACTGTTCTACAAAGGCTTACCCCAACAACACTACCAAAGAAAGCGCTTAGGGTGTGACTTTTATGAAAATAACAATAGTTAGAATTGAAGGCCAGAAGCCAGGCCCAGCAGCCTATGTGTAATCTGAGAAGATCAATTTACTTGTCCATGCTTCAGTTGGCACTCCTGTAAAATGTGGACACACAGAGCTCATAAAGCTGTTTTAGCGATCAAGTGAGATGTTGTACGGGGAGCATTTGGCACAGCACCTAGCACATGATATTCCAGTGTTGGTTGTTATTAGAACTTTCAAATCAGGTAAGGACACTTACAACAAAGTTCTGAAAGTCAAAGAGCTCTACAGACACCTGAAGTTTCTCTAGTCATGGTAGTTCACAAATATCACCAAACCAGTTTTAGGAGAAAGTGAAACTAGCAGTAGAAATAAATCTCTCCTTTAAAAAAGCAAAACAATAACAACAACAACAGGTTGTTTTACTCTGTTGTGATGGTTAATTTTACTTGTGAATATAAACTGAGAGGTGCCCAGATAGCTGGTAAAACATTATTTCAGGGCGTGTCTATGAGGGCATTTCCGGAAGAGATTAGCACTTAAATTGATAATTGAGTAAAGCAGATGATCCTCCCTAATCCACTTTGGAGAAGACCAAAGTAGACTGGTCCTCTTTAAGTCGACTGCCTACTTCAAGCGGGCATCTTCCAATACACTGAGGGCCTGAATAAACAAAGAGGCAGTAGGGCAAATTCGCTCTGTGCTAGAGCTGACATGCTGTCTCCTGCCCCCAGACATCCGGCCTTAAGTTCTTAAGCTTTCAGACCCAGCCCGGGACTCACATCCTCCCCTCCACCTGATTCTCAGACTCTCAGACCTTTGAACCCGGACTCAAAGACATCACCAGCTGTTCTGGTTCTCCAGAACATGGGACTTCCTTATAGCCATGTAAGCCAACTCCTACAACTCTCCTCTTAAATCTCTCTCTTCTTCTAGCCTGTGGGTTCTGTTTCTCTAGCAAATCTTAATATACCTTTATATTAGGTAACTCTACAGGGGTTACATCAAAACGAGAAACAGGTCTATGAAATTAATTTCATGAGAAAGCTAAAGAGAAGTGTTTTCTGAAATCCCATTTTCTTGAAGGAGAACAATGAGAAAGGCCAAGGTCTTCAGTTTTACTTTACTATCCAGCAACATCCCAACAAAAAAATAAAGGCATCACTAGAAAATAAACTCTGGGTCAGAATAAACTACAACCATTAAGGCTTATCAGTTTCATAGACCAGCAAAATATCACAGAAATTAAAGAGCACGAAAGAATCCGAATGAACCATGTTATGCTCACCCCCCAAAACTCTCCTACCAGCCACGGAGGGAGCCTGTTATTCATTGTCTGCAGGTCCTGGGGACTCCCCACATTTCCTTTCCATTTTAAAGCTGCCACCACCTACACTCCCTCTGGATATACTAAGACTTAGTATAAAAGGTCTAAACAATTTCCTCTCTCATTTTTTGCTCCACACAGTAACAACAGAACAATTCAAATGTAAAAGGTTTTATAATCACAAAAAATGGGAAAAGATGGGAAAAAAAACTAATACAAGAACTAAGAATATTATAAAGCTTTAAAAAAAAAAAAAGTCTTACAAAGTTTCTATCTGTGGTTGCTAACTTCTAGCTAAGCTGATGGACAAGTTTTTCAACTTTATCCCCAAGGGAAGAACTTGAATATGTATTTTCCCCCCCACCAAGGAGCTCTGAAAAGTCAAATCCTAGTAGAACAGTTCACTAATGTTCTTTAAGTAGGCAATAATCTCAAGCAATCTCTATTTCTCATAGGTTCAGACTGGATGACGCCTACTCCCAGGAGGCTTATCTCAAAAAGCATAGCATCCTCTAGGAGGTACTACCCTACCTGTGTCTATCTTGGCAGGGAAACCACGCAGCCACGCTAGTCAGGTCCTCCTTGAGAGCTATAATCAACCCAAACCACGTGAGGCTGAAAGAATGGTTTAAGTAGTAAATACAGTTGCCAAATACAATAATTAGTAAGTGTGAAACCAGGTGTGTCCATCAAGCTAAAGGACCAGAAGAGGAAGAAGTATGTAGTGATGAACTTTAAAATGGTCTAATCTAGGCAAACTTCAGCAAGAGCATGGGACAGAAGACGGCGGTATATAGGCCACATACAGGGTAGAATGCTGGAAATTAGGACAGGCATTGAGATATATCACATGCAGAATGGCAGATATATGCTAGACAGGAATAGGCTGAAACTGAAATAAGAGGTAAGGAAATGAGGCGGATGGATTCACGCTAGTTTCCAAGAAGTTCACTTAAGAAAGAGTAGTCACTCAATCATGGTGCTGCAAGGGAATATTTTGGGGACAGGAGCTTTTATAATAGAGGAAAGGAAGTGGCTATGTGCAATAACGAGAAACATCACAAACTGGGGGAGAAGTTCAAAATAGAAAACAGAAAAGCAATGACTTCTCAAGAGGTGGGAACTGGATCAAGAAATGAAAAAAAAAAAAATCTGGGTAAAAGACACTTTTTACTATCAGATGAAGAGTGGAAGTTTAAGCCTTGACCTTGTATGTTGGTTATGTTGCTTTGAATAGTTTCAAGTTTATCCATGACAGATTCATCCTGCATAAGAATAATGCAAGATTCTGCCCAGTACTACTTAGGAAAAAAAAAAAAAAACCAGTAAGAAAAATGAGACCTCTTTGTACAAAGATTTACTGAGTGCTTACATGCTACACACTAGGGATGCAGAGATAAATATGGCCATCAAGAGTCTACAATGTGGCAGGAGAACTAGGGTTGTAAATAAATAATTCCAAAACAGTATGACAGCTGTCATAATGCAAGCAAACACGAGGTAGGAGGTGGTCCCAAGGAATGGAAGAGCCGGCGTAACACTGTCCACTGCGGTAGACTGCACTTCCAGGTTACTGGGAAGACTTTAGAATTCTAACTGCATTTTGGTCACAAAGGAAGAGTTTACATTTGGTCTCATTTAAAACAAACAAACAGCAGATTAAAAATAATAATAAATCTAATAGAAAGGATATCCATCTTAAACACTGCCCTGGAGATGAATACACCAGTAGTCAATCTCTCTTTGCCTTTCTCATAAGAAAAGAATCAGGAAGAATTGCACAATAAAACAAAGAATGCTTTTAAGTCTTATCTTGATGGGAAATGAATCAATTTAATTAGACTTAGATCCAAGCAGGCTTAAAGAAAGAACATTTTAACAACTATGTTAAAGAACCTGCCTTACAGTTACATCTCCATAGCTGCTCTTTCTTTCAATTACATAGAAGGAGGCACAATGTACAACCTGCTTTCTACTAGTCCACCCACAATACAGGGCCATGGCAGCAGTGGCTGTTAAATGTCTGTCACTATACTAGGAGCTGCGGATACATGAGGAAACTGAGTCTCCAACACCTCAATAGAACTGACATTCTAGATATAGGACCAGGTCACATACTTGGAACCATGTATTCTGAGAAATGTCCCCATATCGGGAGTGAATTTAATTCACGAACATTTACCGATCGCATTTACTAATCACATACTGTGTATGATGTCCAGTGCTTAGGAAGAGGGTAGAGAATGGCACTGAGACTGAGGAGCTTAGACAACTTAAGGGAACCTCTATGTCCCCCTAGCCTTGGTAGCGGCACAATTATTGTTCTTGTGTGGAGACATCTTAGCCTTCAAGTACAATTCTTGAATAGGTGGGGGACAGCACTTTTACATACAGAGTTAGCATCTTGACAAAAGATTTTCTCATGCTTATCATAGCGTTGTCTTCAGAGAGAATCATAAAAAGGGCTTAATAAAAATTCTAAATAGAGTGAAACCTAAACTGTCCATGGTGAGGGTAATGGATAATTTAGCCTTCTCTGTGTGTGACACCCAATTCTACAGACCTGCCCCCAACCACGGTGAGTACTCAAGAACAAAAGATTGCAAATGTGCACAATTCAAACATCATGCAAATTAAACTTCAGAAGGTAAAATAGGGGAAAGAAAAAAAAAGACAAAAAATGTGAGTTTTAAAAATTTTATTTAAATTAATAACCAAGAATGTCATTCATCTGAAATGATGAGGCGCTAAAAGAAACTACCAAATGCCTGATACCTGAGTTAGTTCAGTTCTGCAGCCTGACAACAAAGCTATGTGCCCGGAGAAAGAAAATCTCGTGTCTCTCCAAGGTGCCCTCAAGTACTGTTGGACTGACGCTTGCTGCTGTGAGATCCTCTCATTTTATTCATTTAACTCCACAATACATCTCTGAAACCTATTGTCCTTAACCTTGGCTTCAGCACGTCACTCTCTGCTTTACCAGTAGTCGTTTTTCTTGGCTTCTATGAATAAGGCCCTGTCCTGAAGCTCTCAGTTCTCTGTCCTAGAAATGTCTCTTGATTTCATTGTCTTTTCTCTGCTTGGACCAGCCCCTCCCTCCCTCATGAGGCAGCTGCCCTCAGTTGGCTCCTGTGCTCTTTCTTCTACCTTCTTTTGTTGTGGCAGACAACAGATGGTGACTAGGGTTAACCCTTCAGGTCCCTGGGCTACTAAGCAGCAGGTTCTCAACCTGGGTGTTATCTGAACCACCCCACAGGGCTCTGAAAAAATACCAACGTCCAGCCCCCATCCCTGAACAATACATCAGAATATGAGGTCTGTGGCCCAAGCATCTGAACTTTTAATGCTTTCTGTTGATTCAAATGTAAGGTCGAAAATCTCAACCGCAAACTGACCAACCAGGTTACAGGAAGGTAGGGACAACTACTCCTCTGACCATGGGACTTGGATGGATGCAAGCCTAGTGCAAAGGGCTCTGGCCAGGAACATCCTTCACCATTTCACT
>NW_012104176.1:2566829-2569626 GCF_000951045.1 Mandrillus leucophaeus | reverse complement strand
CAGGAGGCTGAGTCAGGAGAATGGCGTGAACCCGGGAGGCGGAGCTTGCAGTGAGCCGAGATCACGCCACTGCACTCCAGCCTGGGAGACAGAGCGAGACTCTGTCTCAAAAATAAAATAAAATAAATAAAATTGTCTGTATTTGAACATAAATGCAAGCTAAATCATACATCAAGCATTAAAATTATATTGTTTTACATTAAAAACTTATTGAGCAAGTTTGCATTTATAGCTTCCTAATCTTTGCAAAAACTGAGTTAATAAGCTACTAGTACTCAGCCAGGCGCAGTGGCTCAGGCCTGTAATCCTAGCACTTTGGGAGGCTGAGGTGGGCGGATCACGAGGTCAGGAGATTGAGACCATCCTGGCTAACATGGTGAAACCCCATCTCTACTAAAAATACAAAAAAAAATTAGCCGGGCTTGGTGGCGGGCACCCGTAGTCCCAGCTACTCGGGAGGCTGAGTCAGGAGAATGGCGTGAACCCGGGAGGCGGAGCTTGCAGTCAGCCGAGATCGTGCCACTGCACTCCAGCCTGGGCGACAGAGTGAGACTCCATCTCAAAAAAATAAAATAAATAAAATAAGCTACTAATTCTCAAAGAACTCTGTATTCTAATCTTTGTTTATAAGAAAAATGTTGACACAATACATTAGCTGTGTTCTCTAGAGTGAAGATTCCTCCATAGCATTAAGCCAGTAAACAACTCTTTCTGAGAAGCAGCTGAATGGAGAAACAAGTCATTGAATAGTCTAAGAAACTTCATCCCGTGCCATTTTCTGAGTTACTTTCAGGAGTTTTTACTTTTGTCTTTGTCTGTTTTTTTAAACCATCTTTACAGGCTCCTGGGAACAGAAGCTGGAGCTGCATTGGGAGCAACCTCACCAAACATTACCATATTCATTTGTTTGGGGCCTTGGTATCTTGCCAAACCCACCAACTTCTCTCATGTGCTCTCCTGGTGCTGGAGGACTCCAAGCAGGCAAGAAACAACAGGATTTTGAGGCTGGGTGATACGCAACCATGTCTCATATCAGAAAAGCTTACAACTTGCATTCACGGACCAAATGCCAAACTGTGCCCCCAATCCTGCAAGATTTCTGAGCAACATTCCTGGTAGGAATTCAAGCCACTTCCCAACACAGTCTATATGTGTGTGCTTGCCACACACATAAGATCAAGTAGATCACATGTGACTGCAGATAGACTGAATATACCCATCCTTGAATCAGGGATCCCACAGCTGAACCTAACAAACTAACAAACTAAACAAACATATGTTCTCATTTGCTATAATAAGGTAAACCTGTGAATTTGCATCCACCTTCTAACCCCCAATTTTCCTGCTTTTCCACGACCTAGTCGTATCTGTTAGCATTACTCTTGCCCATAAAGAACAATTACGTACCCACCCATACTCGAGGTGCTGTGAGAAGTCACAGTCCTTGCTTTCAAGGGTATGTGCATTCTGAGAGCAGCACCAGTATCATAGAAAGCGACACAAGAGCACAAACACTAATAGCTACCTGGGTTCAGAGATGGAAGAATCAAAATGCCAGAACAGTGAAGAGTTCGTAGCAACCGAGTTGGGTATTAAAGAATATCCCAGAATTTCCCAGACTGGGATTCCAAGGCAAAGGTGTCTTAGCAAAGGCACACAGGAAGCACAGTATAAACTCTGCTCAGGGGACACTGAGAGGCACACTTTGGTGAAACGAAGAGTTTGTTTAAAAGACTGACCCTTGGATTATTTTAACCCTGAACCACTGGGCACTGTGTTTACAACATAACACCGCCTCAACCAACGTCCATGGAAAAAGTAATCCGTGCTGGGTGTTAAGAAATCAGGCTGCAGACATATGTAAGATTTTGCATTCAAAGATAACAATCTTACTCTTGATCCAGTGGCTCTGCTGGTGAGAATTCAGGCCGCGGCATCTTGCTGGCCTACAGATTATAATCACTTTGCTCCTCTCTCCCTTGGCTGCACTTACCTGGCAAAGAAGCAACCTGGCCACACCCAAGGATTCCCATCGCTAGGCTGAATCCAAGTGGAGAAAAACAATTGCAATGACCATCTCCCTTTGAATCAGATCAGAAGGCAAAACTGGAAAAAGATCCTCCCTGCTGACTTTTCTGCCATCCCCAGTAGGTTCACATTCCAAAAGAACCATTTCTCTTCTCTTTCCCCTTCCTCTTGGCCCCTTTTTCCCTCGCCCTGCCTAGATGTCTTTGAGAAAATAGAAGCAATGGGGCCAGAATTCCCTCTTCCTCCCACCTGCGCCCCAATGCCCTCCTGCCTGCCTTGACACCCCTTTCTCCCATGACAAGGTGTTGTGCTGAACCCCTACCCACTCCAGAAGGGATTGCACCAGGTTCAAGAAGAAGAAACCCAGAGCTAGTGAACAGAACATGGAGTCTCACTGAGGGCTTACATGCAGGGGAGAGGGTTCAGTGCTGGTGGGCTGAACAGGAGAACTGCATGCCCCGGTGGCTACGGGCTGAGCAGAGAAACTCGCAACTTGCAAAAAGCATGCAGCACACGGCCGCAAGCGGTGGCTCACCCCTGTAATCCCAGCACTTTGGGAGGCCGAGGTGGGCAGATCACAAGGTCAGCAGTTCAAGACCAGCCTAGCCACCATGGTGAAACCCCGTCTCTACAAAAGATTCAAAAAAATCAGCCAGGCGTGGTGGCTTGCACCTGTAATCCCAGCTACTCAGGAGACTGAGGCAGGAGAATCGCTTGAACCTGGGAGGCGGAAGTTGCAGTGAGCCGAGATCATCCCACCGCACTCCAG
>NW_012104176.1:2563599-2565259 GCF_000951045.1 Mandrillus leucophaeus | reverse complement strand
ATGAGGTCTGTGGCCCAAGCATCTGAACTTTTAATGCTTTCTGTTGATTCAAATGTAAGGTCGAAAATCTCAACCGCAAACTGACCAACCAGGTTACAGGAAGGTAGGGACAACTACTCCTCTGACCATGGGACTTGGATGGATGCAAGCCTAGTGCAAAGGGCTCTGGCCAGGAACATCCTTCACCATTTCACTCCAGTGCACACATCATCATTGTCTATCTGTGTCATGGCATGAAAAATTTTGGCTAGAAATGCCATAAATAATGCAGGTGACTGTGTGAGTCACCTAGCAAATCTAAGACATTCTAGATGGAAGAAAGGTTTTGTGCCCAGCAGTGGGACACAGGAAAAAAAGCAATGATGGTCACAGAGCAAAAAGTTCCATCAGTTACTTTAGGTTGTTCTTAAAACCGTCCTGCAAATTCTCCTTTAGAAACTCCCGTTGCCCATTTAGAATTTCTGAAATTCTGGCCAGGCATGGTGGCTCATGCCTGTAATCCCAGTGCTTTGGGAGGCTGAGGCGGGCAGATCATTTGAGCAAAACCAATCTTGCCAAGATGATGAAACCCCGTCTCTACTAAAAATACAAAAATTAGCTGGGCGTGGTGGTGGGCGCCTGTAATCCCAGCTACTCAGGAGGCTAAAGCAGGAGAATCGCTTGAGCCTGGGAGGCGGAGGTTGCAGTGAGCAGACATCGCGCCACCGCACTCCAAGCTGGGCGACAGAGCGAGAGACTGTCTCAAAAAAAAAAAAAAAAAAAAAAAAGAATTTCTAAAATTCCACGGTTATCCCCCTGCTGTTTTAGCAGAGTATAACAACAGAAGAAGATGCAGATTAAATCACAGCAAAAAGAGCTAGAGGGTCACATCTAACTGAGGGGAGGTATGACAGATATTGAATAGCTAGAATGCAAGAGGTGGAGCTCTAGGAAGAGGTACAAGACTAAGATAAAACTGGTCTAATAGATCAAAAGAAAAGTCAAGCCCAGAGATAAGAAGTTACATACATCCACAAGCAGGGTGGCACTGAATAACCATTTGCTAAATGAATGCAAAAGCAAGTTTAGGACACAAATATAGGAAACTAGGGTACAAATTATCAAGAATGCAACTGGAGAAGAGTAAATACCAAAAGTGAAAGTTTTGGTGTTTGGCCAGCCCATAGTGTATGCAGGAAGGCACAGCTTTACCCTGGGACTCATTTGCAGACAAATAAGAACAAAAAGACCAGGGTGTTGAAGATGCAGGGGAGAAGTAGGAAGGTACTGGAGTATTTTTCTATCAACCTCTTAAACCTTCCATTTTTACCCTTCAGGCCCTGAACAGGAAAGATCTGAGGACAAGAAATGCTTTGCTGGATGAAAAGCAAAAGAAGGCCAGGCACAGTGGCTCATGCCTGTAATCCCAGAACTTTGGGAGGCCAAGATACACAGATCACTTGAAGTCAGGAGCTCGAGACCAACCTGGCCAATGTGGCAAAACCCTATCTCTAGCAAAAATACAAAACTTAGCCAGGCATGGTTGTGTGTGCCTGTGGTCCCAGCTACTCACGAAGCTGAGGCATGAGAATCACTTGACATCAGGAGGCAGAGGTTACACTGCGCCAAGATCACGCCACTCCACTCCAGCATGGGTGACAGAATGAAACCCTATCTTTAA
>NW_012104176.1:2554786-2560517 GCF_000951045.1 Mandrillus leucophaeus | reverse complement strand
AAGTTGCAGTGAGCCGAGATCATCCCACCGCACTCCAGCCTGGGCAACAGGGCAAGACTCCATCTCAAAAAAAAAAAAAAAAGCATGCAGTTCACGCAGCAGCATCTTCACTTAGCACCTTCCCCAACAGTCTCCACCTGGCAACCTTCAATTAACCCCAAAGGGCCTTGATCCCCCATATGGTCCATGTTCCATGGGACAAGATGGAGACTCAGGTGTTCCTCATAGATAAGAAACGACTTCCCGGGTGGGCCACTCCCAGGCTCCCAGGCTCCCTAGCTTGGAACTCCAAACCACATTCAGATGCGTCATCTGCCATACAGTCATTCTCAGGCTGTGATTCAGTTATTCCTATTTGGTGCATTGACTACACATGTGGAGAATGAGCTTCCCTGCTGCCATCAAAAGCCAAACCCTTCATCTGTGCTCCCATCCCACTTCTCTTTTCAGGCCACCCAACCTGGCTTATTCACCTGTGATACGTGGACACTGCTCATGGAGGGCACCAGACTCCGGGACATCAAATCCAGTGCTGTCTATTCCTTTGTCTTTCTGGCCTAATCTCTCAACATGTCAACTGGAAAGGCCATTCCAGCCTTAACACGTAAACTCCTCTTAGCTTCCGGGATGAGATTCTCCCCTGGTGCTCCCCACAGCCTCTGCAGAGGCTCCTTCTCAGACTCCTGTTCATGTTCCTCCATGTTCCAGTGTGGTTCTGCCTGGGCCACCTCCTCTCCCCTCTGTGCACTCTCTCCTAACTGACCCCAACCAGGCCTGTGTTTGAAATACCACATACGGGCAAATGGTTCCAAAAGCTCTATTCGCCCAATACAGTCCACTATTCGCCCAATACAGTCTCTCCACTTCAAGTGGGCCAGCCACCACCTGCCACCCTTCCTCCCGAATGCCATCTCCCCACTCAATCCAATCCTTCCCCTCCTTTAGGCCATGCTCAAGTCCTAACTTCTCTAGGAAAATAAAATACCTTCCAATGACTCCCTAGCCACACTGATCTCTCCCGTCTGGGCTTCCTGAAGCACTGAAACAGTCTCCAGCACAGGATTTATTACTTAATGAGGGATAGTCTTTTAATGGTTCCCTAAATGTCTGCTTCCTATTGTGCAAATCCGTCCTCCCAACTAGATGTAAGCTTCTGAACAATACAAGCATTTCTTTCCTTGGTACTGAGCAACACAGGCGATGTCCAAAATAATTATTAGTTCTTTGATAACAAACATGAAAAACCAAAACTCTACACACTATTTTAGTGTGTTAGTCTGAGAAAAACCTGGAAGTTATCTGACAAATTACAAATAATTTTTGTATATATTTTTATTTGTCTAGAATCACCATGTAGCATCACGAGGAACCCACATTTAAAAAGGCAGTGACAAATTCGTAAAACTTTCTATCAAATGAAATTCTCAGAACTTTCAAAACTTACATTATTGAGCAAGATTTAATATAAATCACAGAAATACAGTAAATAAGTATATTTTCAACGAAAACATTAAACGCAGGTAAATTTTTGTTCAATTTGTGTGTTATAATAACAGAAGCAGTTTAATCCCTCAATACAAAAGTCTACCTGAGACATGGGGAACACACAGTTAAGCCGAGGATTTCTGCCAGACCTTTCTTTAAGCATAGCTACAGAAACAAGTGCTGCTCATCAATACTGTTGAAGGGTCTGACTTTCAGGCTACAATGAAGACCAGTTCATCCACTAAACAGAAATAGCTTTATTTTTCATGATTAAAAAAAATAAATGCTATCCCACCTTTGCGATTCTCCCAGTTCCCATCAGTTAATTTTCCTCTCTGTGGCCACACCACAACTCAGCTGAAAACGCCTTGCCACACCTAAGTGATAAAGGCTCAAACCAGGGAGCCTGGCCTTTCTCAGCTTGGCCCCTCCAGACTCCTCTCTGACCACACTGGGCACTAAACACTTACCTTTGACATTCCAGCAACACCAACTGCACAGCAGCATAACCAGATACTGTCCTCTCCAAACCCGTGAGCAGTCCCCCACTGGTCCTCTCCAAACCCATGGGGTCCCCCACTTCCAACCCCATCATTTCCTCCCCGTGTCCCCTCACCGTTTTCTTCACAGTTATCTTTTTCTTTCTTATTGCAACCTTCGCCTCCTGGGTACAAGCAATTCTCCTGCCTTAGCCTTCCTAGTAGCTGGGATTACAGGTGCAAGCCACCACGCCCGGCTAATATTTGTATTTTTAGTAGAGATGGGGTTTCTGTCATGTTGGTCAGGCTGGTCTTGACCTCCTGGGCTCAAGTGTTCTGCCCATCTCAGCCTCCCAAAGTACTGGGATTACAGGTGTGAGCCACTGCGCCCGCCCCAGAGTCCTCTTGCCAGAATTGGTTCAGGATCCCCAATCCCACTAGGATTGAGGGAGAAGGCGGCCTTGGTTGCCCTCCTCTGGGTTTCTTTTGCTACATGTGCACCCTGGTAATAGAGCATTGACCATACTGTTCTGAGACTTAGTCATGAATCTTTCTCCCCAAATAACTGTAAGTTCCTGGAGAAGAAAGACCATGTTTTTATTTGTATTCTGTCGTGAGCTGCACAGTGTCTCAAATAAAGAAATGTCCAAGTCCTAACCTTTTAACGTGACCTTATTTGTAAACAGGTTCTTTGCAGATGTATTTAATTAAAGGATCTCGGGATGAGATCATCCTGGACCTAGGGTGGACCCTAAATTCAATGACTGGTATCCTTAAAAGAGAAAGGAGAGGACCTGAGACACACAGACACACAGGGAGAAGGCCAGGGGAAGACAGATGCAGAGACAGAAGTGATGCTGCCCCAAGCCAAGGGAAACCAGAGGATGAAAGAAGCAAGCATGAATTATTCCTGAAGTCCTCAGAGACAGCATGGCCCTGCTAATACAGTTTGGACTTATGGCCTCCAGAGAGAAAAAATGTGTTGTTTCAAGCCACCAAGTCCATAGTAATCTGCAGTAGCCCTAGGTACTAACACACAGTCCAAACTTCAACACGCTACCTACTACCTAGGGGCCGCTCAACAAAAACTGTGCTCAACTAAGATGAAGGCAAGGCAAGGAATGAGAAAGCATCTGAACTGCAATCTGGGTTCAGCATCTGGGACGTGGACTCAGATGCTACTCTACTATGAGAATTCTGGTGAGTCCCTTACCTACAGTAACTCTAACTCTTTCCCCAGTAAAATGACGAAACTGGCCCACAAGACCCCTCTACGGGGGACTCATATACCTTGAACCCTCTTCAGCCAGAATAACTCCTCATTTTTTTTTTTTTTTTTTGAGAGGGAGTTTCGTTCTTGTTAACCAGGCTGGAGCGCAATGATGCCTTCTCATCTCACTGCAAACTCTGCCTCCCGGGTTCAAGCAATTCTTCTGCCTCAGCCTCCCAAGCATCTGGGATTACAGGCGCCCGCCACCACGCTCAGCTAATTTTTTGTATTTTTAGTAGAGACGGGGTTTTCATCTTGTTGGCCAGGCTGGTCTCTAACTCCTGACCTCAGATGATCCACCCACCTCCACCTCTCAAAGTGCTAGGATTACAGGTGTGAGCCACCACGACCCGCAGAACAGCTTTAATTGATCCTTAATAGTATCTTCTTCCCACTCACTAAATTAATTTTATTTTCTTCTTTTTTTTGGCTCAGAGTCTCACTCTGTCACACAGGTTGGAGTGCAGTGGTGCAATCTCGGCTAACTGCAATCTCCACCTCTCGGGTTCAAGTGATTCTCCTGCCTCAGCCTCCCAAGTAGCTGGAATGACAGGCACATACCACCACACCTGGCTAATTTTTGTATTTTTAGTAGAGACAGGGTTTCGTCACGTTGGCCAGGCTGGTCTTGAACTCCTGACCTCAAGTGATCTACCCGCTTTGGCCTCACAAAGTGCCAGGATTACAGGTGTAAGTCACCATGCCCAACCTTAATTTTATTTTCATCTAAAAAGCTTTCAGGCAAAAAAAAAAAAAAAACTGGATTAAAATGACATTTCGTACTTATATTTTAACCAGTTCATAAAAATGTAGTAAAATAGTTTAATCGATAATATGCTGAAAATCAATTTACCACCATATCCCCTATTTTTTTCTGCAAAGCAACATTAGCAATTTACTAGTAGTTGACCCAATCCAGCTGGAATTGTTGACACTTTTAGGTCAGAAAAACTGCACCTAAACATGAGTCAACGTAAATGCCACTAACTGACCCCAAACCTAAATGTTTATAACACAACTGCATGATGACTAATTTTTGCAGAGTAACAAAGAAAATCTCCTCCAACATTGGAATTTTCTCCACTTGCACTGTAATTGAAGTCCCATACCGAAAATTTCCACTTCAAAGAATCTGGCTAAGAAATACATAAATATAACTGCTGCCACCACCAAATGGTAACGTGTTAGTAAAGGAGTCAAACAAAACAAAAACTATTTCACCCATCTTCAGGCCTCCATAAACAGACACATAGACACAGTTTTCATGGTTGAATGTTTCCTAATTCAAAAAATGGAAATGAAGGGTAAACAAAGGTGTTAGTAATGAAATGTATACCTGGCCTACCTGTATATACTCCTGCTGAATTTGGGTTACATTTAAAATGATACTTTAAGTGTTTTCATAGATCATGCTGCGGCCCTTGCATTCATGTTTGTATAGTGGCTGCCTTGATTCTTTTTTTAGGAAACCAACCAAAACAACATAAAGGAACCCCGAGCCAAGGGACTCACATTTCAGTTGAACAAAATACCCATGAGAAACACTTAGACTCAAAACTTTCCAAACCAATTCATCCTTCTGAAAACAAACTCGACAGTCACTGGGGCCAACTGTTCAGCTAGAATTGGCAGAACTACGTTTGCAAAACTGAACCGTGAATCCCAGCACAAGTGAGTTACCAAACTTTTTTCCTTCCAGGTGGAAACTCAATCCGAAAATCAAAAATCCCTCGAGTTGGAAGGCTCAATAAACCCACAGTATTCAATTCCAAAGTTTCTGGCTTTTAAATATGAGCCCCCACAGACACGAAAACGGGACTGCAAGGTACATAAACAGATGGATCTGAAATGTTTCCAGCCCTTAATAACAACTCTATCTTAAAAAGTGTTCTTTAACTGTAATAAAACTAAGATAGCAAAAGGCAAAGGAAGCGTCTTGGGGTTTCGGCTCGCACACAGTCCTTGTGTTTTGTAAACTCTACCACGTAAGTGTAACTTAATTTGCAAAGAAGCAGAAGGACTGGCGCTTGTAATCAAGCATTGTGTTTTCTGGAAGCCCAAGCCCAGGATGAATGAGCTTTAACTCTGTCGACTGCGTGTTTACTTGCATCCTCACGTGGCACACTGCACAGCCCAAAAGCGCTGCGCCCGGGACAGCGCGGGGCGCGCTAGAGAACCCGAAAACTTTACTTTGCAAACTAGTGGAGCTGAGAGGCAGCTCAGACGCAGATTCGCTTGCCTTTCCCTGAACTGCACCCATGCCAAGCACACGAGGTCTTTCCTAGCACCACCCCCTATCTACAGCTCCACACAAAGGCGCGTGGGTGCCGGCAGGACCCCTCTCCAAAGTTGAGCGGAGAGGTAAGAAAAAGCCGAGCGGCACAGGACCGGGCGTCCCGGGAAATACTCACAGGGTGACCGTGCGGTTGGGCAGAGTATCTGGGGGCAGGACCTGCGCGAGCTCCAGGCTGCTACACACCACCTTGCCCTCGGCGGC
>NW_012104176.1:2553993-2554736 GCF_000951045.1 Mandrillus leucophaeus | reverse complement strand
CCCAGTAAAATGACGAAACTGGCCCACAAGACCCCTCTACGGGGGACTCATATACCTTGAACCCTCTTCAGCCAGAATAACTCCTCATTTTTTTTCTTTTTTTTTTGAGAGGGAGTTTCGTTCTTGTTAACCAGGCTGGAGCGCAATGATGCCTTCTCATCTCACTGCAAACTCTGCCTCCCGGGTTCAAGCAATTCTTCTGCCTCAGCCTCCCAAGCATCTGGGATTACAGGCGCCCGCCACCACGCTCAGCTAATTTTTTGTATTTTTAGTAGAGACGGGGTTTTCATCTTGTTGGCCAGGCTGGTCTCTAACTCCTGACCTCAGATGATCCACCCACCTCCACCTCTCAAAGTGCTAGGATTACAGGTGTGAGCCACCACGACCCGCAGAACAGCTTTAATTGATCCTTAATAGTATCTTCTTCCCACTCACTAAATTAATTTTATTTTCTTCTTTTTTTTGGCTCAGAGTCTCACTCTGTCACACAGGTTGGAGTGCAGTGGTGCAATCTCGGCTAACTGCAATCTCCACCTCTCGGGTTCAAGTGATTCTCCTGCCTCAGCCTCCCAAGTAGCTGGAATGACAGGCACATACCACCACACCTGGCTAATTTTTGTATTTTTAGTAGAGACAGGGTTTCGTCACGTTGGCCAGGCTGGTCTTGAACTCCTGACCTCAAGTGATCTACCCGCTTTGGCCTCACAAAGTGCCAGGATTACAGGTGTAAGTCACCATGCCCA
>NW_012104176.1:2517553-2551408 GCF_000951045.1 Mandrillus leucophaeus | reverse complement strand
TCTCGGGACCTGCCGAGCCCGACTCCGACCCGGTGCGCGCCCGGGCCTTGGCCTCCGGGCAGGAGTTGTGGGGAGCCCGCGGGAAGGCGGTAACTCGTAGAGAGGGCCAAGGAAAGTTCGAGTCCAAACTCCAGCCGCGGTGGCCACTCTTCTGCTCGTTTCCCTTCGCCGTCACCGCGCGTGCACTGCGGGCACAGGACAAAGCCGTCCTGTGCGCTCCTGGAGACTGCCCATGTGGCCCAAGGAGCCTGGCCCGGAGGATGGAGTAGAGAGAAGAGCAGGGAATTTCCCTGAGCATCCCTATGGGGAAAGTACCCAAAACCAAGTGTTTCGGAAGGAATCGCCTTCTCACCTCATTGTGGTAGTCTCATTTGTCCCAAATACACTCGAGCCAGGAAACAGGTTCCTCTTCAATACGGTGAACAATCTGAAGCTGTTTCTGGCCTTCAACAACAACAGCGATAGACTCTAGAGGATGCATCTGGACCTCACTAGAAAGGCTGCCTTTTGAAAGAAATTTGATAGGCAAAGATACCTGAGATGTTCACCAGTTCGGGCAATAATGAGAGAACCCTCCAAGACACCCTAACAGAATTGGTTACTCTGACTTCTAGCCTCGCCCTAACATTTGCAAGCCCAGGGCTTACCTACCCTATGTTTGAAATTTTACAAGGATTCTATGATGCTAATAAAGTATGTTCTGTGCTCCTGCTTTGAGAAATTACCTCCATAACAACCTGGAAGGTTTGTAAGCAGGATTCTCAGACACTTTGGAGTTTCTCCCTGAAACACAGCATGTGGGAAAGAGTCAGATCCAAATCTTTGGCCTGTACACCCTCACCGCCTTTGCGTCCTGTGCCCAGCTGTCTTCAAGGACAAGAAGGGATTTTTGTACCTGTGTGTGAACACTGCAGCCCACAAAACCAAGTTCTGTTCACACTTTCTACCAGCCACCCTTTGTCTGCCTCTGGAGCCCAGGTGTGCCTATACCAGTTGTTGGGTCCTTCATTGGGAGGACAGTTCTCAGAGGAAGCTAGCTCAGGGCCAAGAAGTGGCCTTGGTGATATCAGTCAGGGAATTCCAGGGTCCTGGGTCTTGGGGACATAGTGGTACCCAGGCTTTGGGTGCTAGCCTGGAGATTTTTCACCCCATAAGAAGAGTCAGGTTGGTGTCCTCTAAAATGGAGGGCCCAGAGCACGGTTTTTCTTGCTTGAGTCTAAGGGCATTACTGCCTCTGGCCCCTACAAAATTTATCTTAGGGACCAATTTCCAGGAATCTATTTATCTGACTAGAGCTTTCTCAATGGGAAGTAAATAAATGGTCTCCATTTATCATACACTAGTGTATTAAATTTGAATAGCAGTTCATTTGACCAACTCAACAATGTCCAGTGCTGTTTAATAATAATTCTGTGATTGGATAACTGTTCTAGTTATTTACTGTCTAATACGGTGGCCAACTGTGGCTACATCGTGTGTGACAAGTAGATAGTATGCAATAAGAAGTAAATTTTTCATTTCATTTTAATTAATTTACATTTGAATTTAAATACCCAGTGGCTACGCTGTTGATGTTGAACAACACAAGCCCAGACACTATGATGGAAAGAAAAAGTGGGAGATTAGCACCACCATTAAGTGACTTCAGATCTATAAATAACCTTACAAGACAAACTGGTGCCTCTGTGTTAAGGTGGGTGAAATGGATCACATTTCTCTTGAATTTATCTAAATAATTATTATTCCCTAACAAAATCATTACCTGTTTTTTGGTTAAGATAAAACTTTATATTACAGATTGAGCATTAAGCATCCCTAATCCGAAAATCCAAAACCTGAAATGCTCCAAAATCCAAAACCTTTTAAGTTCCGACAAGTAATACCTCAAGTGGAAAACCCCACACCTGACCACATGTGATGAGTCACCATCAAAATGCAGACACGCTACACAGTTTACTAGCATCCCCAAGGGAAAAAAGACCCTCCCAGCCTTTTTCTACTGATATATATCTTTTCAGGGCATGCCCAGATTCCCCGATGCAAGCGTGCGCCCCAAAGGTAATCAAATGGCCCGTGTGCAGACTGGATTTACCAAGGTCGAGTTCCCCACAATGTCTACATGGGTACTTCATCTACATACGTTACTCACTGTGGGTTTGCTTTTTTTTTGTTTTTTGTTGTTGTTGTTTTTTCTTTTTCTTTGCTCTGTGGTGTAAAGATATTTTTGGTATAAAGAAATATCAGGACAGGCACAGTGGCTCCCACCTGTAATTTCAGCACTTTGGGAAGCCAAGGAGGGCAAATCACAAGGTCAGGAGTTTGAGACCAGCCTGGCCAACATAATGAAACCTCGTGTCTACTAAAAATACAAAAAATTAGCCAGGTGTGGTGGCGGGCACCTGTAATCCCAGCTGCTTGGGAGGCTGAGGCAGGAAAATCGCTTGAACCCAGGAGATGGAGGTTGCAGTGAGCCAAGATTGCACCACTGCACTCCAGCCTATGTGACAGTGCAAGACTCCATCTCCAAAAAAAACAAAGAAAAGAAATATCAAAAAAAGCCTGCAGTTAATCCTGTGGGTATCAACGATAAGAAAAAGAAGCATTTATTATGTCCAGTTGTTAAAGAAACTGGACAGTGGTGTAGGTATGAAATTTATTATAGAAAAGTATGGTGACAGAGTGGCCGCCATGTGTAATCTGAAGAAACAAAAGGATAAATTGTTGAAGATCTATGCTAAAAGTGATAAACACAAGTAAATGAAAAATAGAAAAACATTGTATGATGCAAAATATGAAGATCTCAATTGAAAAAGTGGATCCATCAGCATCACAGTGACCACATGCCACTTAATGGTATGCTGATCATGAAACAAGCAAAGAGCTATCACGATGAATTGGAAATTGAAAGGAACTGTGACTGTTCAACAGGGTAGTTGCAGATGTTTAAGCAAAGACACAGCATTAAATGTTTAAGGATTTGTGGTGATAAAGTGTCTGCTGATCAGAAAGTTATGGAAAAAGTCATTAATGAGTTTGCCCATATCATCGCTGATGAAAATTGGATACCAGAACAAGTCTATAATGCTGACAAAAACATCACTATTTTGGCATTATTGCCCCAGAAAGACGCTGACTGTGGCAGATGAGACAACCTCTATAGGAATTAAAAATGCCAAGGACAGAATAACTGTGCTGGGATGTGCTAATGTCGCAGGCACGCATAAGTGTAAACTTGCTGTGATAGGCAAAAGTTTGTCCTCTCTTTTTTTCAAGGAGTGAATTTCTTACCAGTCCATTATTCTGCTAACAAAAAGGCATGGACCACCAATGACATCTTTTCTGATTGATTTCACAGACATTTTGTACCAGAGGCATACAGTCACTGCAGGAAAGCTGAACTGGATGACGACTACAAGGTTTTATATTCCTTGACAACTGTTCTGCTTATTCACCAGCTGAAATTCTTAGCAAAAATCATGTTTATGCCATGTACTTCTCCCCAAATGTGACTTTATTAATTCAGCTATGTGACCAGGGTATCCTTAAAGCATGGAAGGGTAAATATAAAAATACTTCCTTGAACAGCATTCTAGCAGCAATAAACAGAAGAACGGGTGTGGAGGTTTTCAAAAAAAGTTTAGTATGAGGCCAGATGCAGTGGCTAACACCTGTAATCCCAGCACTTTGGGAGGCCGAGGCAGGTGATCACCTGAGGTCAGGAGTTCAGGACTAGCCTGACCAACATGGTGAAATCCCATCTGTACTAAAAAATACAAAAATTAGCCAGGCGTGGTGGTGGGCACCTATAATCCCAGCTACTAGGGAAGTTGAGACAGGAGAATTGCTTGAACCCAGGAGGCGGAGGTTGCAGTGAGCCAAGATCGTGCCATTGTACTCCAGCCTGGGTGACAAGAGCGAAACTCCATCTCAAAAAAAAAAAAATAAAGTTTAGTACGAAGGATGCCATACATACTGTTGCCTATGCTTGGAACGTAGCAACTATAGACAGAGTTGTGCATGCCTGGCACAACCTCTGGCCTGCAACTATGTTCAGTGACGATAAACAAGGTAATGATTTGGAAGGAGTGTGTATGTCAAGTGAGAAAAGAAATAATGGCTGATCTACTTACACATGCAAAAAATATACCCCCAATGTCTGTCTGTAAGCTGGAAGAAGTGAATATCAAACAATGTTTATCATGGATAATGAGGCTCCAGTTGTTCATTCGTTGACCAATGATGAAGTAGCTGAAATGATTTTGAATGAAGATGATCATGATAATCAGTGACAATGAAGATGAAAGAGAAAGTGCCTAGAAATGACATGGTAAAAATTTGTGATGGACTTACTGAAGGACTAAAGCAATGTTCATTCATAATAGAACAAGAAATCATGTTGGTTTATACAATCAAAGAGGGACTTCTAAGACAGAAACAGTTGTTAATGGGGCAGATGACTGGAGAAAACATTTTAAAAAGACATCCAGCTGAATGCCTCAGAGGACCCACTTTCTAGTCCTTCAACTATTTCTAAGGTTCCTTCTTACCTAAAAAAGCGAAAAACAGTGTACAGTAACTATACAATCAAAACACAGTCTCGCAAGTGGAGACTGAACGTCACTGTTGCTTGTTGTTGTTATTATTTAACAACTGATGGAGGTATTCTGGGGAGGCTACTCTGCTGCTTAGTTATCCTGAACACTTTATTTTTTCCCTGCATTAATGGTATGTCATGTTTCTACTGTTAAGTACTTATGTGTGAATAAATGTGAGAAAATGATAGCTTATCAGTAGCATATACATTCAGAGTCAGGAATGATGGTGATGCCAGACAACCACAGATTATCCACATGGGTGGCTGAGCTAGGGACATCTTTGCTCTCTGATGGTTTGATAGACACAAACTTTGTTTCATGTATAAAATTATTTAAAATGTTGTATAAAATTGCCTTCAGGCTATGTGAATAAGGTGTATATGAAAAACGAATTTTGTTTTTAGACCTGGGTCTCACCCCCAGAATATCTCATTATATATATGCAAATATTCCAAAATCCGACATAAAAACACTTCTGGCCAGCTATGGTGGCTCATTTCTGTAATCCCAGCACTTTGGGAGCTCAAGGTAGGAGGATCTTTTGAGGCCAGGAGTTCAAGTCTGCAGTGAGCTATGACATCACCACTGTACTCCAGCCTGGTGAAAAAGCAAGACCATGTCTCAAAAACAAAACAAAACAAAACTTTTGATCTCAAGCGTTTGAGATAAGATATGCAACCTATATAGCAATATGATAGTTTTAATAACCATAAAAACCATTTATAATGATGTAGCCAGAAATAGTCATGTGAAGTTAAAGTATGGGAATATTTTGAAGTCTATCGTTGAAGTAAGTGTATGTGTCTATTGTGAAATGTTTACCACTAATACTAGTATCAATTTGGTATATGTCCTCTTTTTACTTTTTACTTTTTACTGTATTTGGAAAAGTTATTAAAAAGTACAGAATTTTCAGGAAAAAAAAGAGATATCACAAGTGGTACCATGAATCCAAGGATTAATATGGAGAAAATGTTTTTCTTATAGGGATCATTTCAGCCACTGTTGCACAGAAATCACTCATACTATCTTTGAAAAAAAAACAAAAGGTCTTTATGGATCACATACACTAGTGTATTAAAACTGGAACTAACTTTAGAAAACTATTTTTCAGCATTGTAGTCATTCGAAGGCCCAGAACCTTGAGTTATTGTTGTATCCCAGCGTGAGTTTATGAGGACATGACAAATAATCCTTTCTACAGTTACAACAAAGGTCTCAGAGGATGACACTTTCTGAAACTGTCTCTTACCCCTCAGTCACACCAAAATCTAAGCTTGAATTAAGCTACCCTAGCCCGGAGAGCCTCTCGCCAGACAGGTCTGTCTACTGCTGATCCTCCCTCAGGCCTCAAGAGCACACACCATTTGCAAATGAAGAAATTAATAGGTCCTGTGAAAGTTCTCACTGTGTGTAATTGTTCTACTTTAGAATGTGCTATAGAAATCACTTGTTAACCATACTCAGGCATACATTGTCCAGTAGAACTGTATTGCATCAACTGTTGCTTTAAGGATGGTAGATGGACCACATTCCAGTGATTCTGTGCGGCGAATCCTGTCTTGCTGTGTTATGTAAGGCTCGTAGGAGAGTCAAGAGAAATACACAAATATGCTTTGTTTTTTTCTTAATAGAGAAACTGTATTAACTCTGTGTGTAGGTATGTGTCTAAAGATATATATTTATATGTGTAAACAATGAGTATGTATATCTAAGTATACATGTTATATAAAATACATGTGTATCCATATGTATCGTTAATGATTTTTTTTCATGTCTGTCTTTCTTCTCTACCAGACTATGAGCTTCTGAGAGCTTTTCTTTACCTCTTTTTTTTTGAGACGGAGTCTTGCTATATTGCCCAGGCTGGAGTGCAGTGGTGCAATCTTGGCTCACTGCAAGCTCCACCTCCCAGGTTCACGCCATTCTCCTGCCTCAGCCTCCCAAGTAGCTGGGACTACAGGCACCCACCACCACGCCTGGCTAATTTTTTGTATTTTTAGTAGAGACGGGGTTTCACCGTATTAACCAGGATGGTCTCGATCTCCTGACCTCATGATCTGCCTGCCTCGGCCCCCCAAAGTGCTGGGATTATAGGCGTGAGCCACCGCGCCCGGCCTACCTGCTTCTTTAATCATTCCCTCCCACCTTCCATTATTCCCTATTGCATTATTCTGGAATCTAGACTTATTATCTCGATGGAATCTTGCTAATCTTCACAGCTTGTCCAAACCTGCACAGAGCTTA
This sequence comes from Mandrillus leucophaeus, assembly GCF_000951045.1. Classification (NCBI taxonomy): domain Eukaryota; kingdom Metazoa; phylum Chordata; class Mammalia; order Primates; family Cercopithecidae; genus Mandrillus; species Mandrillus leucophaeus. Next base: position 2,544,566 of record NW_012104176.1, on the reverse strand, counting down.
TTTTCTTATTTGTTTACATTTTTATGTTGTTAGCCTCCCCCACTAATATCAGCTCTATGATGCTCTTATTTACTTTTTATGGCACACACTGTTGGTTGCTGCCACAGAGCAGCAACTTTTTCTCCCTTACAGCTAGGTGTAATCACTTTCTCAGCCTCTGTTAGTGGTCATATGGCCCAGTCCTAGCCAAGAAGAATTAATGGCTGGGCTGTTCAATATGGTAGATGTAAAACCGGAATATCTGAGACAGGTCTCGGTTAATTTAGAAAGTTTATTTTGCCAAGGTTGAGGACATGTGCCTGTGACACAGTCTTAGGAGGTCCTAATGACACGTGCCCAAGGTGGTCGGGGCACAGCTTGGCTTTATACATTTTAAGCAGGGAGGGGGCTTCCAGGTCACAGGTAGGTGAGAGACAAATGGTTGCATTCTTTTGAGTTTCTGATTAGCCTCTCCAAAGGAGGCAATCAGATATGCATTTATCTTGGTGAGCAGAGCGATGACTTTGAATAGACTGGAAGGCATGTTTGCCCTAAGCAGTTCCCAGCTTGTCTTTTCCCTTTAGCTTAGTGATTCTGGGGTCCCAAGATTTATTTTCCTTTCACATAGCCTCTAGACACATGTGGGTAACTAAATTTATTTATGTATTTATTTTCTGAGACAAGATCTCGATCTGTCACCCTGGCTGGAGTGAAGTGGTAGGATCCTAACTCACTGTGGCCTCGAACTCCTGGGCTCAAGCAATCCTCCTGCCTCAACCTCCTGAGTAGCTAGGAAAATGGGCACACACCACCATGACCAGCTAATTTTCTTTTTTTTACAGGATGGGGTCTTATGTTGCCCATAATGGTCTCAAACTCCTGAACTCAAGCCATCCTCCTGCATCATCCTTCCAAAGTGATGGAATTACAGGTTTGAACCACTGCGCCTAGGTATAAATTTTAATTTTAATTAATTAAAATTAAATAAAACTAAACATTCAGTTCTTTAGTCAGTCTAGCCATAACTCAGGTGATCACAAGCTACATGCCACTGGTGGATACCATTTTGGACAACGCAGATTATAGCATAGTTCCAACATCTTAGAAAGTTATTCTGGTCAACACCAATGTGAGGGGAAGTTGACTGAGAAGCTGCAGGATGGAGTGGGGTGTGTGTGTGTGTGTGTGTGTGTGTGTGTGTATGTGTTGAAAAGAGGCTTCCACGAGAAGACCTCTCTCTCACTGCACCCATTCTTCATACTTTGGACATGGTCTTGTGAAGACATTGACCTGTGAGACCTGGAGCTGAAGCAGGTATTTTGTGACCAGCAAACAGCCTAAAGGAAAATTCCAACATAATAAAAGGGAAGGGAAGGAGAGAAACCATCTAGGTCCCTGAGGTGATAGTTGAACTGCCAATCAACTCTCTGGATTTATTTATCAACAATGAATATTCCCAGGTGTAAGCCACTGCTATTACGATTTTCTAGGGCCAAGAACAGTGCCTGACACATAGAGAGAACTCAAAAACACTTGTTAATTCACATAGTTAAATTTTATTCATTTTTATGTTCTAAACATCACAGTTCCTTGTCTATATTGGCTAGTGACTAAAAGTTTTGTTAGAAATAAATATTTTGAATAACTAGGCATAAACTCGCAGCTAAAGTCAAATAACTTGAGATGACTGACTAAAGTTCAATTTTCTGTAGTCAAATGGAAATCTTTAGTTATGATGAAATTAACAGCAGAACAGCAATTTTTAGCATTTGAAATGTCTCAATGACACCTCTTTAAGCCCTGTTAATAAACAGACATTCTCTGTTTATTTTTGCATCATTTAATGTTAATTTGTTAATTTTCACTGCTTAGTTTATATTTTTGGGCATTACATAGCATGTGCTATCATATGAGGTTGGTCACTATTCAGGATCCAGATAGGAACAGCAGTAGTATCTCAAATAACCTCTAGCTTCTTTAGACAGCATTAGCTCCTGTTCTGTCTTTCTAGTTGCTAGAAATAGTGACGTTCGACAAGTCACTATATCTCATCTTCCAAAATGAAAGCTTGAACTGGAATCAGTTTTAAAGTGCTATGATTTTTTTCCTGCTGAACCATGAATTCTTCTTTTGTTTGTCTACTGCAGTCAGACTATTATTGGAATGTATTCCTGTGACAGTTAAATGCTCTCTTTAGATGATGAAATACCTTTCTGAAATGGTATATTCTTTACCCACTCCAGTGTAATTACCATCAATTGTAAATATAAGGAAGAAATATGAGGCAAAAATTGACCATCAGTGCCATGTGAGGAATTACTTTCATGCAATGGTAGTTTCCAAGTATACCACCAGGCAGGTGAGCACAGATGTCATCGAACAGGAAGGCTCACAGTTCAAATTAAGATGCGCAAATCACACAGTTTATTACATCAGTCTAAAACAGTGAGAAGCAGAGGAAAGAGGGTAGATTAATCCATGAAGCATAGGGTACAAACAGATGAAAGATCACATTACCTGAATATCACACAATGCTCACATGAACTGTCTGGATTAATTCACCTTTTTGTCTTTCTCTTGCCAAACTCAGCCACATCAGCTTTTCCCACTGACGGTGTGATTACGAAAACCAGAGTTGTAGTCTAAGAACAAAGTGGCCCAACATATGTAAAATACACGGGGCCAGTTGCTTTATTAGAGAGATCTAGGGGCAATGATGCCTGGCCACAATTATAACATGCCAAATAGCCCAGTAAGCATTTATGTACTTTATTATTCCTCTTGGACAGAGGATATATGGGGCCAGACTGTATGTCACCAATGGGTGGCTTATTTTCAGTGCAATAAATATTGAGTGCCTCATATGCCTCATATGCATATTTTATGAATTAGTGAATATTTGGTGCATACTCAGTCCTTCTACTCTTTACGGTGTATAAGTAATTTTCTTATTTGTTCCACTGTGTTTTGCCAGTTTACCACATATGTACTCAACTTACTTTTTCTATGTGTCATAAGCTATTGGCTTCTATACTTAGTATTATATATTCTCCTTGCTTTCCCCCTTATTTTCCATAGCAGAATTAAATATTCCTAAAAAATACTGATAAAGTATTACATGACAGAAGAAAGAACAGAGTTAGGGAGAAATTTGAAAATACAGCCCACACCAGAAATATAGCTAGTTTCCCCCCAAAGCATTGTTTTCTGAGTATCTGTTGCCCAAAGATAATTACGATATGCCTTTTCATTTTGGCTATCTATGTTATTATCAGATTTTGTCCTGATAATACCAACTGTAATGATGATCATCTGTCAGTCAATTAATAACTATTAATGATAGGCTCAGTAGCAGATTTGCCAATCGTGAAATTTCATCAAAATCTTTTTTCTTAAGCAAAGGAAAAATTTTCTACTTCCTTTGTGTCAGTTAATATACCAAAATCCATTTACTGAGTCAAGCAGAATGAGAAGGGATATTTGAAATTATGTCTTTATTAACAAAGTAATTACAGTGGTAGTCTTGAATCTACCTTTGAACCAATATGTTAATAACACAAATAACTTCCTGTTATTTGGACTTCTACATTTATTTTTTAATAGTTTGTTGTGTCACTTAGAGGCCTTAAACATTATTACATTATAAATAATTTGCTTGTATAAATTAGTGAAATACAAACAATTTTAATTTAAGGCTGTGCATGGTGGCTCACGCCTATAATCCCAACACTTTGGGAGGCCGAGGCAGGTGGATCACCTAAGGTCAGGAGTTCAAGGCCAGCCTGGCCAAGATGGTGAAACCCTGTCTCTACTAAAAATACAAAAAATTAGCCGGGCATGTGGCAGGTGCCTGTAATCCCAGCTACTCGGGAGACTGATACAGAGAATTGCTTGAACCCGCAAGGCAGCGATTGCAGTGAGCCAAGATCACACCACTGCACTCCAGCCTGGGTGACAGAGTGAGGTTCCATCAAAAAAAAAAAAAAATTAATGTAAATGCATTATGTTAGTCATTACATGAACATTTTTAGTACTTTGGTAATACAATTATTTTAGTTGACATGTCAATAAATCAAAACACATTTATATTTTTGTATAACTCCAAGAATGCTAAATTTAAAGGAAAGTACTCAATAAGCATTGAGTGCCTCATATATATTTAGTGAATCATAAATATTTGGTATATATTCAGTCTTCCTATTCTTTACTACATGTAAGTAATTTTCTCATTTGTTCCACCATTTTCATCTCTTCACTACATAGACAGGAAAAACAATTGATTTTGAAGTCAGGAAATCTGGATTAACATATTGATTCCAGCTTTAGCTGGCTTACCTTGGGCAAATTACTTAACTTCTTGGTACCTAGTTATCTTCATTTTCTGTGAGGGTTCAATTAAATTAAATTAAATACAGTTTTTAAGACATAGGTCTCACTCTGTCACCCAGGCTGGGGTGCAGTGGCATGATCATAGCTCATTACAACCTATACTTCCCAGGCTCAAGTGATCCTCCCGCCTTAGCCTCCTGAGTAGCTGGGACTACAGGTGTGCGCCACCATGCCTAATTTCTTATTTTTTGTAGAGATGGGGTCTCGCTCTTTTGCCCAGGCTGGTCTCAAACTCCTGGGCTCATGTGATCCTCCTGCCTCAGCCTCCCAAAGTGCTGGAATTACATGCCACTGTGAGCCACTGCACCTGACCTAATTGCATGTAACTTTGAAAACATCTAGTAGATGACTTGTCCATAAAGGTGCCTAATAAGGATTGGCTGAATATGAATCTAGCCCATTGCCTCATATTCCAGATGAAGAAACTGAAACCAAGAGAGGTAAAATGAATGTGTCTAAGGTTATATCCTCAGTTCATGTAAAAGTTTGAACCACAACTCTGGGTTGTGGTGTAATTCCATTCCCTTATTAACCTGTAATCAGATTTTCTTATAAATCTAGTCAAACATTATGATTTAGATAAGTCACTCACTAAATTTCTGTTTCCCTACCTGCAAAATTGAAGGGTAATAATTGTCCCCCTACATTCCAGCAATATTAGAAAGGTGAAGAGATAACGCATGGGAGAAACCACAGGGAAAAACATTCTATGTAGCCGTAACATATCATTATAAACATAAATTTGAAAAGCATTTAATCTTTAGTAACACTACATTGCAATTATATATATCAGTTTCTTTCATCTCTAGATCTCTAAATCCCAACAATGTGAGTGCTGTGAACATTCTTAGACAACAATTCCACCAGCCAGGCAAAATGGAGAATTGAGTCAATCATACAGAAAAGTCAGGAGAAAGCAAGCCCATATTCTTCGCATTGCCTGACTTTTACAGTCCTATTTGTCCAATGAAGTACCTCAGTTGTCCTCATCCCTTTGTAAGTGAATATCCATCATTCTGCAGATTAATATACATACATTCAGCTCAATAAAAGCTTCTGAATGTATGTTGCATGAAAGAGGAAAGCTTTTGTCTTGTTTATTACTGTATTTTCAGCACTTTGAATAGTGCCTGGCATGCAATAGACACTCCATAAATATTTACTGAAAGAGGGAATAAGCAAAAGAATGGATAGTATTTCTCCATTCATCAATTTGAAGGAAACCTCTTAATTATGTAAGCATAAAAATAAAGCGAGAAGGTAGCCATTGCCTTGAAAGGGTCTTTTTTTTTTTTTTTTTTTTGAGAGAGTGTCTCACTCTGTCACCCAGGCTGGAGTGCAGTGGCGCGATCTCAGCTCACTGCAACCTCTGCCTACCAGGTTCAAGCAATTCTCCTGCCTCAGCCTCCCAAGTAGCTGGAATGTGCCGCCACACCCAGCTAATTTTCGTATTTTTAGTAAAAACAGGGTTTTGCCATGTTGGTCAGGGTGACCTCGAACTCCTGACCTCAGGTGATCCACCCACCTTAAGCTTCCCAAAGTGCTGGGATTACAGGTATGAGCCACCCTGCCCGGCTTAAAACTGTTCTTTTAAACATCTTAACTTTAGCACAGTCATATGCTCTTACTAAAAAATAATAATAATCTCATGCCCTTGCTGAAAATTCCAGACTATTTATAACATTGCCTATTCAACATTGCCTCTTAAATGTTTAAAACGGTCCTCAGACTCAATGTCTTCCAACAGCATCATGATCCTCCCCTGCAAACCAGTCTTCCTCCAGGATTTCCTATGGTGAAAGGGGTAAGGGAAGTGTCATGTGAGTAAACTTACTTAGGGGCAAAGGAGTTTCTTGGGAGAAGGGAAGGAGACTCTGAAGACCAAGACCCTTTTGACATATAGTAGCATTATGTCTCTCTTAAGTGGTCTTCAGGTAGTTCTATTGTGACTAAATAACATTTTAGCTGCACCCTGGGAGAGGGAACAGCCTGTGGAAGGATCCTGTAGCTGGAAAGAAAATGGAATATTTGGGAAAATGAGAAAAGACCAGGGCAGTGAGGCAGAGGGAAAGAGTGCTAGCCAATAAGACTGGTGATATAGAAAAAACTAAGATCCAGGGAGGCTTGTGACTTTGTTTATTAAGAATGATGTTTTTGGCCAGACATGATGACTCATGCCTGTAATCCCAGCACTTTGGGAGGCCGAGGCTAGTGGATCACGTGAGGTCAGGAGGTTGAGACCAGCCTGGCCAACATGGTGAAACCCTGTCTCTATTAAAAATACAAAAATTAGCTGGGTGTGGTGGTGCATACCTGTAATTCCCAGCTACTTGGGAGGCTGAGGCAGGAGAATGACTTGAACCTGGGAGGTGGAGGTTGCAATGAGCCGAGATCATGCCATTGCACTCCAGCCTGGGCAACAGAGCAAGACTCCATCTCAAAAAAAAAAAAAAGTATTTTTCACTTTAGTAAAAACTGGAAGTCATTGAAGGATTTAAAGCAAAGGAAAGGCAACAAAAGTTGCATTTTTATATGCCTCTTTCGTCTCCTGTGTTGGGATTGGAGGGGGATGAGAGACTGCACAAGAATATTCTGGGAAACCATTGGGAGTCTATAGCCGTAGATCAGAGATTCAAGCAGCTTCAACTAGAGAGGTGGGAATGGAGAAGAAAAGAAGTAGGTATTTTCGATAACACAATATTTAAGAAACAAGACTCATTTTCATGGTTGTTTGGATAGGGGACATAAGGGAGGGAAAATGTCAAAAATTACTCTCAGTTTTTTCCCTGAGTGGATGTGGATGCCATTCATTCACCACAATAGCAAACCCTGGAGGAAGACTGGTTTGCCAGGGAGCAGCATGATGCTGTTGGGAGATGTTGATTCTGAGGTCTACTTTAAACGTTCAAGAGGCAATGTTGAATAGGCAGTGTTATAAATAGTCTGGAGTTTTCAGCAAGGGCGAGAGATTATTATTATTTTTAGTTAGAGCATATAAACTTTATTTGAAACCATAGGTGTGGATGGGATTCCCTAGGTAGAAAAAATAGAATGAGAAAGGAAAAAGGATAAGGTAGCATTTATCCTAAAGAAAGCCTACTTTTTAATTTTTATTTATTTATTTATTTTTTTGAGATGGAATCCCACTCTGTCGCCCAGGCTGGAGTGTAATGGCATGATCTTCAGCTCACTACAACCTCCGCCTTCCCAGTTCAAGCAATTCTCCTGCCTCAGCCCTCAGAGTAACTGTGATTACAGGCGCCCACCACCATACCCGGCTGATTTTTATAGTTTTAGGTTTCACCATATTAGCCAGGCTGATCTCGAACTCCTGGTCTCAAGTGATCCTCTCACCTTGGCCTCCAAAAATGCTGGGATTACAGGCATGATCCACTGCACCCTGCCAAGAAAGCCCACTTTTAAATGCTGGGAGAGGAGAAGGAAACGAAGAGACGGAATAAGAGAAGGTGTTGACAGCACAGAAAGAATGACAAGAGAACACAGAATGAAACTTAAGTGTGGCATTTGCTTACGAATAACGTAGTCAGAAACTAGTGATAAATCCCTGTGATCATTTGATGTTTTCTTCCCTTGCCAAGTTAATGAGATCACTTACTGTCAAGCAAGATTTCAAAAACCCTTTGTTTATCAAGAACTCTATGTATTTTAAATTAACCCCGCTTAAATTGCCTTCAGAAACACCAAAGGAGTTGAACACCAATTTAAACACAAAAGGGGAAGAAAAGACTAACACCAAAAGCATAAAATCCCCTATCCTGCATGCCACACCCAGCTACACTCTGTCCTCCCCACCCCTGAGCAAACATATCCTTTTACCATTGGTGGCACAGCTTTTTATGCAGTTGCCTCTGAGTTTTACTAGTAAGTATGGAAATTCCAGCTGACTCCTCTTCAGCTGTTCCAAGAGTCAAAAGAGAATAATTATTTTCTTTGTGTCTCTGCTCAGTTCTCAGGAGACAGAACTAAAATTTCTTGCCAGATGGCACCTGAGGATGTGCTTCTGAGGATTTTACTGTTATCAAGTTATTATGGCGGGATGGCTGAGAAGTCAATCATTGAATCAGGGCCAACTTTTGTCCATTTGTGGCCCTTGAAGATAAATATTTAGTCTAATGTTTACAAGGTCTCTAGCAAAAGCTTATTCTTTGGGCAAAAATAGATAAAAGTATTAGGGCAGACTTTTAGAGAGAATGTTTCTTTGTCTCCAGAACATTAGAGTAGGGGTCAGTAAACTTTTTCTGTAAAGGACCAGATGGTAAATATATGAGCTTTTGCTGGCTAACACAACAGTCTCAGTTGCAACTGCTAGGGTGAAAGCAGCAATAGACAATACATGAATGAATGCAACTGTGTTCCAATTAAACCTTATTTATAGCCATGGAAATTGGAGTTCCATATACTTTTCATGTGAAATTATAATTTTATATGATTTCCATGTTGTTATTCTTTTGGTTTACTCCCTATGCACTTAAAAAATGCATAAACCATTGGAACTTGTGGACTTCATAAAAACAGATGGTGGATTGACCCCTGCCCTAGAGGAAGACCATCATGGCAGCTTTTCTCCTAAGTTGTCATCACCTGCTTCCCTCCCCGAATAAGTAATTCAGAAAATTCAATTCCAGTTGTTGAAAATGAAAATGTTAAACCTTAGGGGTAAAAAAATCCCTAGCAATATTGGAGTTCGGTTTCTCCAGCATTCTTATTTAAGGCAATCTTAGTAGTCTGCACCATCCGAGGATAGCCATTTGCTTGTGGTTGATAAGACATAATGGTGTCAGCTCAGATAAGGCTCCCAACTACAAATTCTCACAACTCAAGCTGAGGTTGAATCAGAACTGTTGTCAGTAAAGATGGTGTCTGTCAATCTTTGGGCTGCAAAAACTAGGACAGAGCTGTGATTGTTGCTGCAGATGTTTGAAATGTAATTAAAAGCACTTAGAGCCATTTTGAGAGGGAATCTAACCCAAGAAGTTTTTCTTTTGGTATCAGCCTGTAAAATCAATATGAATTCTTGAAATTCATTTTGAATGCTCAGGAGCCCTTAGCCTGAAATGACCTTAGGCCAATAATGTCTAGTAGGATAGAATGTAGTACAACACTTTTACAGTTATTTCATTCTCTGTATTTGTTCCTGGCTGTCTGTCATAAATCTAAATATTGGTGGGAATGCCTCAAGCCCTCATATTGAACAGGTAACCTCAACTTGCACCATCTACCAGAAACACAATCCTGGTAAAAATGTAAAGATAAGGATGAGAACCAGCTCCCTTGGGAGTCTTTCTTCATTGGCAAATGGATTTAACTCACATCTTAAAGTTTCATAACAGGAATATATTCCAACAAGAGTCTGCATGTTTTCAGAATTTTTAGAAGTTTTTCCTTGCAAACAGGCTGCCACCACCATTGTTGCTAAGAGATAGCACTAGGGCAATCATTTGTTCCTCTCTGGTAATAGGGACACTCATTTTACCAGTAAAGTTATCCAAGATATTCAACAAGTGCATTTAGTCACAAAAATTACATCATCTATATCCTCTTTAATCCTCTGGAAAAATAGAGTGAGCCAACCAGCCAAACCACTTAGATTCACCTAGGAACGTTAACTGCCTACTCAGAGTCTTGACTTGAGCCCTGATGATCCCTCACTCCTGCCCCTACAGTCAACATTGATTATCCCCTTATGAAATAATTACTGGCAGGCCAGGGAGGATCCATAATCTTTTTTATTTTATGAGACTCTTATTTGATTCCATCCAATATATATAAGGACTGCCAAGGTTTTATTAAATCCACTTTTGCTTATCACCAGCAGGTCAATTTTATCTTTCCCCTAGACATCCCACCATAGCCTTTACATGAATTTTAGGTTAGAAACCTAGGCTTCTGGAAAAAAACAACCCTGAATCCAGGTTGAAAGGACCTAACTCTGACCTCCTAACCACCAATACTGCTGCAAAGTTATAAAGACTACAACCTTGGATAGATTTAAACAACAAAACTGAAACTGATTTGACAATGGTATAAATTTGGACATTCCTCATTGTCCTGTGTAGTTATTTAAGAATAAGCTTATGGTTGTCTTAAACAAAATGGAGGGAATTGTGATAAGGTGTGATGGTTAATTTTATGTGTCAGTGTAACTGGGTTATGAATGCCCAAATTGCTAGTAAAACAATATTTCTGAGTATGTCTGTGAGGGTGTTTCCAGAAGAGGTTATCATTTGAACTGATAGATTAAGTAAAAAGATCACCCTCACCCATGTTGGTGAATATCATCCAATTTTTTGAGGGCCCAAAGAGAAGAAAAAAAGACAGAAGAAAGATAAATTTGCTCTCCCAACTTGAGCTGGGCCATCCGTCTTCTCCTGCCCTCAGATACCTGGTTCTCAGGTCTTCAGGCTTGGATTGGAACTAAAACACCAGCTTTCCTGAATAATGTCACAGAAGGAGAACAGATCTGGCTTGCAGAAAACAGATCAAGGGACTTCTCAGCCTTCATAATCACATGAGACAACCCCACTAAATATCTCTTTTTGTCTCTCTTTCTTTCTCTCTTCTGTTCTATTCTATTGGTTCTGTTTCTTTGGAGAACCCTGACTAATACACAAGGCCAAACATGAGGGCAAACATATAACTTTCTCCCATTTTCTCAACCTGCTGACAAGGCCAGACATATATGCTTCCCCTTTTCCCCTTAGCCAAGAGGAAAAAAAACAAAGAGACTCTTTGTCTCATGAGTGATTAGCTAAGATTAAAACTGTATTTGTCCTGAAATTAAACACAGAGATGAAAATTTCCTCTTTAGCTAATTAACTAAGCCTCTCCTGATTGCAAAACAATTTCAGCTGTAGGTTACTTGTACCTTGTCTATTACCACCATAAAAGCCTAAAGGAAAACCACCCTGCTGAGAAACTCTGATCTTAAGATCTAGGGTGTACTCCTTATAGCAACAGTAAGAATAAAATCAGTCTCCTTACTTGATCAGCTTGTGTCTTTGACAGATCAAAGGCAGGTAGAAAGGGACATTTCCATCTTCCTTTTGGAATTACTTTACTGGGTTTGGTCTCCAACAAGTCCAGTCATGTGAAAGAGTATATTTCTAGGTAATGAGAAGAATTACCTTAGCTTGATTGAAGCAGGTCTGGAACTAGGTATGGAACTAGTAAGAAAAAAGTTCTACAAGGACCTCCCAGTAGATGATAAATAAATTATATAATTGCTGTGGATTGAATATGTCCCCTCCAAAATTCATGTTGAAACTTAATCCCCTTTGTGGTAGTATTAACAGGTGGGCCCTTAGGGAAGTGATTAAGTCACAAGAGCTCTACTCTCATGAATATATTAGTGCCTTATAAAAGTGCTGGAGGGAACTAGCTCAGGACCCCTTTGCCTTCTGCCAGGTGAGGACAAAACATTCAGTGCAGCATCCTGGAAGCAAAGACTGGATCCTCATCAAATACCAAACCATGATCTTGGACTTTCCAACTTCCATCATAGTGAACAATGAATTTATGTGCTTTATCAGTTTCAGATATTTTTAGCACAAATGGACTAAGAAAATAGCATAAACTTGATCATTTTGTAGCAAGTTACTTTGGGTATGTCTTTCCCTTTTTGTACCTTTTAGCCTTCAGTACTCAGTAAATTACTTTCAATCTTTCAGTCTGCTTCCAGCTGCACCATGAAGAATTAAGAGAAGAGTCCTATGTTCCTTCTCAGAAGAAAATGTCACAGAGGGAGCCACACCCTCTCTAGGTAGCAGAGAAACCTAATGAAAAATCTCTTAATACAGGACCAAGGTCTTTGAGGTCTGACTATCTCTTTCACCAGATATTCTTCCTGAATTGACAATTTCTAAGCTAAAGAAAGCATAACATTTTCTCTCATTTCACAGGCAGGTAGAACATGTATTGTGTGAGACTTCTTTTGAGTAGGGGTGAACACTAGCCATATAATGACATAAGATACAATGAAATAAGAAAGTAATATTGGAAATTTAACTCTTTGGTTTTTCCCCTCACTTATATAACTAGTACATTTCAATGATTTAGGACCTCCCAAATGTCTCTGTAATTCATCCTCTGCTGATAATATAAATACAGTGTAGACATATGGACTTAAAACTAAGAAGCAGGCCAGGCGTGATGGCTCACACCTGTAATCCCAGCACTTTGGGAGGCCAAGGTGGGTGGATCACAAGGTCAGGAGTTTGAGACCAGCTTGGTGAACATGGTGAAACCCTGTCTCTACTAAAAATATAAAAATTAGCCAGGTGTGGTGACACACACCTGTAATCCCAGCTACTTAGGAGACTGAGGCAGGATAATTGCTTGAACCCAGGAGGCAGAGGTTGCAGTGAGCTGAGATCACACCACTGCACTCCAGCCTGGGTAACATAGTGAGACTCTGTCCCAAAAATAAATAAATAATAAATAAATACAATAAAGATAAGAAGCAGAAGCATTAAACTCTAAGACTTCTAAACTCTTGCTCTCAGGGAGGATGCTTAATAGTGTTAATATCCACAACTCATTTTAGAATTACTGCAAAATACAGAGAAAGAAAAGAAATTCCTGAGTTTTAAGTAACTAGGAGTATGCATTATGTGGAAAGAAAAGATGAAAGACCTTCCATTTTTACTGGAGATGATGATGTGTCTGCATCAATAATGTAAACTTTGAACAATTACAGATGCAGAGATTGGAAATAATTCTCTACAAGACTGAAAGTTCTCTGAAGCTGGTAATAAACCTCTGATTAAAGATGAGAATGAAGTAGGGCCACACCTCAGAAGATACAAGAAAGAAGACTGGCAGAACTCATAAATGAAGAAGAGAAAAGATATCCAATGGATCATATTTAGAGACCCTTTTTTCTTTCTTTTTTTTTTTTTTTTTTTTTTTGAGATAGGGTCTGGCTCTGTCCCCCAGGTTGGAGTGCAGTGGTACAATCATGGTTCACTGCAGCCTCGACTTCCTGGGCTCCAGTGATCCTCTCACATCAGCCTCTGGAGTAGCTGGTACTATAGGCTTGGGCCATCACACCTGGCTACTTTTTTTCCCCTCTTTTTAAGAGAGAGAATCACACTATGTTGCTCAGACGGGTCTTGTACTCCTGGATTCAAGTGATCCTCCCACCTCAGCCTCCTAAAGTGCTGGTATTACAGCATGAGCCCCCATGTCCGACTCAGAGATGCTTTACTAGCATCTTAATCACAAACCTGCTGGACCAACTAAACACTGTCTATACTACATTACATTAAAAACAAATGTATAGAGAGATTATCTATAAACGTATATATATACCTTGTCTATGTTATATTATTTATCTACCTAAATACAGCTTATTCAATGACAGTCTTTCTGATTTGAATATGAAGGCCAAGAACTGAACCCACCTGCCCTCCCTCAGGGCTTGGACACTGAGGAGCCGAAATGCCTGCTCCCCTCGCTCCCCTCTCTCCCCTGACAGTTAACTGTTTACCTTAACATGACTTTATTTTCCCATTGTCTTTATTGGTGTGTCTTCATTCCCCAAATGCCCACCAATTCTTCACTGAAAATTATCAACAGATGGTTTGCACTCTCTGATTCTTTGAATGTCTCACCTTGCTGTTTTCAGCAATCCTGGGCTTTTGTATCTTAATCTTTACACAATTCTAACCAAGCTTCCTTGCACTGAAATACCTACCTTGAACTAAACTGATTCTCAATAAATTCTGACTTTGCTTCCCTCCTGAGACATTACCAAAACTATGCAGAATGGTGTTCTCCCTTAATATAGTGAACAATATACTTAGCTTCATCTTATCAAAAGGTTATGTTAAGTGATATCTGAATAGCTGGCTTTCTACAAGATCTTTTTTAGTTGTTTTGCATAGAGCAAAATTACATATCTGGCTTTCAAGAACATTTATAAATGGCCAAGTTGTGCTGTCCTCTTTAAAAGATAAATTGTAACTTCACTTAGAAGACAGCTTTCAACAGCAATCGCTGTATTATCATGGTAATCTTGAGAAGTATATAATGGTCTTAGTAACTTTGCTATAAAATCTTGCAAGGAGATATGGCAGGTGAAATATTTATTATTTTTGTTGGCACATCATGACTGAGGTTGTCTTCTTTCTTGCCCTCATGTCATTTATCACATGGACTCTGTCTTATTCCTGGCGCTCTGGGGATTTGCTGCTGGGTGAAGAATGGAGATCACGTGATACCACATGAGATGAACTGCTATGACAGTGCCTGAACTCCTTTCCTAATGGCTTTTGAACAGCATGTTCTCTTAAAGTGATCCTTCCTTTGACAGAAAATGTATTATACAATGCCATTCCTGCAAGCAGAGAATTAGTATAAATATCTGAGCTTGAGCCAGATTACAGGTTTGCCAGTACTAAAGAGTATGCAGCTTCTATGTACTCTTAGAACATAGGAACTCATATCCTATTGGTTTACGTGCCCTAACTCTGTGCTAAAAGGACCTGTAGTATTTAGTACTGAAACCATATATTGTCTGCAATTTATTTCAAACAGTCTGGTGGGGGTTAGGGGAAGATTTACAGATGAAACAAGCTTAGCCTTGAAGGCCGGGCGTGGTGGCTCACGCCTGTAATCCCAGCACTTTGGGAGGCCAAGGCGGGTGGATCACGAGGTCAGGAGATCAAGACCATCCTGGCTAACACGGTGAAACCCCGTCTCTACTAAAAATACAAAAAATTAGCTGGGCATGGTGGCAGGCGCCTGTACTCCCAGCTACTCGAGAGGCTGAGGCAGGAGAATGGCATGAACCTGGGAGTCGGAGCTTGCAGTGAGCTGAGATCATGCCCCTGCACTCCAGCCTGAGTGACAGAGCGAGACTCCCTCTCAAAGAAAAAAAAGATTAGCCTTGAAGTAGATAATTTTGAAGCCAGATGATAGATGCACAGGGATTTAGTACATTGTTCACTCTACTTTTGCATATGTTTGAAAATTTTCATAATATAAAGTGGAAAAAACGCCACATATTCAGTTGGGAAGTTGGCTCTAAGAGTTGTATTTGTTAGCAATTGTTTTGGTTCTTTCAAAGGGTCAAATCTGGTATAGTCAAGAGATACAGGCCAGGCGTAGTGGCTCATGCCTGTAATCCCAGCACTTTGGGAGGCTGAGGCGGGGCAAATCTCTTGAGTCCAGGAGTTTGAGACCAGCCTGGGCAACACGGTAAAAACCCATTGCTACAAAAAGTTCCAAAAAAATTAACCAGGGACGGTAGTGCATGCCTGTATTCCCAGCTAATAGGGAGGCTGGAGTGGGAGGATCGTTTGAGCTCAGGAGGCAGAGCCAAGATCACACCACTCCATTCTAGCCTGGTGACAAAGTGAGACTCTAAAACAAAACAAAACAAAACAAAACAAAACACCATTAAGGAGCTCGGAATGATTTGAAATCAGTGCTGAATGAAGCTCTAGGAAGAAAAGTAAGTAAAAAAAGGGAACATTATGGGGCTATCAAAGTATTTTGCTAAATTTCAATTTATGAAAAAGAAATGAGTATACCTCAAATAGTTCAAGATTTTATCTAGTCTCCCAGTGTTAGGCAAAGGACTAGTTTTGATTCATTTTTATAGCATGAGATAGAATCCTTCAAGATGTTCAAGTGAAAGAACATTACATAATGGTTTAGAGTAAAGCAGAGGTATGCAATTTTTTTCTGAAAAGGCCCAGGTAGTAAATATTTTCAGCTTTGCAAACCATATGGTTTCTGTTGCAAGTGCTCAATTCTTCCATTATAGCACAAAAGTAGCGATGGACAATAAGTAAGTAAATGAGCCTGGCTGTGTTCCAATGAAACTGTATTCATAAAAATGGGCAACAAGCCACATGAAGTTTTTCGGTTCTTTATCAGAGTACGAATTCTGGAATTAGACAGACCTGTGTTTGTATCCTGACTTTCCTATTTGTTAGCTATGTGACCTTAGGCAAGTCACTTGATCACTTTAAACTCTAGTTTTCTCACTTATAAAATGGGGAATTATAATATCTGTCTCATATGACTGTTGAGAAGAATATGTAAGGTGGTGCATGTGAAGCATTTAGCTAAGTGCTTGGTGCCAATAATTATTAACTATTATTAGTCAATGCTTTTTTGGGTACTATGTAATGTAATACTTATATAGTTACATGCATTTTACCGTTTTCTTAGCAGGCAGCACTAAAAGCTTTTGACATTTAAGAAACTGAGATTCAAGTGTAAAATATCTAAGCAGAATTATCCCAATACACTGGTTTCATCACCATCACCATTGTTATTGTCACCTAGTTGAGGTTCTAGTTGATCTACCTGATAATACTGTTTTCTACTTCTCTCTACAAAATTGACCCCTAATAAAGACACAGAAGTCAGGCTTAGATGGAAATTAGTATATCAGCTTTACTCCTGATAAAAAGAGCAAAATGTGGTTTAACCCATGGCCACCAGGGTTTTCAGATATCCTCCTACATTAGATGATTTTACCTACTGAGTCATAGACAGTGTTGGACAACCATGTTCCTCCCCTTTGCATGATTCAAATCTGACTTAATAAGCTTTGTGCTTGGCAAAAAAAGGTGACAAGAATGCATGTATCCTTCCTGTAAGCTGGCTCCAAGAGAAAAGAGTTTGAACTGGACAGACCCAACTTTCTTCTCCCGTGTTTACAAATAAGATAAATAAGAGGAGTAGGAAGAGAATTCATGTGTGTTACTATAGCTAAAGTCTCTCTCCGAGAGAATACAGAAATAGAGAAATGGAGGATTTCCACCAGTCTCTAATACTAAGTCAACCATGTGCTGGGGAACGGTGCAAGGAGCACCGTTTTGACTGGCCTGTGGAATCTTTACAACAGCCCTTTGCGGCAGCCTTATGGATAAACAGCCTTAGAGAGGGAGTGATGTGTCTTCTCCAAGGTTGCCCAGGAAGGAAGTAGTAGAGCCAGGATTCAAATCCATGCATGTTCAGTTCCTCGACTCCAAAGCTCAGGGAGCTCTTGCTGCCAAACCTGTGCATTCTGAAAATAAAACAGACAACAAACCAAATGCAAACCAACAGCAAAGGCAATAGTTCAATTTAGACCTTGTGTTTGTGAGACCGCATTGATGCAGAACTATCAGTACTTCATTTTCCAGATGTTTACAATATATTTGCTTAATAGATCCTCTCTTGGATTTTGTCTGAGATCTACGGCTGTTGCTTTTAAAAACTTCTATATTTTATTTTTTAAACAGAGCAACATAGAGCTACCTTTAATTTTCTGACTTCTACACTACTCTTCTCTTCATATCAAATAGCAGTGCTGAGATTCCATCTACAAATTCCTTCAGCTTTTGAGGATGTAATTTGCTTGGTCCTAGAGACTTAAATTCACTCAGAGTGACTAAGTTCCCTTTTTACTATCTTTTCAGCTATCTTGGGCTAGAATTCCTTTTTTTTTTTTTTCTTAAATTGGACCTTTCTAACTTGAAGGAGACCAAAAAGAAATATTTTATTTTTTTTTTACCTGTTAACAATGGGTTTTTTTTTTTGGTTTTTTTTTGGGTTTTTTTTTGAGATGGAGTCTCACTCTGTCGCCCAGGCTAGAGTGCAATGATGCAACCTCAGCTTTCTGTAACCTCTGCCTCCTGGGTTCAAGTGATTCTTCTGCCTCAGCCTCCGAGAGGCTGGGATTACAGGTACCTGCCACCCTATCCGGCTAATTTTTTGTATTTTTAGTAGAGACGAGATTTCACCATGTTGGCCAGGTGGGTCTCAAACTCCTGACCTCAGGTGATCCACCTGCCTCGCCCTCCCAAAGTGCTGGGATTACAGGCGTGAGCCACTGTGCCGGGTCCATTGTTATCCTTGAAAAGTAGGCCTATCCCATCATTTATTTTCTTGCTCCGAACAGTTGAAAAATCCTTATCATCTTTAATGTCTTTAGATACCTAATTCACTTAGCTTTTTGCCTTTCTGGGCATTGTTAGAGGTTCCTATTACTCTCTTATATTCAGCTTCCAGTGTTAACACATTACATCATAGCATGGATGCAACAGTAATTCCCCATAAGGTCATATAGCGTACCTTTCAATCTGTTCTCAATACGTAGTATTGGTATTGAAAGGCAATTTGAATCAAATTGTTAGGTTCTATTTAAAAAATGAGTAAGATATTCTGACATTTCGATAAAATTATGTCCTTTAAGATAGTCATACATTTAAAATTTCTATTAAAACAACCAACAAGATTACCTTACAAGGTTTTTTGTTGTTTTTTTTTTTTTTTGTACTTTTAATTCTCTTGCTTTCCCAATTGCTACAAACGTTTTTAAAATCTGAAATCTGTTGTATTGCTAGATAATGCTAGTTTTAGCGAAGACCGGTTATAAAAAATTTGGTGTGTTTTAGGGAATTTGGTTTAGATTGCCCTTCAAATACAAAATTGATGCTACTGACCTGCCATTAGTAGGATACAAAATTTGAGTTATTTCCCCTGTGTTGGTGATGGATTGTGCTGCCTGAGCCACTGGCACTCCCTTTCACATTAGCCATTGTGACTAATCGCAGGCATTTGCAAGATGATTAGCCAAGATTAGGGGTACAGGCTGTGATTATGAAACAGATTTTTTTTTTTATGTGAAAAATTGCTAGTTTATAATACCATTAAATTATAATTTTGCTCCATATTCTAGTCAATGGTAGGTTGTTAATAGCAATTTATATTCTTATGACTATTTATGTGCTGTTTCTATGATAGCTCCTGAGTAGAGCACTGTCCCGTCCTTGTTTTTCTCTCCTTAAATGTTTACAACTGTCAAATGTTCCAATTTCACTGATACAGAAACAGTAGTTCATTTATTCAACAAATGTTTATTGAACATTTACATGTCAAACTCTGTTCTAGCACTGGGGATACAGCAGCAAACACATCAGTCCTTTCCTTCCTTGAGCTTTTATTTTGTTAGGGGGAAAATAATATGTATAATTACTTATAATATATATGTATATAGGTCAAGGCATAAGTAGATACATAGAGAGAAGAATATATTAGGGAAGGTAAAAGGGCCAGGGAAGAAAACTGTTTATACTTTATAAGATGATTAGGGAAGGTCTTACTGATAAGGAGACATTTGAGCAGAGATCAAAAAGAGTGAAGGAACAAACCATACGGTTATACAGAGAAAAGTTTTCAAGCAGATGAAAAAGCAAGAGCAAAGACTCTAAATAAGGTAGCATGCTTGTAGGTTCAAGAACCACCAACAGGTCCTTGTGAAACAAAACACAAGAGTGAGAATCACAGGAGATAGTCAGAGAACTAATGGCGGCCTGATCAAATATGACCACAACGCCTAGCATAGGATTTTGGCTTTTACCCCAAGTAAGATTGAAAGCTATTGGTTGATTTTAGGTAGAGGAGCAGCTTGATCTGACTTTTACAGTCCTTTTGGCTGCATTTAAGGTTAGACTTCAGTAAGATACATTAGTTAACTATTACTATGTAACAAATGGCATCAGCATTCAGCAACTTAACACAACACCCATTTTTGTGGGTCAGAAATTGAGCATGGCTTTGCTGGGTCATCTGCTTAAGGGTCTTCACAAATTTGTAATCAAGGTGTTGACTGGGGCCTCATAAATGCAAAGGTTCAACTGGGGCAGAATTTACTACCAACTTCATTCAGTTTTCAGCGGGGTTCAATTCCTCAAGGGCTGTTGGACTGAGGGCCTTAGCTCCTTGTTGGCTAATGGCCAGAGGCCATTCTCAGTTCTTACCCAGTAGTCCTCTTCATCAGGACAAGCAAATATGAAGAGCCAGAGAGGAAATCTCAGTAAGATAAAAGTCAGTCTTTTGTAACCTAATCGTAGAAATAACATTCTGTCACTTCTACTGTGTTTGTTTCATTAAAAGCCAAGTATGGAAACAACTGAATTGTCCATTGATGGATGAATGAATAAAGAGGCTGTGGTATACATATACAATGGAATATTATCAGCCTTTAAAAAGGAGGAGGCTGAGGCAGGAGAATCACTTGAACCCAGGAGGCGGAGGTTGCCATGAGCTAAGATCATGCCATTGCACTCCAGCCTGGGCAACAAGAATGAAACTCCGTCTCAAAAATAAATAAATAAATAAAAATAAAATTAAAAAGAAGGAGTAAAAAAGAATGCTATCATAGCTTTTGCAGCAATATGAATGGAACTGGAGGTCATTATTTTAAGTGAAACAACCCAGAAACATAAAGTCAAATATCACATTTCTCCCTTATATGTGGGAGCCAAATAATGTGTATAATTGGACATAGAGTAGGATAATAGGCATTGCAGACTCTGAAGGATGAGAGGGTGAGGGGGTGGTGATGGATGAGAAATTAATTAATAGGTACAATGTACAGTATTCTGGTGATGATTACATTAAAAACCCAGACTACATTACTACACAACATATCCACATAACAAAACTGCATTTGTACCCTTACATTTATACAAGTAACATTTAGAAAAAAGAGAGAGAACAAGATTCTTCCCTTTGCCACAGCATGAACTGGAGGATATTATATTAAGTGAATTAAGCCAGACACAGAAAGAAAAATACTGCATTATCTCACTTATACACAAAATCTAAAAAAAAAAAAAATGGGTCAAAACCACAGAGATAGAGTGTCTGCTAGGGGTGGTGGGAGTGGAGAGGATATGGGGAGATATAGGTCAAAGGATAGAATGTTGTACATACATAGGGTAAGCAAATCCAGAGATCTAATGTACAACATGGGGACTATAGTTAATGTTGTATTTGGGATATTTGCTATGTGGATTTTAGGTACTTATGACAGACACAAAGGAAATTTAACTATGTGAAATGATAGATAGGTTAATTTGCTTGACTATAGCAGTCATTTTGCTGTGCGTGTATATGTATATATCAAAACATCATGTTACCCATCTTAAATATATGCTTTAAAAAAAAAAAAAAAAAAGTAAGTCATTATGTCCAGCCTACATTCAAGGGGAAGAGATTACATAAAGGCATGGGTACCAGGAGGCAGAATTATTGGGATCCATGTCAGAAGCAAGGAGGCAAGGAAAGATACAAGAAGACAATTTAGAGTGTTACTAATATATTGTTAGAGCTATTGATGTTTCCTTGGCTTTGTATACGTGAAATGCTAATGGCTAAATTGTTCCAAAAGCTTTGCTTCCTGTGCAGATTCTGGACATATTTTGAAGTTCAAACTAGTAATATTTAGTGAGGTATTGGATATAGATGTGAGAAGAAAAATAGAGGCAAGAGTAACTACAGCATTCGGTATAAGCCACTGGAAGAATGAAATTGCTGTTTTCTGAAATGACAAAGACTTGGAGGAAAATATTTTGTCAAGTATAGGAAGGAATCAAGTCTTAGGTTGTAACATGTTAACTTTGAGATACCTTTTTGATGCCCAAGCAGAAGAAATGACTTGGTGCTTGGATATATAAGCCTAAGTCTCAGGGAAAAGATTTGGTTATAAATAAAAATTTGAGGATCATTATTATTTAAATTGTGTTTAATGCCATGATGCTAGATTGAATCATAGTGTATGCCAAAACTTCTAGAGACTGTGCTAAAATGAAAAAGAATATTTTTGTGAGAGTTTCATGGATGAAGACCAGTTAACACTATATGGTTTAATTATTTATGTCCCCTCCTGTATTAGTACATTTTCACACTGCTATAAAGACATACCTCAGACTGGGTAATTGATAAAGAAAAGAGGTTTAATTAACTCACAGTTCTGCATGGCTGGGGAGGCTTCAGGAAACTTACAATCATGGTGGAAGGGGAAGAGGCACATCTTACATGGTGGCACATGAAAGAGAATGAGCAAAACCTGGGAAACCTGTCTTATAAAACTCTCGGATCTTGTGAGAACTCACTCACTATCACTAGAACAGCATGGGGGAACCACCCTCGTGATCCAATCATCTCCCATTTGGTCCCTCCCTTGACAGGTGGGGATTATGGGGCTTTAGGTGGGGACACAGGGCCAAACCATATTATTCCACCCCTCATTTCTCCAAAAATTCATGTCCTCACATTTCAAAACACAATTATGTTTTCTCAACTGTCCTCCAAAGTCTTAACTCATTTCTTCATGAACTCAAAAGTCCACAGTCCAAAGTCTCATCTGAGATAAAGCAAGTCCTTTCTGCCTAGGAGTCTGTAAAATCAAAAGCAGTTAGTTAATTCCAAGATACAGTGAGGGTATAGGCATTGGATAAATGCTCCCATTTCTAATCGGAGGAATTGTCTAAAACAAAGGGCCTACAAGTCCCATGCAAGTCCAAAATTCAGTGGCACAGTCATTAAATCTTAGAGCTCCTAAATATTCTCCTTTGAGTCCATGCCTCACATCCAGGTCATGTTGATGCAAGAGGTGGGCTCCCACTGTTTTGGGCAGCTCCGCCCCTGCGGCTTTGCAGGGTACAGCCCTCTCCTGGCTGGTGTTGAGTGTCTCCAATTTTTCCAGATGCATTCTGGGGTCTGGAGAACAGTGGCCCTCTTCTCACAGCTCCACTAGAAAGTGCCCCAGTGGGTACACTGTGTGGGTGCTCCAACCCCACATTTCCCTTCCATACTGCCCTAGCAGGGGTTCTCCATGAGGGCTCCACTCTTGCAGCAAACTTCTTCCTGGACATGCAGGCATTTCCATACATCCTCTGAAATCTAGGTGGAGGTTTCCAAACCTCAATTCTGACTTCTATGCACTGGCAGGCCTAACACTACATGGAAGCCACCAAGACTTGGGACTTTCACCCTCTGAAGTAATGGCCTGAACAGTAACTTGGCCCCTTTTAGTCATGGCTGGTATGCAGGGTGCCAAGTCCCAAGGCTGCACAGAGCAGCATTGGGGCCCTGGGTCTGGGCCCATGAAACCTTTTTTCCCTCTTAGGCGTCCAGGTCTGTGATGGGTGGGTCTGCTGTGAAGTTCTCTGACATGCCCTCGAGACATTTGCCCCATTGTCTTGGTGATTAACATTCTGCTCCTCGCAACTTATGCAAATTTCTACAGCCAGCCTGAATTCCTCCTAGAAAATGTGTTTCTCTTTTCTATGACATTGTCGGGCTGCAAATATTTCAAACTTTTATCCTCCTCTTCCCTTTTAAACGTAAGTTTAAATTTCAGATCATCTCAATTTAAAGTTCCACAGATTTTTAGGGTAGGGGCAAAATGCTGCCAGTCTCTCTGCTAAAGAGAGCAAAAGTGACCTTTGCTCCATTCCCAACAAGTTCCTCACTGTGATCTGAGACCACCTCAGCCTTGACTTCACTGTCTATATCGCTATCAGCATTTCGGTCAAAACCATTCAACAACTCTTCAGGAAGTTCCAAACTTTCCCACATCTTCCTCTCTTTTTCTGAGCCCTCCAAACTTTTCCAACCTCTGCCTGTTACCCAGTTCCAATGTCACTTCCACATTTTCACATATCTTTATAGCAGTACCCCACTCTTGGTACAAATTTACTGTATTAGTTCATTTTTACACTGCTACAAAGACATACCCAAGACTGGGTAATTTATAAAGAAAATAGGCTTAATCGATGCACAGCTCTGCATGGCTGGAGAGGCTTCAGGAAACTTACAATCATGGCAGAAGGAGAAGAGGCATGTCTTACATGGTGGCAGGCAAGAGAGAGCAAGCAACTCAGGGAAAACTGCCCTATAAAACCATCGGATTTCATGAGAACTCACTCACTATCACTAGAACAGCAAAGAGAAAACCACCCCCATGATCCAATCACCTCCCATCTGATCCCTCCCTCCACACATGGGGATTGTGGGGATTATTATACAATTCAAGATGACATTTGGGTATTTGGGTGGGGACACAGAGCCAAACCATGTTATCTCCCAAATTCAAATTCCAAATTCCGAGGTGATGATCTTGAAATGTGGGGCCTTTAGGAGGAGTTGAGATCATGAGAGTGGAGCCCTAATGAATGGGATTAGTGTTCTTATAAAAGAGACCTGAGGGAGCTCGTTTGCCCCTTCCACCATGTGAAGACAGCCAAAAGACACCATCTATGAGGAAGTGATCCTCACAAGATACCTAATCTATTGGCACCTTGGTTTTTATTTGCTAAGCCTCCAAAATTGTGAGAAATAAATTTCTGCTATTTAAAAACTACCTAGTTTATACCATTTTATGGTAGCACATAGAATAGACTAAGAGAGTAGCTATCTTTTTGTCTCTAACAAGAACAACTTTTTGCGTTATGCAAATCAGTTTAGTTTCTTATAGTCCTGACCTTCCAGAACAAAATTTTGGCTCCATCTACAGGAGGACAAATCTTCAAATAATCTTGGCCAACTTTGCTCTTTCCCCTCCTGCTTGCAATCTTATGCAGAATATACTGAGAATGCAACATCCCGAGATAAGAAAAAAATACCTACAACAACCTAGGCTGTGTTCTGATTCTTCCAGAATGGAGTGTTCTGCAATTCTTGTGCTCCATGATCCCCGTGCTGCCCAGGGTATAAAACCCAGAGTACAGTGCTTGTGAGGATCCTCAGCTATAAAGACTCCATTCAACTCTATGCATCTTTCAGGAGCCTTGTGGAATGGGCTTGCCATAGATCCTAGGTTTCCATTGATTCTTGTTGCCTATTTGTGAGAAATACATTTTCTTTTCCTGACATGTGTGAGTATTCTGTCTCACTGGATTCATACCTTGGAAGCTGGGTTTATGCAAAATCTCTTGCCTGACTTAGGAATCCTTGTAACACTGCCTTTCCATTTTTTTTCTAGTCAATATTTATCCAAATCAAGAATTTGGATTGCTCAAAGGCAAAAGCAAGGCTATGTTAATACAAAGTGAAAGTTTGCAATTACAGGTCTTTCTTAAAAGAACTTCACCCTCTTGTTGCCCAGGCTTGAGTGCAATGGTATGATCTCAGCTCACAGCAACCTCCACCTCCCAGGTTCAAGTGATTCTCTTGCCTCAGCCTCCCGAATAGCTGAGATTACAGGCATGCACTACCATGCCCAGCTAATTTTGTATTTTTAGTAGAGTTGGGGTTTCTCCAAGTTGGTCAGGCTGGTCTCAAACCCCTGACCTCAGGTGATCTGCCTGCCTCAGCCTCCGAAAGTGCTCAGATTACAGGTGTGAGCCTCAGTGCCCAGCAGATAATTCATTTTTTAAAGGCAAGATTCACTGTCACACATGTTCAGTTCCTGGAATACATTTTTCTAGCTCTTTCTTCTCTCTTTGATGAATCTCATTCATTATTTTTACTTCAAAAGTCATTTGTATACTGACAAGCTCCAAAATCTATATTTTAAACCTCGGCCAGGCGCAGTGGCTCACACCTGTAATCCCAGCACTTTGGGAGGCTGAGGCAGGTGGATCACGAGATCAGGAGATCAAGACCATCCTGGCTAACATGGTGAAACCCCGTCTCTACTAAAATTACAAAAAAAAATTAGCCAGGCGTAGTGGCGGGCACCTGTTGTCCCAGCTACTCGGGAGGCTAAGGCAGGAGAATGGCATGAACCCGGGAGGCAGAGCTTGCAGTGAGCCCAGATCCCACCACTGCACTCCAGCCTGGGTGACAGAGCGAGACTCTGTCTCAGAAGAAAAACAAAAAAACAACAACAAAAAACACCTCAAACTTCTTTCCACAAGTTTCTGTTCCTTATTTTTAACTGTCCTCTGGCCATCTTGACCTGGAGTCCTACAGAGATTAGAAGTGAATTCATGCTGATTTCCAAGAACCTATTTTGTCCCTTTAAGTTTATGGCCTCATCATCTATGTAGCTTCCTAAGTCAAAAATTTAGGGGGCATTCCAAGATTTCCTTCTCTCTCATGCTCTGAATGTTAATGATAATAAAATTAATGACATAAAGAAGATTTATAAATATTATATCTAATTATCACAATAACCTCGTTGTATAGCTATGATTGTATCTTATTAATAAGAAGGGGGAAATAATTTGTCCAAGATCAAAAAGCAAATTAATGACAAAATCTAGAGTTGAGCTAACCCTACCCAGGCTGCAAATTCAGCACTCTTTCTACTTTTCAATGTCGTTTCTTCAATCTTTCATTAATCTTGTCAGTTCTATATTCAGAAGTATCTCTGCATTTCAATGTCGCCTTTTCTAATGTGTTGTCAAGAACTTAATCCAGAACTTGATTATTTCTCACCTGGACTGTTAAAACCTTGTCCTATCCGGTCTCCATTCTTATTGTAGTTTGTAATTAAAGGGTCATATCGGAGTCATCCTTCCAAAACACAAAAGTGATTGTACCATTCCATTTCTTTTTTTGTTTTGTTTTTCGAGATGCATTTAACTCTTGTTGCCCAGGCTGCAGTGCAATGGCAAGATCCCGGCTCACTGCAACCTCCACCTCCTGGGTTCAAGCGATTTTCCTGTCTCAGACTCCTGAGTAGCTAGGATTACAGGCATGCAGCACCATGCCCGGCTAATTTTTGTATTTTTAGTAGAGATGGGGTTTCACCATGTTGCCCAGGCTGGTCTTGAACTCCTGGGCTCAGGCAGTCCACCCACTTTGATCTCCCAAAGTGCTGAGATTACAGGCATGAACCATCACATTCTACCTAAGATCTAATTCAAATGGTTCCTCCTCTGTGTGG
>NW_012104176.1:2516972-2517503 GCF_000951045.1 Mandrillus leucophaeus | reverse complement strand
ATGTTGGTCAGGCTGGTCTCAAACTCCTGACCTCAAGTGATCTGCCTGCCTCGGCCTCCCAAAGTTCTGGGATTACAGGCGTGAGCCACCACGCGTGGCCCATTCCATTTCTTATATAGCTTTTTTTTTTTTTTTTTTTCACTCTCACTAAATGCAAAATCGGGTGCAAGACTTAATTTAACATTTTATTTTCACATTTAAGATCCTTTTCAAATTCCACCCAAATCCAAGTTCAGAAGCCACCATGCACCCTTTGTTCCAGAAATTCCAAACTTTCTTTTTTCATTGCCTGACTTTGATCTTTTTCCTAAAATGCCCTGCCCTCTCTTCTAACTATAAAAGCCTTTCTCGGCTTTAAGGTCTAATTTATTTATTTATTTATTTTAGTTTAGTTTTTGAGATGAACTATCGCCCTCTCACCCAGTTTGGAGTGCAGTGGCATGATCTTGGCTCACTGCAGCCTCCACCTCCCAGGTCCAAGCGATTCTCCTGCCTCAGCCTCCTGAGTAGCTGGGATTACAGGCATGCACC
>NW_012104176.1:2511509-2513927 GCF_000951045.1 Mandrillus leucophaeus | reverse complement strand
CAGATTAATAAGATTTAAAAATGATAGATTTTAACATGTATATCTTATATATACATGGGTGAAACTCAGGGGTGAGTACATTCAAATAGGTGGCTAGAATTTGGGCTTCAATACCATTTTTAGGTAAAACAAAGGAAAAAAGTGGTGAGAGAGGCAAGTTAAGGGAAGATGACCAGGAAAAGTACGATAACTAGAGTAAGGTTTGTGTTGTAGATTTAAATAAGTGCCCTCTCCATTGATAAGAATTTTTTTGTGATTTATAGTCATCTTCTCTTCCTAGTACAGAGAGAGAGACTGAGAGAGAGAGAGAAAGAGAGAGAGAGACCCTTAGAAATGGAAATTTTCTTTTACAAAAGGGTAACATTCTGTTTTCAGAGGCTTTCCTGTACATGCTGTTTCTCAAAATAATCAGCTCCAAATAATACTTAGGGCAAAGGCATATTTAGGGTCTCCTACAGTTGTATTTTGTGGTGATTTTTCTGGTTTCCTGCACCTGCTACTTACTTGTTCAAATCTGTTCAGTGGCTAACCTGAATCTAAACAACACTATCATGTATTGAGTGTTTTAACTCATCTCTTGTGACCAGCTTATTTTTAGAAATGGCAAAATTGAGTTATTTTTGAAGTTGCTCTAGGAAAATTTGTGGTTTGTATGTTATGCTTACTCTTTTTAAATTACTTTATGTTTTTGATTGATACATTTTAATGTATTTATTATATACAACATAATTTTTGTTTGTTTGTTTTTTATTTTTGAGACGAAGTTTCACTCTTATTGCCCAGACTGGAATGCAATGGTGCGATCTCGGCTCACTGCAACCTCTACCTCCCGGGATTCAAGCGATTTCCTGCCTCAGTCTCTCAAGTAGCTGGGATTACAGGCACTGGCCATCACGCCTGGCTAATTTTTGTATTTTTAGTAGAGATGGGGTTTCACCCTGTTGACCAGGCTGGTCTTGAACTTCTGACCTCGGGTGACCCACCCACCTAAGGCTCCTAAAGTGCTGGGATTATAGGCATGAGCCACTGCTCCCGAAGTGTGTGTGTATGTGTGTGTGTGTGTGTGTAAATGACTAAATCTAGGTAACTAACATATGCATTACCTAATATAGTTATCATATCTGTGGTGAGGACACTTAACATTCACTCTTTTAGCATTTTTCAAGTATAAAATATATTGTTATTAACTATGTTCACTGTAAAAGGAAAATAAATTTTGGGACCCCTAAATCACTAAACTAAGGGGAAAAGTCAAGCTGGGAACTGCTTAGTGCAAACCTGCCTCCCACTCTATTCCAAGTCATCTCTTTGCTCACTGAGATAAATGCATATCTGATTGGTAAAGCTAATCAGAAACTCCAAAAATTGCAACCGTTTGTCTCTTACCTACCTATGACCTGGAAGCCCCGCCAAGCTTCGAGTTGTCCCGCCTTTCTGGACAGAACCAATGTACATCTGACATGTGTTGATTGATGTCTCATGTCTCCCTAAAATGTATAATACCAAGCTGTGCCTCAGACAACTTGGGCACATGTTGTCACAACCTCCTGAGGCTGTGTCACGGGTGGGTCCCTTAACTTTGGCGAAATAAACTTCCCATATTGACTGAGACCTCTCAGATATTTGGTGTTCACATCACCATGCTGTACAATAGACTTCTTGAACTTATTTCTTCTAACTAAAATTGTGTATTTTTTTTATCAACATCTCCCCAAGCCCTGATGCCAACCCCTGGTAACCATTCTCCAGTTTTATCACTACCCCTGCTTCCTTTTCCAATCTCTCTGATTTCCATTTGCATGGAATATCTTTTTCCATCCCTTTACTTTTAGTCTACAGGTTAAGAAAATCTCTTCTAAGCAGTATATATCTAGGTCTTAAAAAAATTCATTTAGACACTCTATGTCTTTTGATTGGATAATTTAATTCATTTACATTCAAGGTAATTATCTGTAGGTAAGGACTTACTACCGCCTTTTGTTAATTGTTTTCTATTTGTTTCATAGATCCTTGTTTCTTTCTCTTTTTATGTCTTCATTTGTGGTTGAGTGATTTTCTTTAGTGGTATGTTTTGATTCCTTGATTTTTATTTTTTGTGTATCAACTGTAGGTTCTGCTTTGTGGTTGCCTTGAGGCTTACAAAAAAGCATCTTACAGTGATGACAGGTTCTTTTAAATTGATAACCACTTAAATTTTATTACAAAAAAAGCTACATTTTTACTGCATTCTTCCTTCGACATTTTGTATCTTTGATGTCACAATTTCCATCTTTTTATACTACATGTCCCTTAATAAATTATTATTATTATTATTATTTTGTAAGTACAATTTCCATTTTATTTTTCTCCAGAGAATTGTCTGTCTCAGTCTTTAAGGACTCAGCTCCTTACATGGGCTTTGGTGGGGGATGTGGGGCA
>NW_012104176.1:2505801-2508034 GCF_000951045.1 Mandrillus leucophaeus | reverse complement strand
GATCCACCCACTTTGATCTCCCAAAGTGCTGAGATTACAGGCATGAACCATCACATTCTACCTAAGATCTAATTCAAATGGTTCCTCCTCTGTGTGGCTTCCATATATTTAGGTAAAGCTAATTTCTCTTTCTCCTGGGCCCTCAGAACTAATTTCTGTTTACATCTCTCCCTCTCACAGTAGACTGAGAAAATCCTTAAATACAGTGACTGTCTTGTTCATCTTTGTAGTCCCATTGCTAACCACATTGAGATATCCTGTAAATATCTGTTTTTACAAATAATAAAATTATCCATGTACCTAATTCAGATTTTAAAGAATACACTGATACATTATTGGTATACGAAAGAGTTACCTCTTGACTAAACTTCATATATTTCAGTCACCCAGATTTATGCACACCTTAGCTATATTTAGAAACTTTTTATAAGATGGGAATCCTTTCTAATCTTCTCAATGTGAATGCATTATTTAGGTTGAATAAACGTAACCTCATTAAGTTACATATTTTATACTAATGACTATCTAAAATTTGTTAAATGTCATGTTATCTGCCTTAACTGGGAAATACTCATTTTTTGGAGTTTTACTAAAAACTCATTTTTTAATAAATTCATTTGTTGGAAGCCAGATTTATTGAAAGTACTTAATGTTTAGAGCCAACTAACAAAGACCATATGAAGGTGTTGGGGCTATTTGCGTAATTTTTCTTGCCTTTTAACATACTGCAAACATGTCATTTGTGTGGGAGAGAAAAAATATCTTTTTCTTTTACCCTTTTAGATTTTCAGCTGGAGCCCATGTTACAAAGACAGATTAATAAGATTTAAAAATGATAGATTTTAACATGTATATCTTATATATACATGGGTGAAACTCAGGGGTGAGTACATTCAAATAGGTGGCTAGAATTTGGGCTTCAATACCATTTTTAGGTAAAACAAAGGAAAAAGGTGGTGAGAGAGGCAAGTTAAGGGAAGATGACCAGGAAAAGTACGATAACTAGAGTAAGGTTTGTGTTGTAGATTTAAATAAGTGCCCTCTCCATTGATAAGAATTTTTTTGTGATTTATAGTCATCTTCTCTTCCTGGTACAGAGAGAGAGACTGAGAGAGAGAGAGAAAGAGAGAGAGAGACCCTTAGAAATGGAAATTTTCTTTTACAAAAGGGTAACATTCTGTTTTCAGAGGCTTTCCTGTACATGCTGTTTCTCAAAATAATCAGCTCCAAATAATACTTAGGGCAAAGGCATATTTAGGGTCTCCTACAGTTGTATTTTGTGGTGATTTTTCTGGTTTCCTGCACCTGCTACTTACTTGTTCAAATCTGTTCAGTGGCTAACCTGAATCTAAACAACACTATCATGTATTGAGTGTTTTAACTCATCTCTTGTGACCAGCTTATTTTTAGAAATGGCAAAATTGAGTTATTTTTGAAGTTGCTCTAGGAAAATTTGTGGTTTGTATGTTATGCTTACTCTTTTTAAATTACTTTATGTTTTTGATTGATACATTTTAATGTATTTATTATATACAACATAATTTTTGTTTGTTTGTTTTTTATTTTTGAGACGAAGTTTCACTCTTATTGCCCAGACTGGAATGCAATGGTGCGATCTCGGCTCACTGCAACCTCTACCTCCCGGGATTCAAGCGATTTCCTGCCTCAGTCTCTCAAGTAGCTGGGATTACAGGCACTGGCCATCACGCCTGGCTAATTTTTGTATTTTTAGTAGAGATGGGGTTTCACCCTGTTGACCAGGCTGGTCTTGAACTTCTGACCTCGGGTGACCCACCCACCTAAGGCTCCTAAAGTGCTGGGATTATAGGCATGAGCCACTGCTCCCGAAGTGTGTGTGTATGTGTGTGTGTGTGTGTGTAAATGACTAAATCTAGGTAACTAACATATGCATTACCTAATATAGTTATCATATCTGTGGTGAGGACACTTAACATTCACTCTTTTAGCATTTTTCAAGTATAAAATATATTGTTATTAACTATGTTCACTGTAAAAGGAAAATAAATTTTGGGACCCCTAAATCACTAAACTAAGGGGAAAAGTCAAGCTGGGAACTGCTTAGTGCAAACCTGCCTCCCACTCTATTCCAAGTCATCTCTTTGCTCACTGAGATAAATGCATATCTGATTGGTAAAGCTAATCAGAAACTCCAAAAATTGCAACCGTTTGTCTCTTACCTACCTATGACCTGGAAGCCCCGCCAAGCTTCGAG
>NW_012104176.1:2485256-2504196 GCF_000951045.1 Mandrillus leucophaeus | reverse complement strand
GGGAAGCACATAGGCATCAAAGACGCTCGCTTCAGAAACGTCCTTGACTGCTGCGGCCTCCACTATGTTTCAAATGACGAATTTCTTAATGGCCTTGTCCTTGGGCACGCATCGGGCACAGTTAGTGCAGCAAATAGGCTGCACATGGCCGCGGCCCTTTTTGGCACGACCATTGTTCCCTCTTTTCTTTGTCAGCTTGGACGTACGGACCGAAGAGAACAAATTATTGTACCTATTATTATTTTTTAATAGTTCTGTCTTTTAACCATTATACTAAAGATTTAAGTGATTTACACACCACCGTTGCAATATTAGAGTATTCTGAATTTCCCTGTTTAATTAGTTTCACCAATGAGTTTTACACTTTCAGACGTTTTTATGTTACTTATTAGTATCCTTTAATTTCAGCTTCAAAAATTTCCTTTAACATTTCTTGTAAAACGAGTGTGGTAATGATAAACTCCCTCGGCTTTTATTTTCCGGTAAAGTCTTTAAAACTCCTTCATTTCTAAAGGACAGCTTTGTTGGGTACAATATTCTTGGCTGACAGGTTTTTTTTTTCTTTAGTGCTCTCAATATATAATCCCACTCTCTCCTGACCTGTAAGGTTTCTGCTGTGAGCCATATTGAAACTCCCTTATATGTTATTTGCTTCTTTTTTCTTGTTGCATTCAGAATCCTCTCTTTTTCTTTGATTTTTGAAAGTTTGATTACAATATCTTAGGTTAGTTTTGTTTGGATTGAATTTGATTAGTAACTTTCTATACCTGGATATTTATATCTTTCCTATGTTGGGAAAGTTTTCTGCTATTGTTTCTTTAAATCAGCCTTCTACTCCTTTATCTTTCTTTTCTACTTCTCACACACCTGTGACTCAAATATTTTCTCTTTTGATGGTGTCCCTTAATTCTCTTCTTCATTCCTTTTGTTTTTCTTCTCTGACTATATATTCTATTATTTATTTATTTATTTATTTAAGTGTTTGTTCTGTCATCAAGGCTAGAGTGCAGTGGCATGATTACAGCTTACTGTAGCCTCAGCTTCCCATACTCAAACAATCTTTCCACCTCAGCCCCCTGAGTAGCTGGAGACTATAGGCACAGGCCACTTGGCTGACTATGTATTTTTAAATAAACCTAGTTTTGAGTTTCTTATGTTTGATCAGTTCTGCTGTTGATGCTCTTTGTTGTAACTTTTGTTTGCTCACTGTGTTTTTCAGCTCCAGGGTTTCTGTTTGTTCGTTTTAATTATTTCAATTTCTCTGTTAAATTTCTCACTCTTGTCACTTATTGTTTTCCTTATTTCATTGAATTGCTTCTCTGTATTTTTTTTGAAGTTCGCTGAGCTTCCTTAAAAGTGCTATTTTGAAGATTTTTGGCAGGCAGTTTACATATCTCCACTTCCTTAGGGTTAGTTATGGGTACTTTATTTTATCCCTTTGGTGATGTTATGTTTTCTTGGTTGTTCATGATCCTTGAGGTTGTGTTGCAATGTCTGCATATTTGAAGAAGTAAGCACTTACTCCAAAATTCACAGATGGATTTTGTCTGATAAATCTTTTCAACAGGTAGCCTATCCAGAGATTTTGGGTGGGCTGTTTGGCATGGTTCTGAAGCCCAGGGCTGCTAGGACTGGTGCTTAGGATAGCTGCAGCTGGAGTGGGTGCTGGGGCAGGCCTGAAGTCTGGGGGGGTGCTGGGGCAGGCCTGAAGTCTGGGGTTCTTGCAGCTTGCTTGGTGCTAGGTCATGCCCAATGCCTGTGGCTACTGAGTCCTGCCTCCTGATAAGAGAAGTTCATATTCCAGGGTCACCGAGGCTAGTCTAGTGGTGGTGTGAACCAGAAGAAAAGCCCATCTTGTAGGTCTGAATTCTGGGGTTGTGAAGTCCCACCTGGCACTAATATGGGTCTGAAAACTATGTCCATGGGTACTGGCCTGGAGTCTGGAGCCATGGGGGCATGCTCAATGCTGGGTTTTATTGTGGTAGACCCAGAGTTGGGGTCCAAGGCAGAGTCCTGTACTTACTTCCCTTTTTCCCCCAAAACAAATGTTATCACTGCTTATGCTGCCTAGGATTGGGAAAGTGGTGACATGGGTAATGTATAACTGTCCTTTCTACCCTCTTCAATGCATGTTTTCTTATTATTATGCTACAACCAGCCACCATGATCTTTCACCTGGTTTTCTTATCTCTTGTGAAAATATTTTTGCTCATAGTTGTTTAAATTAACGTTTCTGTGTGGGGGGGATTACTGGAGATTATTATTACACCATCTTGCTCTAGAAATATTTTTTAACTTATTGACCAAATAAAAAGTACAGTCAGTTCTTTATTAACCAATTTATTTGACATTCGTGATTGCATCTCTAGTATTTATTCACCTCTTCTTAATAGTCCCTGACTTTTATTTGAAATTTCATGTAGTTTCAGAGAAGATAATGACTCCATCCACTAGCTCTAGGAATAGAACACATAATGTAGACCAAGCCAATTAGAACAATATACTATATCCTTTAGCCAGAGTGATTGGTTCAGTAACTGGAATGTGACAAAAGTTAGCATAATCAGAGAGAAGGGATTCTAGGAAAACCAAGACCTTTTGCTTCAAATGAGGTGGCTCGCGGATGTGAAGTCTAGAACTCCTGCAGCCATGTGTTCCTTTAGTAAAGCCTTCCTGAAGAAAAGAAGGGAGCACAAAGAATGAAATGGCCTAAAGAATCACAGCAGTACTTACATATAGACTGATTATATTTTATTTGAAACTTACTTATTTATTCTGTCTTACTTCCTGGTCTGTCATTTAGAGCAACCAATAAATTTTATTTATTACTTTAGTCACTTTATGTTGAGTTTTCTATTACTTGAAACAAAATGTTCTCTATATGTATATATGTGAATGAATGGCAAGGTAAGATTCTTTGACTTTGAGAAACATATTTTGATTTTCTTACTTTAATTCAAATGTGTTTGGTGTATAGTGTTAACAAATAAGTGATGAAGCCACATAAGGAAGTCTTGGCTCCACAGACTCCACATTAAGGTTTGTTAATCATATTCTTATAATCAGAGTTTATTTTGGTTTATTTGTTAGGAAGAATCATCCTTGGTAAACTCAAAATTAGTCAGTTTCAGAGTTGCTTTAATTATATTGTTTGTGATATAATGACCTGAATGTGCCAATTGGGTGTCAGAAGCTCAGCTGAGCTGGACGAACTGAGCTGCCAAGCATTGAAATATTCAATTACAGCAATAAGCCAAAATGAAAAAGGTAAGTCAATAATCACTTACTGAGATGGCATAAACAAGAGGCTGAAACCAGAGAAAACACCAACTCCCCCTGTTCTATATTCCCCCATAGAACGGCACACTGGTCAGGTAGATCCACACAGATGCGGGATCCTCTCACCACTGAGGGAGTAACAAGCAACAGCTTCTGGTATTTTTATGGGCCCTGGTATGCTATAAAGGTTCTCTCTTTCTTGGTTTTGTGTAAGTCTGTTGGTGCTGCCATAACAAAATGCCACGAACTCAGTGGTTTAGACAGTGGAAATTAATTTTCTCACAGTTCTGCAGGCTAGAAGTCCAAGAGCAAGGAATTACAGGTTTGGCTTCTTCTGAGGCCTCTCTCCTCAGCTTGCAGATGGCAGCCTTCTCCCTGTGAGGGTGAGGGTCAAGGGGAAGGGCTAAGAGTAAAAAAGTACTAGGTACTGAGTCAAAGTGGGAAAATGTATCTTCAAGTTTTCCTTTTTCTTCTCTCATATGGATGTCTCAGAAGAGGCACCCGAAAGAACCTCTATCCAAGGCCTCAGATAAAGAAACTTAGGAATGAACCCATAGGGGATAGAAATATGAGTATGCAAAGAACTTGGCCAAGTAGAGGGGCCTGGGTTTTTGACTGCGACTCCCTTCAGAGACTCCCAGTCTGGTGTGGGGAGGGCAGTTTTCCCTATGTGAGTCCTGCTGTGTAGCCTATGGTCCGGCTTGAAAAATGACAGTCTGGTTTTTAACAACTAGGAGCTGGACTCCTCACAGAGAAAGCCAGGGTTTTCTTTGAATTCCAAATCCCTGAGAATTTTCATGAACATTTTCTAATGTGTTACGTGAGTACCTAGTCTATCTCAGGGATCAGGGTTAAATTATCCATTGTTTAATATTCCTGCTTTTGTGGGTTTTACCTTTTCTTGTTGAAAGTCTATGGGTTCAAAGACTTTTAAATGGGATACAATTTACATGGTATTGTAAAACTCAATAGGCAATGCTCAACAAAAAATTAGCTGCTCTATAATCAATAAAACTTGCTGTCGCATATTCTGTAATTTAAAAATACCAAAGAAGAATAAGGAGATCTCTAATGATTTGCTCCCTGGACAACCATGTGACTGTTTAATAGATTATCAACAATTTATTTCTGAAGATAAATACTGCAATACTTTCTAGATCCTAAATGTTATACCTGACGTGCATTTTTAAACCCTTCCAAATTCATATGACATCAATGGCTATTTTTTCTTTTTTTGAAACAGAGTCTTGCTCTGCTGCCCAGGCTGGAGTGCAGTGGTGTGATCTCGATTCACTGCAACCTCCGCCTCCTGGGTTCAAGCGATTCTCCTGCCTCAGACTCCTGAGTAGCTGGGATTACAGGCATGCACCACTCTGCCGGGCTAATATTTGTATTTTTAGCAGAGACAGGGTTTCACCACATTGGCCAGGCTGGTCTCGAACTCCTGACCTCAAGTAATTTGTCTACCTCAGCCTCCCAAAGTGATGGGATTACAGGCATGAGCCCCCGCACTGGGCCTATCAATGGCTTTTTAAATGTTATTTTGAAGTTTACCAACTCACAATAAGTTCTACTTTCCCGATACCTTGCTGGATGCCACAATAACTCAGTTTTCCTGTCATAGGATCTTCTCTGCTGAGCACAAGGCAAATGTTAAGGGGTGTGGGATTTTTGGGGTACACTTAGTGCTAAAAACAACTTTTAATTTTGATTATTTAAATAGGAGTGTCATGGACATTGGGGGATGTCCAACCCCTGTCTGGTAAAAAGGATTTTTTCCTCCAATATTGTTTTTATATACTACTATTAAATAAAATTTATAGGAGGCCATTGATTTGGATGAGCTCTTGTGCCAGGCCTAAGAGACCAAACCAAAATGAAGTCACTCACGCTAAAGTTCTATGTCACCAAGCCAGAACTTGGTGGTTTATCTGACCTTCCATGAAATCAGGAGAGTGAGAGATAATAACCAAATCCCCAAACAGGCCAGTTTTAGCTGGCATAATAAGAAAGTACCCTCTGCTTTAACCTTTACAGAGAAAGTAACTTTGAGATGATCAATTTACATTGTGTTCTGCATTTCTGCTTTCTTAAGTGTTTTCTGCCTATAAAACCAACCTCCTCTGCTCAGCTTATTGAAATACTTATTCTATTTTATAGAATGAGGTGTTGCCCGATTATAGAATCACCAAGCCAATTAAGATCTTTAAATTTGTTGTAATTCTGTCTTTTGACACTGCATACTGAGCCTGTTGCCTTTTCCTACAACAATCTGGTGTACTTTTGATGAAATGTAGAGCAACCCAGACCTGAGAATAGCAGCAGTTAACTAGTTACAGGACATAAGATGAGTGCATACATGAGATGATACTCAGTGTCTCTGTATTACCAAAAAGTACAAGAATTACCAAAAAGTACAAGTTACCCAATGTTCACAGCTTTGGATGTGGGAGGAAACCAGAGTGACTGGAGAAAACCCACAAACGTGGGGAGAATGTGAAAACTACATATAGACAGTGGCCATGGCCAGAAAGAGATGTTTTTTTCATCTGTGTTAAAATGAAATGTTGTTGAATGAAACAATGATGTCTGAGGAGTTGTGTTTTGTTCTGATATAGTGTGGTTAATATTATCTAACATTATAACATTGTTTTAGTGGCAAATATGAATTTGTATGACATGAAAAGAATAAATATTTGTATATATTAAGTGGCTTCTGAATTCTATATTTGATTTACTTAAAATTAAAATAAGGATACTGATTATATAAATTAAGTCTTACATTTGATTCTGAGTCAAACAATATTTCGGGGAAAATCTTAACAGCTGACATTTATTTACATGAATAGTTTTCTGTTAATCATATGTAATTATAAGATGCAAGGTACATCACTGATTTCCCCCTCAGACAATTTTGAAGATTTTAATTGGTTTTATTAGTTATGGTTACATAACAAATTACCCCAGATATCAGACCTAAAGACAACAAACATTTGGTATCTCACACAGTTTCTGAGAGTCAGAAATCTGGGATCAGCTTAGGTGGGTGGTTTTGTCTCAGAGTTACTCATTTCAGTGCCAAGATATCAGACCTTCGGTCATCTGTAGGTTTGACAGAGGATGGAAGATCCACTTCCAAACAGCTCACTCAAGAACTGTTGGCCAGATGCCTTGTTCTTCACGGCTGATGGCAGGAGGTCTCAGGGCCATGTGAACCTCTCCATAGAGTTGCTTGAGTATCAGCTCAACATGTCAGCTAACATCCTTCGGAGCAAGTGATCCAAGACAGAGCAGGCAGAAAGCCACAATGCCTTGGAAGTGTGGTCTAGTCTTGGAAGTCATACAGCATCATTCCACAGTAGTCTATTTGCTAGAAATTAGTCACTAAGTTCTGGCTTGCGCAAGCAAAAGCGAATTAAACTCAAACTTTCGGCCGGGTACGGTGGCTCAAGCCTGTAATCCCAGCACTTTGGGAGGCCGAGACGGGCGGATCACGAGGTCAAGAGTTCGAGACCATCCTGGCTAACACGGTGAAACCCCGTCTCTACTAAAAAAATACAAAAAACTAGCCGGGCAAGGTGGCGGGCGCCTGTGGTCCCAGCTACTCGGGAGGCTGAGGCAGAAGAATGGCATAAACCCGGGAGACGGAGCTTGCAGTGAGCTGAGATCTGGCCACTGCACTCCAGCCTGGGCGACAGAGTGAGACTCCGTCTCAAAAAAAAAAAGAAAAAAGAAAAAACTCAAACTTTCAAGGAAAGAAGAATTGAAGCCTCTAGAAATACTTAATCTATCACAGTGTTCTTGGGGCAAGATGATACTAATTAAGAGGATGTCTTAGTCTGTTTGGACTGTTGTAACAAAATACCTTAAGCTGAGTGGCTTATATAAACAACCAAAATTTATTTTTTACAGTTCTGGAGTCTGGGAAGTCCAAGATCAAGGTATTGTCAGATAAAGGTACTGTCAACCCTCTGGTGAGGGTTGACTTCCTGGCTCATAGTTAGTACCTTCTCACAACGACCTCACATGAGTGAGGTTCCCTTGTGGTAATAAGTGAATTACAGCTCTGTTAGTTCCCCAAAGTCTCTCTGGAAAATATTTTGTAAGGACCCTAACCTCATCATGAGGTCTCTTCTCCTATGACCTAATGACTTCCCAAAGGCTCTACCTCCAAATGTAGGATTTCAACATACGAATTTTGTGAAAGGGTACATAAACATTTGGACCACAGCAGAGGATCACTTAAATTTATATACCAAAAATCTTAGGATAAGAATCCAGAGCATGAACTATTAACATGAGAAGAAAATATTATATATTATAAATTTAAAGGAATTTTTAGTCCCCCAAAAGAGGGCTGTAAAATCAAAGATAATCAGTTCCTGTTGTTTGAAGCCACTATTTGTGCTAATTTGTTAACAGTAACCTTAGGAAAGTACACAGTACCTTTGCAAGAAAACAGACTATAAGAGGACTGAAGCACTTTCTTTTAACATAGTGAACATGAGAACTGTAATTCAAAGAACTACGGGGCTTAGAACATAGGGAATTATTACTAGATGGGCCATGAATTTTGCAGTTCATATTTCCACTGTTTCCCTCCAACACCTGGCAGACAGGTTGTTGTCACTGTCAAAGATGCATTGCCAATCCAAGTTCATTTTCATCATGGGTGTGAGGTAGCCAATAAGACTCTATATCTATATATATCTGCAGCCAGAGTCTATGTAAAGGAATTCCAATGAAATACCTGCCTTGCACCCAGCTGGCTCGGCCTATGAACCATAGCTGTATGGTACAACATCCCATGACCTTAGATAAACACAGCTCATAGAATATCTGTTCTGCACAATGAGCCAGAGACCCATGGTCAATGAATCCAATTACGTTACAACCAACACCAAAACAAGGTACAAATCAAATATGACCTTCAAGTTGTCCAAACTAGAAGGTAATAGGCTTACCCCTAACCTTTGTGGGCCCTGGAGCAAAAGTGCAAATGGAGGTCTATTTACCATAGGCTTAAATATCTGAAGGTTATAAATACAAACTAACAAACTGTTATATAAAAGATATACTAATTGCCTGCTTTGAAAAATACACCTTCACAATATAAAACACAAACGTATGTGTAACACTATGGTTTTTATATGATCGGTAGCAAAATAATGAACACGACTCAATTTAATTATTAATTGCATATGCCTTAGTGTCTTCTTAATAAAGTGACAATGCTTGGATGAGTGATAAAATATAAATTTGTAAATTTTTATGTATACGTTTTCTAAAATTTTCTTTTCCCCATGTCAGCAGTATCAACAATTATAATCAATATTTTCCCATTTTATACTCTATTGATAACAATTATCTAAAAGAGTAAAAATTTCCATTTTATTCTAAATAAAAGCATTTCAATGTTTTCTTTAAAATACAAATTAAATGTAAGATACCAACAAGTCAAAATTATTTTCAAAAAGTTATTTCTGTCCTGAATTACTCAAAATATAAATATGAATAACAGACATCAAAATTTTAACTCAAAATTCTAATCAAACCTAATTAAACCTGAAATTCATTTAGTTTTAAATACATTTACAAAAATAAAACTATTCACATTCTTTGTATTCCTCATCCACCAAATTGCTAATGTAAAGGCTGTCATTAAGCTTTACACATGTTATGTCCAAGATAACATAATACAAATTTGAGATAATAACTATTACAAAATATCCACCAACTGCCATGTGCACTATTGTAAATATCATGCTAATTAATTCCTGAATACCTCCTGAACTACATCTTGACATGCTGACAGTAAAAGATACTTAAGCATGAATCTGTGGCATTTATGCTACCTGAGAGAAAGGATCTGGTAGATTAATCTGTTGATGCTCATAAAGCATTTCCACTGTTGAAATCTTTCCTGCACTCTGAAATATTATCAATGATTTCAATGCCCCCAAAAGAAAACCTTTACCCAATAACAGTCACTTCCCATTGCCCCCTGCAATTCACTCCAGCCCTAAAAACATACTTCATTTTCTATCGTTATAGATTTATCTATTCTGGACATTTCATATGAAGAGAATTAGACAATACATGACCTTTTGGGTCTGGTGTCTTTCACTTAACATGTTTACAAGATTCCTCTATGTTGTAGCATGCACAAACACATTTCCATTTATTGTTGAATAATATTCTATTGTATGGATACATTTATTTATACATTCATCAGTTGATGTAAATTTTATTGTTTTCATTTCTGGCTATTATGAATAATACTGCTATGAACACTTGTGTACAAATTTTTGTATGGAGGTACAAGAGAGTAGAACTGCTGGTCATGTGGTAACTCTGTGTTTCAAATTTTGAAGAGTACCAAACTGTTTTCTAAAGGAATGGCAAAGTTAGGCATTCTCAGCAGTAATATCTTCACATCTCTAACACTTGTTATTGCCTTCCATTTTTATTATAGCCATCTTTGTGTGTATGAGATGATTTTGATTAGCATTTTCCTATTGGTTAATGATGTTCCTATGGTTTGAATATTTTTGCCAAACTCATGTTGAAATTCAATTGCCGTTATGAAGGTATTAAGAGGTGGAACTCTTAAGAGATGATTAGAGTTTCAGGGCTCTGAATGGGTTAATGTTAATATTGAGGGAGAGGGTTTGTTATTATGAGAGTGGGTTGGTATAAAACCAGGTTCAGCTCTCTCTTGCTCTTGCATACTCTTTTGCCTTTCAACCTTCAGCCGTGGATGATGCAGCAAGAAGACTCTCACCACATGCTGGCACCTTGATATTGGACTTCTTAGTTCTTTCAGAACTTTCTAAAATAATTTTAAAAAAATAAATTACCCTATCTGTAGTACTCTGTTATAGGAATACAAAATGGACAGAGACAGAAAGTTGGTACCAAAGGGTGGGCGTTGCTATAACAAATATCCCAAAACGGAGAAAGGGCTTGGGAGCTGGGAAACAGGAAGAAGCTGAAAGAATTTGAAGGAGCAGACTAGAAAAAGCATAGATTGCCATGAATGGAGCATTAAGAGCAATTCTGGTGAAGGCTTAGAGGAAGAGAAAGGCTTCGGAAACATTTGAAACTTTTTAGAGATCAGTTAAGTGGTCATGATGAGAATACTGGTAAAAATACGGACAGTAAAGGCCCTGCTGATGAGGTCTCAGAGAGAAATGAGGAATTGAAAACTGAAAAAGGCTATCTTTATTATAAAGTCTCATAGGACTTGGTTGAATCGTTTCCATGCTTGAGGGCTTTATGGTAGACAGAATTAAAAAGTGATGAACTGGGATATCTGGCAGAGGAAATATTTAAGCAAAATATTGAAGGTGCTGCATGCATTTTAACTGCATATAGTAAGATGCAAGCAGAAAAAAAATTATTTAAAGATGGAATTTATAATTAAAAGAGAAGCAGAACAGGAAGATTTGGAAAATTCACAGCCTAGCCATGTAAAGAGGAAAAAGGTGTGTTTATGAGAGCAAACCAAAGGTGTGGCCAAGAAACTGTTTGCTAAAGAGATTAGCAAGGATAGAAGAGAGCCAAGTACCATTCATAAAACAATAGAAAAATGACTCTGAAGGCATTTTAGAGATCTTGGAGGCAGGTTAGAACCTTGAGGCAAGGTTTCCAGAGAGGTCAGGTTGGACCTCAGCATTTGCTGCCCAGGGCTGTTTTGGAGATGGCTCAAGTATGGCTCATGCCACAGCTCCAAAGGCTTTAGGCTATAAGCCTTGGCAATGTCCGTATGGTGCTGACTCTAAAGACACACAGAGTTCATGAGCTGTGGCACCATGACAGCCTCCACCTA
This sequence comes from Mandrillus leucophaeus, assembly GCF_000951045.1. Lineage (NCBI taxonomy): Eukaryota > Metazoa > Chordata > Mammalia > Primates > Cercopithecidae > Mandrillus > Mandrillus leucophaeus. The sequence goes on along the minus strand of NW_012104176.1, from coordinate 2,493,086 downwards.
GATTTCAGAGAGTATTAAGGACAGTTTGGGGGCCCAGGCAGAGACATACCACAAAGATAGAACCAGTGCAGAAAGCCCACAGTAGGACAATGCCTAGTGGAGCCTTGGAACAGTGCCAGGGCAGCCCCCAAGACCACAAAACTGTAGAGCTATCACCACGCAGCACTAGCCTGGGAGAGCTGCAGATAGAGACTCCAATCTGTGGGAGCTGCTGGGTGCACTGTGTACAAAGCCATAGGGATACGGTTGCTTGTGGCCGTAGGGGCCCAACTTTCAGCTTAATGAGCCCAGAAGGCAGGACACAGAGTCCAAGAAAATTATTCTGGAGTTCTGAAGTTTAATGCTATTTTCCTTATTGGGATTCGGAATTCACTTGGGGCCTATTGCTCCTCTTTTTTTCTTTTTTTTTTTTTTTTTGAGATGGAGTCTCACTCTGTTGCCCAGGCTGGAGTGCAGTGGTGCAATCATGGCTCACTGCAACCTCTGCCTCCCCAGTTCAAGCAATTCTAATGCCTCAGCCTCCCGGTTACTCCTTTCTTATTGCCTATATCTTCCTTTTCCAACTGGAATGTCTGTCCTACACCTGGCCATCACTGTATTTCGGAAACATGTAATATGCTAATTTCACAGGCTCATAGCTGAAGAGAAATCTGCCTCAGAATGAATTGTGTCTTGAGTTTCATCCATATCTGATTTAGATGAGACTCTAGATTTTGAACTTTTAAGTTGATGCTTGAATAAGGTAAGACTTTTAGGGTTATTGTGATGCAAAGAATGTATTTTTTATATGAGAAAGACATGAGTTTTAGGGGTCCAGGGTCAGAATGATACAATTTGAATGTCCCCTTCAAAATTCATGTTGATATTTAATTGCCTTTGTCATAGTATTAATTGGTGGGACCATTAGCTCCCCATTAGTCCAGGAGAGCTCTGCCCTTATCATGGGAGTGAGTTTCTTATTGTGAGAGTAGGTTTTTATAAAACCTGCTTTGTTTGGCCCCCTCTTGCTTGCTTACTTACTTGCTCTTCTACCTTCTGCCATGGAATGATACAGCACAAAGGCCCTCACCAGATGCTGGTGCCATGCTCTTGGACTTCTCAGCCTCCAGAACTATGAAGCAAATACATTTCCTTTTAAATTAGCTAGTCTGTGGCATTTTATTATAGAAACATAAAATAAGCTAAGATGATGATCATTTTTTTCATATGCTTATTGGCCACTTGCATATCTTCCTTGGGAAAAAGCCAATTCAGATCTTTTTCTTATCTTTAAATTGGGTTATTTATCTTTTTATTATTGAGTTCTAAGAGTTCTTTACTGGATATGAGTTCTTTCTCAGGTATATGATTTGGATATATTTTCTCCCATTTTGTGGGTTGTCTTTTACTTTCCTAATTATAATGTTTCCGGCACAACAGTTTTTAATTTTGATAAAGTTTATGTGGTGGTTAATATTATATGTCAATTTTACTGGGTTGCAGGGTGCCATTATTTGGTCAAACATTATTCTGGGTGTGTCTGTGAGAATGTTTTTGGATGAAGTTTATATTTGAATTGATAAACTGAGTAAAACAGATTGTCCTCCCTAATGTGGGAGGACCTCACTCAATCAGCTGAAGGCCAAACTGAAGCAAAGTGACTGATTCTAAGAGGGGACCACCTCTCCTCCCTGACTGATTGAGCAATGATGTTGGTCTTTTCCTGTCTTTGCATGTGAATTGGAACATCAGCTTTCTTAAGACTCAAGCTTGCTGGTTTTCAGACTGGAGCTTATACCAATGAATCTCCTGGGTCTTCAGCTTGGTGACTGTAGATCTTGAAACTTCTCAGCTTCCATGATTAAGTCAGCCAATTCACTAAAAACAAAAAAAAACTTATTTTTCCTTTTGTTATTTATAATTTTGGTGTCATATCTAACAGGCTTTGCATAACCCACAGTCATGAACATTTATGCCTATTCTTCTAAGAGTTTTATAGTTTTAGCTCTTATATTAGTATTATGGTCCTTTTTGAACTAATTTTTATGTATACTGTGAGAAATGATTCCAACTATATTCTTTATATGTAGATATCTAGTTTTACTGGCATCATTGATTCATGAGACTTCTCATTGCCCATTGAATTGTCTTGGCACACTTGTCAAAAATCAATTGACCATAAATATGGGTATTTATTTCTGGACTCTGTATTCTATTCCAAGAACTTATGTGTCTACTGTTATATTACCATACTGTCTTGATGACTATAGCTTTGTAGTAAGTTTGAATTTGGGAAGTGTGAGTGTGAGCATTCAATCTTCCAACACTAAGTGTGATGGTAGTTGTGTTTTTTTATAGATGCCCTTTAAGTTGAGAAAGTTTTTCTCTATTCCTAGTTTGTGGATACTTTTTATCAAAATGTTGGTTTTGTCAATGCTTTTCCTACATCTGTGGAGATAATCTTGTCCTTTATTCTATTCATGTGGATGGTATAGTACATTAATTAACTTTTGAATGTTTTGTTAACTTTGCATTCTGAGGCAAATCTTGTTGTAAAATTCTGAGTCAGTGTTCTTTTGACACATAATGCTGAAATATATTAATAATGCCAGATAACTTGTTATAACATTGTGGAACTAATTCTATGATGCTTGGATTTTTGGGGTTTTTCAATCTGAAGACGGGATATGCCTTAATATTCCAACTGTGAATTGAGATTTATCTTCCTACTTGTGTTCTCATTTAATTGTTTTTTTTTACTCATGTAGCAATGAATTTTCAACTCAAAAGAAAACATGATGAGAATTATAAGCCCCAAAGTTAAAAACAGAAATCACGCAAAAGTTGGCCTACTGCATTAGTTTGCTAAGGCTGCTGTAGCAAAGTACCACAAACTGAGTGGCTTAAACAAAAGAAATGTATTGTCTTACAATTCTGGTGGCCAAAAGTCTGAGATCAAGATGTTAACAGGGTAGGTTGCTTTTCAGGGTTGTGAGAAAGAGTCTGTTCCTTGCCTCTCCCCTATCTGCTGGTGGTTTGCTGGCCATCTTTGGTATTCTTTGGCTTATAGAAGCTTCACTCCATTATCTGCCTCCAGCTTCACATGGTATTTTCTATGTCCAAATTCTCCTTTTAATGAGGACACCAGTGGATGTTGGATTAGAGCTCACTTTAGTGAATTTGTTTTAACTTGATTATCTCCATAAAGACTGTCTCCAAATAAGGCCACTTTCTGAGTTCCTCAAGGTTAGGACTTCAACATATGAATTCAACCCAAACAGGTACCCTCTGAGAAGTGAATCAAATTGTTTTCTGTAGCTTCCTGGTAAATCCTTGAAAGCAGCTTTAAAATAACAAACTTAAAAATGATATTTCCATATTCACAGTATTTAATTCTTGTTCATGAAATAAGGTAAAATACTAATTTTTGCATATTTGATATTTTTTGTTTGATACTAGAAACAGTCTGGATAAGAACTAACTGCCATATGTTCTGACACCCATTGTTCTTTGCTATGGTTAGGACAGATAATTCTATGAAGAAAATGCTTATAATAATGGACTTCTAGGGGATGTCAGGTGTCCTACCTGTGGTTTGAGTAAGTAAACTTTTGTTGCATTGGGAGAGAAAGAAAAAGGAAAGGAAAGTGAAAAAGTGGGAGAGACAGAATGAACAAGAGCAGTAGACAAAGTAGAGAAAGAAGAGAAAGAGACAGCAACTCTGATAGATTAATTCTTCACTGGTGATATGACTGTCAGAGACAAATGGTTTAGAATTACCATAGATTTTAAAGTCAGATTCAAACAAAACTCTAATAAGTCTCTGTTCTGCATGGATAAAGCTTTTAAGATGATACAACAGTTTTTCTATTTTACGTTTTAGTGTGCTGTCAGAAGGATTCAAATCTTTTGCATCTATTTCCAAAATTTACATATTCAACTATACTGACATTTACCTAAATGTTTTCTCTTCTTCCGCCCATTAAACAAATCATGTTTGAGCTTTGCAACTAGAAATCCAAGTTTAGCAATACAAACATAAGCTGAGTAAATACCAAATAATTATTAGACAACTTGTTTGGAAATTTAAAAATCTAGGGCAGTAACTTAATATTCTAATTATCAACAACTACATAACTGAGAGCTTTTTATTGTTCCAATAATGTGTATGTAAACTAATTATATGAGCTAATCTTCTAAATAAGATTAATTGTGATTTATGGAACATTAATTTAAATGGTTGTCCAAAGCCCAGTATTCTCCAGAGTCCATTTCTAAAATATAACTCTTTTAATAAATGAAAATATATGTTAGACTATGTAAATTTACTTAATTTAAAAATTGTAGTTACTAACTTCTTGAAATGACTTTGAAATAATGTATTCCCAAGCTTTGCTTTTAATAGATACATTAAGAGTTGTTTTTATCTTGTCATTCTTAAGCAATGGCATTACCTGGCTGGTCGTAATAGAAATTATACATTTAGTTAAAAGAAAATCTCTATTGAAAATGACTCTTTCAGAAGTTCACAAAGATCAGAGAGCTAATATCAGTCTTCAGGGCATGAGCATATTGGGAATGCATAAGTGGATAATTTATAAAACAATGAGTAAATCTAGGATATATACAACATATACATCAAAAAATTATAAACAAATTAAGGTTGTTTTTGAAAATATTCCTCATCTTCACAGATTTTTAGATAGTAAAGTTTGAGGCTTCAGGGCAATAACTCAGGGTAATAATAGGTTTATGAACCTTATTATAATTTTTTAAGCTTACAATTTGACTTAAATTTTTAGTGCAATAAATCTTGTAGACCATGAAATTAATTTTTCTTTCGTTTCATTTTTTTTCTTCTTGTAGGCACGGCAGAGTGTCTAGTTAGAAATCAGTGCTTCTTGCTGGAGAACGAAAGATGAAGGAAGACATACGATATTCAATATGTATTAGCTGATTATTTTTCATCTGCATAAGAACACGATGTTGTAAATAGAGCAAAGATGCTTTTCACATATTCTGATGGACTCCAACATTAAGTTTTTAGTGCATATTTATTGTATGCTTATAATATTTTCTTTTATATAACAAGAATTAGCTACTCTAGCATTGACATCTGAATTAAGGATTTTTTGGGGGGCTATTTTTTCCACTAGTTCAGAAATTTGTTTTTCTCTGGCATCATAAACCCAGTTTTCTGAGCTTAGATTTCCATCTCTATATGTTAAAGTCCTGAACTCCAGTGGAACTGTATTTGGAGTTAGCGCCGTTAGAGTGATAATTAAAGTTCAATAACATCATAAGGCTGGGGCCCTAATGTAATATTACTGATGGTCTTAGAAAGGTCCTAGATACGTATATACACAGAGAAAAAGCCATGTGAGGACACAGTGAGAAGGTGGTGATCTGCAAGCCAGGGAGAGAGGCCTTAGGAGAAACCCAACCTGCTAACAGGTTTTTGTTTATTTGTTTTTGAGATGGAGTCTTGCTCTGTTGTCCAGGCTGGAGTGCAGTGGCATGATCTCCTCTCCACCTCCTGAGTTCAAGGAGATTACAGGCACCTGCCACCATGCCTGGCTAATTTTTATATTTTTAGTAGAGATGGAGTTTTACCATGTTCGTCAGGCTGGACTTGAACTCCTGACCTCAAGTGATCCACCCACCTTGGTCTCCCAAAGTGCTGGGATTACAGGCGTGAGCCATCACGCTCAGTTGAAACCTGCTAACATCTTGGTCTTGAATTTCTAGCCTCTAGTACTGTGAGAAAATAAATGTCTGTTGTTTAAGCTATCTAGCCTATGGTATTTTATTATGACAGCCTTAGGAAACTAAAACAGGGACACTTGAAGAAAGTGACTGTAATGTTCTGGTTATATATATATTTTTATATATATGCACAGGGTCAACCAGTCTAACCTTTATTAATTGGAATCTTAGAAGGAGGAGGCGACAGAAAACATACTTAAAGAAATATTGGCTGAAATAGTCTAAATATAATGAATAGTATAACCACACAGCTACAAAAAACTCAATGAACCCCAAGAAACATAAAAACACTCCATCAACTCCCTTATACCAAGGCATATCATATTCAAATTGCTGAAAACTAGTGGTAAAGGGAAAATCCTAAAAGGAGTACAAGCAGAAAAGACACAGTCTATTCAATAGAGCAAAAATAAGAGTTATTAAAGTTTTGTCATCAGAAATGATGCAAGGTAGAAGAAAATAAATTGGCATCTTTAAAGCGTTGACAGAAAATTTCAAACTAGAAACCTATATTGAATGAAAATATCCTTCGAAAGTGAAGGCAAATAAAATTATTTTTGAATAAACAAAGCCGAAAGAATTCATTACAGACAAATCTGCACTAAAAGAAATATTAAATTACCGATTTTTTTAGGTGAAAGAAAAAAAATTGTATCTGATAGAAATTAGGATCTCCACAGAGAAATAAACAGCACTGAAAGTGATAAATATGCAAGTTAACAAATACTTTTTCTAATTTTAAAATTTCTGTGAAATATAATCAACCATTTAAAGAGTAACAACATATTATGGGGTATAGAATGTATATAGAATTATTATTTTTCTGTACATAGCACAACATTAAAAAATGTATATAGATTTTAATACATGACTAAGGTATGACAACAATAGCATAAAATGTAGAACTGGGGAAATACAAGTATATCGTTGTAAGAGTCTTTCACTACACATGAGACTAATACAGTATTATTTGAAGTTGAATTGCAATAAACATGCTTATTTAAAACCCTATAGCAACCATTAAAAAATAAAAACAAGGAGATAATTATTAATTAATAAGCCTACAGTGGAGATAAAATGGAATATGAAAACATGGGAGAAAATTTTTACAATCTACCCATCTGACAAAGGTCTAATATCCAGAATTTACATGAAACTTACACATATTTAAGAGAAAAAATCAAACAACCCCATCAAAAAGTGGGCAAAGGATATGAACAGACACTTCTCAAAAGAAGACAGTTACACAGCCAACAAACATATAAAAAAGTTCAACAACACTGATTATCAGAGAAATGCAAATCAAAACCACAATGAGATACCATCTCACACCAGTTAGAATGGCGATTATTAAAAAGTTAGGAAACAATAGATGCTGGCAAGACTGTGGAGAAATAGGAACACTTTTACACTTTTCCTGGGAATGTAAATTAGTTCAACCATTGTGGAAGACAGAATGGTGATCCCTCAAGGATCTAGAACCACAAATACCATTTGACCCAGCAATCCCATTACTAGGTACCCAAAGGATTATAAATTATTCTACTATAAAGACACATGCACATGTATGTTTATTGCAGCACTATTTACAATAGCAAAGACGTGAAACCAACCCAAAAGCCCATCAATGACAGGCTGGATAAAGAAAATGTGGTCCATATACACCATGGAATACTATGCAACCATAAAAAGGAATGAAATCATGTCCTTTGCAGGGACATAGATGAAGCTGGAAGCCATCATCCTCAGAAAACTAACACAGGAACAGAAAACCAAACACCACATGTTCTCACTCATGAGTGGGAGTTGAACGTTGAGAACACATGGACACAGAGAGGGGAATAGCACACACCAGGGCCTGTTGAGGGGGTGGAAGGTGAAGGGAAGGAACTTAGAGGACAAGTCAGTAGGTACAACAAACCATCTTGGCACACGTATACCTATGTAGCAAGCCTGCACATTCTGCACATGTATCTCGTTTTTTTTTAGAAGAAATAAAGAAAAAAATATATGTACATAATAAAAAAGGAAAATATACACAATATCAAATGAAGTTAGAGAAAAAGGAAAAAATGAGTAAAAAAA
>NW_012104176.1:2482678-2485206 GCF_000951045.1 Mandrillus leucophaeus | reverse complement strand
AAAAAGTTCAACAACACTGATTATCAGAGAAATGCAAATCAAAACCACAATGAGATACCATCTCACACCAGTTAGAATGGCGATTATTAAAAAGTTAGGAAACAATAGATGCTGGCAAGACTGTGGAGAAATAGGAACACTTTTACACTTTTCCTGGGAATGTAAATTAGTTCAACCATTGTGGAAGACAGAATGGTGATCCCTCAAGGATCTAGAACCACAAATACCATTTGACCCAGCAATCCCATTACTAGGTACCCAAAGGATTATAAATTATTCTACTATAAAGACACATGCACATGTATGTTTATTGCAGCACTATTTACAATAGCAAAGACGTGAAACCAACCCAAAAGCCCATCAATGACAGGCTGGATAAAGAAAATGTGGTCCATATACACCATGGAATACTATGCAACCATAAAAAGGAATGAAATCATGTCCTTTGCAGGGACATAGATGAAGCTGGAAGCCATCATCCTCAGAAAACTAACACAGGAACAGAAAACCAAACACCACATGTTCTCACTCATGAGTGGGAGTTGAACGTTGAGAACACATGGACACAGAGAGGGGAATAGCACACACCAGGGCCTGTTGAGGGGGTGGAAGGTGAAGGGAAGGAACTTAGAGGACAAGTCAGTAGGTACAACAAACCATCTTGGCACACGTATACCTATGTAGCAAGCCTGCACATTCTGCACATGTATCTCGTTTTTTTTTAGAAGAAATAAAGAAAAAAATATATGTACATAATAAAAAAGGAAAATATACACAATATCAAATGAAGTTAGAGAAAAAGGAAAAAATGAGTAAAAAAAAGATGAATAAAAGAAAACACAAATAACAAAGTAGTAAATATAAATTAAACCATATGAATACTTACATTATATGTAAATCTTCAATACACTCCAATTATAAGATATCAATTATCAGACTAGATGAAGAAAACAAGACCTGATTATATGGAGTCTATGAGAACCTCAGTTTCCATATGAAGACATATATAAATTTAAAGGAAACAGATGAACAAAAGATATGCCACACAAACACTAAGATTAGAAAACCGAAGCATGTGTGTGAATATCACATAAAATAGATTTCAGAGCAAGGAATACTACTAGGCATGAAGAGTGAAGTTTATAATGATAATACATAGATTCATTCATCAAAAAAGACATAAAAATCCTCATAGAATATATATCAATAAGGGAGCTTTAAAATTCATATAGTAATAACTACCAGAAGTGAAAGGAGAAATAGACAAATCCACAATTATAACTGGAGGTTCCAAGGATCTACTTCCACTAGTTGATGGCACAAGAAGGCAGAAAATCAGGAAGGATAGAGAAGACTTCAACTGTTAACTACTATTGACCAAATTAAACTAGTGGACGTTTGTGGAAGACTTCATCCAACAAAATCAAAACACAAATGTTTTTTGAATACACACAAAACACTCACTAATATGCATCATAAACTGATTCATAAAGCAGGTGCGAATACATCTTAAGGAACTGAAATTATACATTGTAACATAATGGAAAATAAATGTTTGGTCATTGTCCTCAGTTCCTGCCACATAGCTCCTAAAATCCTTGGAATCTTTAGAATGATAAGAGTGTCTTTAGTATGTCAATGAGATGATTGGTGGTTGGGAACATCTAGATAGTTCCAGGTTGGTGGTGGGTTACCAGAAAGAACAAGGCATGATTAGAGAGTTGGAACCTTCAGCTCCACACCCTGACATCAGGGAAGGGAGATGGGCTGGAGGTTGAGTTAATCACCAATATTCAATGATTTAACCAATTCATGTCTACGTAATGAAACCTCCACAAAATCCCTAAGTGATGTGGTTTTGAGAGCATCCAGGTTGGTGAACATATCCAGGTGCTGGGATGGTGGTATGCCCAGAGAGGGCATGGAAGCTCTGGGCCACACCCCACACCCTCTATACGTTGTCCTATGTATGTCTTCCATTTTGCCCTTTCTGACTTACATTCTTTACAATAAACTGGTAATACTAAGTAAAGTGTTTTCTTGAAGTCTGTGAGCTGTTCAAATAAATTATCAAATCCAAAGAGGGGTTCATCGGACTCCCTGATTAATAGCTGGCTGCTCAAAAGTATAGGAAGATCAGAATTTCAACTGGTGTCTGAAATGGGGGCAGTCTTGTGGGGTCTGCCTTAACTCTGGGAGTATAAAGTCAGAATTGAATTAAATTGTAGGATACCTAGTTGGTGTCTAGAGTATTGGAGAATTGGTTGGTGTGGGACAGATATTCAGTTTCAGAAGTATTGTGAGTAAAAGAGTTCGTACATATGATCTTCCCTGACTACACAAAATTAAATTAGAAGCCACTAACAAAAGACATCAGGAAAATCCCCAAATATGGAAATTCAGCCCATGGGTTAAATAATAAATCACAAGCAAAATTAGAAAATTTTTTTAGTGAAAAGAAAAAATATGTATTAAAAATTGTGGCTGGTATGGTGACTCATGCCTATAATCCCAGCACTTTGGGAGAC
>NW_012104176.1:2437355-2482473 GCF_000951045.1 Mandrillus leucophaeus | reverse complement strand
AAAAGAAAAAGAAAAAGAAAAATGTGTATTTGGAAAGAAGTTAGAATAGCCAAAAAGCATTTTGAGAAAGAACAACATTGTAGGACTTAACATTATCCAATGTCAAGATTTACTATAGTAATCAAGGCAATGTTGTTCTAACATTAGAATGTAAAAATACATTAATCGAATACAGTAGAGTTCAGAAATATGTCAACACACATACACACACACATTTAATCAATTTTCAATGAGGTGCCAAGGAATTAAGGGGGAGGAATAGTCTTCTCAACAAATGGTGCTAGAATAACCAGATATCCATAAGAAAAGAAATGAAACACAACCTTTATATCATACCATACACAAAAATTTACTTGAAACATAAAATATAAAGCTATCAATATAAATAAAGTGAACATTACATATAAAGCTATAAAACTAAAATCATAGGAGAAAAGCTTCCTGGTCTTGGGATAGGCAAAATATTTTACGTAGACCACAAAAATCATGACCTATAGAAGAAAAAATACCTGGCAAATTAATTGGGCTTCATAAAAATGAAATATTTTGTTCTTTGAAAGATAACGTTAAGAAAATAAAAGATAGGCTATGAACTGGGAGAAAATATTTCCAATGCATAGACAGTCATGTGCTGCATAATGACATTTTGATCAGTGGACTGCATATATGATACTGGTCTCATAAGATAATAATGAATCTGAGGCCAGGCATGGTGGCTCACACCTGCAATCCCAGCACTTTGGGAAACTTAGGCAAGTGGCTCCCAACGTCAGGAGTTCAAGACCAGCCTGGCCAACATAGTGAAACCCTGTCTCTACTAAAGATACAAAAAATTAGCCAGACCTGGTGGTAGGCCGCCTGTAGTCCTAGCAACTCAGGAGGCTGAGGGATGAGAATTGCTTGAACCTGGAAGGCGCAGGTTTCAGTGAATTGAGATCATGCCGCTGCACTCCAGCCTGGGCGACAGAGTGAGATTTCGTCTCAAATAATAATAATAATAATAATAATAATAATAATAATGAAAATGAAAAATTACTGTTGTCTAGTGAGATATCATAGCAGTCATAACATCATAGCTCAAGTCATACCTTTATGTTTAGCTGTGTTTAGATAAACAAATCATTATCATTGAAATATAACTGCTTACAGTATTCAGTACTGTAACATGTTGTACAGGTTTATAGCCTATGAGCAATAAGCTATTCATGTCCTTTGCTCACTTTTTAATGGGAATATTATTATTATTATTTACTGTTGAGTTGCTTGAGTTCCTTGTATATACTGGATACCCTTTGCTATGCAGAAGTTTTTTAGTTTAATATAGTCCCATTTGCCTATTTTGCTTTTGTTGCCTGTGCTTTTGAGGTTTTAGCTATAAATAGTTACCTAGACCAAGTGTTTCTCCTATACTTTCTTCTTATAGACTTAAAGTTTTGGGGTTTACATTTAAGTATTTAATCCATCTTCAGTAGATTTTTGTGTATGGTGAGAGACGAGAGTAGAGTTTCATTCTTTTGCATATAGATATCCAACTTTCCCAGCACCGTTTATTGAAAAGGTATCATTTTCTCAGTATATGTTCTTGGCACTTTTGTTGAAAATCTATTGGCTGTAAATACGTAGGTTTATTTCTGGGTTCTCTATTCTGTTTCATGGGCTCTGTGTCTGTTTTTATACCAATACCATGCTGTTTTGGTTATTATAGCCTTTTATATATTTTGAAGCCAGGTAGTGTGATGCCTTCAGCTTTGTTCTTTATGCTCTGGATTACTTCGACTATTTGGACTCTTTTGTGGTTCCATACAAATTTCAGGATTGGTTTTTCTATTTCTATGAAAAATAATGATAAATATAATAATTCCCTTGGGTAGTGTGGTCATTTTAATGATTTTAACTCTTCTGATTCATGAGTATGGCATGTCTTTCCATTTGTTTGTGTTCTCTTCAATTTCTTTCATTACTATTTTGTAGTTTTCCTTGTAGAAAGTTCTTTCACCTCCTTGGTTAAACTTATTCTCAGTTACTTTATTTTTACTTTTATAGCTATCATAAATAACATTGCCCTCTTAATTTCTGTTTTTTGTTTTTTGGTTTTTTTGGTTTTTTTTTTCTTTTTTTGAGACAGAGATTTGCTCTTGTTGCCCAGGCTGGAGTGCAGTGGCACAATCCTGGCTCACTGGAACCCCCACCTCTCAGGTTCAGGCAATTCTCCTGCCTCAGGCTCCTGAGTAGCAGGGATTACAGGCACCCGCCACCAGGCCTGACTAATTTTTTGTATTTTTAGTAAAGACAGAGTTTCACTATTTTGCCCAGGCTAGTCTCAAACTCCTGACCTCAGATCATCCACCCGCCTTGACCTCCCAAAGTGCTGGGATTACAGGCGTGAGTCACTGCACCCAGCCTGCCTTCTTAATTTCTTTCTCAGTCAGTTCATTACTTGTGTATAGAAATACTGATTTTTGTATGTTGATTTTGTATCCTGAAAACTTACTAAGTTTATGTGTTAGGTCTAAGAGTTTTTTGGTTGGATCTTTAGTTTTTTCTAGATAAAAGATTATGTCAGCTGCGAAAAGGGACAATTTGAGTTTATTGTTTATTATTACTGATGGTATTCTGTAGTGATAGCGTTTAAATCCTTTTACAGACAATTGTTTAATATTGTTTGGTGGTTTTCCATACTGGTAGCATTTGAGTCCTTTCTCTTGCTCTTTTTGTGTTTGCTCTGTGACGGGTTTTTTACTTTTCTGTGTTTTCACATTAATAGATATTGTATTTTTGTTTACAGGTGTAGAACTCCCTTAAGCTTTTATTATAGGGCAGGTCTAGTGGTAATGAATTCCTACAGCATTTGCTTTTTTGGGAAAGAAAGATTTTATTTCTCCTTCATTCATAAATGATAACTTTGCTGGGTATAGTATCCTTGACTGACAGCTTTTTTTTTTTTCTTTCAGCACTTTGACTGTAACACACCGTTTTCTCCTGGCTTGTAAGGTTTCTGCCGAGAAATCCGCTGTTAGACTGATGGGAGTTTCCTTATAAGTAAGTAGATAACTTTCTCTTACTGTTTTTAGAAATCTCTTTTCTTTGACTATGATGTGCCAGGTCTTGAATAAGATCTTTTTGAATTGTATCTGTTTGGAGATCTCTGAGCTTCTTGTATCTGGATATCCAAATTTTTTGCTAGACTTAGAGAGTTTTCAGCTATTAACACATTAAATAATTTTTTCCATCCTTTGTGTTTCCTTTTTGCCTTCTTGGACACTGGAAGTTTGAACATTTGCTTATTTTATGGTACCCCATATCTCCTATAGGCTTTGTCCATTTTTTTTTAGTTTTTTAAAATTTTTATCTGACTATTCTATTTGAGAAGACCTGTCTTCAAGTACTGAAATGTTTTCTTCTGCTTGATTTACCCTATTATTGGAACTTTGAATGTATTTTGTATATCATTTAATAAATTCTTCAGTTCCAATTTTTTTCTAGTTTTTTAAAATAATATATATCTTTTGGGTAACTTTATCATTCATTTCCTGAATTATTTTTCTTATTTCTTTGTATTGTTTTTCTGAATTATCTTGGATTTCACTAAGCTTCTCTAATATTATTTTGAATTCTTCTGGGATTTCAAAATTGTTTTTGATTGGGTACTGTTGCTGAAGAATTATTGTGTTCCTTTGAAGGCATTATATTTCCTTGTTTTAAAAATATTTCCTGTGTCCCTACATTGACATCTGCACATTTGGTGTAACAGTTGCGGCTTTCAATTTTCTGATTTTGCTATCATAGGGCAGGACTTTTTTCCCAAAGATATATCTCTGGTGTTGATTGGGTAGGGTACTTGGCTTTGATTCTGGATATGTGGAGTGATGTAGTCTCCATATGATTTCTTAGTTGTAAAAAGCATCAATAATGTCTGTAATTTCCTCAGTGGCTTAGAGTGCAGTGGTTAGTGGAGGCTGTGGTGAAGTTTTGCTGGGGACTTGGACACCAGGTGGGCCTTTCCTTGGGCCCCAGTGGTGGTAGCAGTAGGCCACACATTCTTGTCTTTGGGTCCAAGTGTGTTGTATACTGCCACTAGTGTTCCAAGTTCAAACTGATTCTTGTTCCTCAAGGAGGCTTACTTGGGTGCCAGTGGTATCAGGCATGGGCTAGGTGGGTGGACAAGTTCTTGGGCCACTGGACAGCAGGCAGGTCTTGGTGATGTTAGTAGCAGTGGCAGGATAATTATCTGGCTCCCAAGCAATTTGCACTGGTGTTAGTGGTGACTCTGATGGGCTGGGTGAGTCAATTCCCAGGCTTGGTGGTGTGTGTGGGTGGATTCCAGCTGTGGTGGTAGCAGCAAGTTGGGTGGGACAAACTTCAGACCTTCAAAAGGAATGCTTAGGTGCTAATGGTGATTGATTGATCTGTGTGGTCCCCAGGCCCCTGAATGGTGTGCTTAGGCACTGGAAAATCAAAGCTGGGCCAGGAAGATTGTTCTTAAGCCCTATGATGGTGTGTGTAGGCACTGACTGTGGTAGTCAGGGGGAGATCTCCAGGTCCCTAGAGAAATGCTTGGGTTGAGTGGCAGTGATTGTATTCTAGTCCTGCTGCTTGCAAGACTGGGACTGCTTTCAGTGGCAGCAGCTATATTTAGGTGCATGGGGAATACTTGTTTTTCTCTTGTTTTTTCAAGGTGGTCGTAGGCCACAGTGGCAGTTGCTGCTAGTAGGGGAGTATTTCCTTGGGACATGTAAAATGCACAGTTGGTTTGCTGCGGGGGCAGCATGGAATTGCCAATGGATCACTTCAGCCATGGCCGTGGCTGCAGGTCGGGAATGTCAATGGAGCTCCAGCAATGTGGAGATGCAGTAACTATTGGGCTTTTTATCCAGGGTGTAGTCTGGTGGGGGTTGGGCTCTCAATAGGGTGTCTTACTGTAGCTGCTTAGGGCTCAGGGGTGTGTGGGACTCAGCAGGAGTTCCCTTTCAGGAACAATGCCTTCATGCAGGCTCCAGGCAGCTCCCTAGGTAAGTTTTGGGCCTGCTAGTATCTAGAAACTCTCCTATGACTAGGATTACAGGAGTCTGTGGTGGGAATGTGGATCACTGAGGGCCACTCACTCTTTATCTGCATTAAGGAGCTTCCCTAGGTTCCTAGCAGATCCCAGATGATCAGGCTGCCTTGCTTCCTTCTCCTTCCTTGCTTTAGGTGTTTCTAGTCACTTCTCTGGAACAGATATTTGAGTACCAAATAAGCAGATCAAATAAACAGGTATTTGAGTACCACTATATGTCATCTCTTATTCTTTGTCCATGTCTATGTTTTTCTCTTTTGTGTAAACATATCTAAGATTACCACTATATATATATAAAAAATATATACACACATGCATACACACACACACACACACACATATGTATACACACACACACACTTTTTTTTTTTTTTTGACAGTCTTGCTCTGTCACCCAAGCTGGAGTGCAATGGCATGATCTTGACTCACTGAAACCTCTGCCTCCTGGATTCAAGCAATTCTCCTGCCTCGGCCTCCCAAGTAGCTGGGATTACAAGTGCCCACCATGACACCTGCCTAATTTTTTTGCATTTCTAGTAGAGACAGGTTTTCACCATGTTGACCAGGCTGGTTTCAGACTCCTGACCTCAAGTGATCCACCTGCTTTGGTCTCCCAAAGTGTTAGGATTATAGGCGTGAGCCACCATGTCCAGCCTCCTACTTATATTCTTTATCTTATATTTTAACACAGGAATCCTTTAGGGGTTTAATTATGCTGTTTTAAAAAAATCTTTCTAATGTCTCTTTTTTGTGTTGTTTCCAGTAGTAAGCTTATTATATATATATATGGGGACTTTATCTAGTGTAGTGCTAATAAACTGGTTCCCATTATAAAAAGCCAAATTTGTTTGCCAATTTCTATGGTATAAATGTTCCCATGATAGTCAATTTTGATACTGTCTGCCCGTTAGTATTGCTAGTTTGACATCACTGAATGTGAAGTTGAAAAGAGGTGCACACAATTGGCTTTCTCAAGTAAGTCTGCATGAGACAGCTCCAGCCCACCACAACCTTTATCTGTAGAAATCCTACTACATTAGGATTGAGAATCAATTATTTATAGGGAATTTGCCTTTGCTTTTGTTGAGCACCTGGAACTGTTCCCAATGTCAGGCCACTTTATATTAATTTCTTAGCTTTCTTGGAGCATGTAGATAGTTTTGAGTTGGATCCACAAATTTATTTGAGGAATGCTTCTTTTTTGTTGTTATGTTTTTATTTTTTAAATTGACAGTAATAACTATAATTGCATATATTTATAGGTTAAAATGTTATATTTTGATACGTGTATACATTGTGGGAGGACTGCTTCTGTTAACAGATTCTCAGAGGAGATGTTCTTTTTGTATTTTCCTTCACTCAAGGCCAAAAATAGTTCCCAGTTATATCCTTTAGCAAGGCTGATATTTTTCTATTCAGTCTCCCTTTCAGAGTGTAGGCCTTTAGGCTCTTGGCTTTGTTCAGCATTTCAACTTCAATTCCATATTTTGTGAAGGCCTAAGACTTTCAGCTATTAAAACCCAAGTCTCTTGCTGTTTGGAGGTCAGCCAACGCCCTTGGGGTGGCTGCCAGCTTTAGCGCCTGCTTACTAGTCTAGATTCATTCTGGGATCCTTCACTTCTGAATACTTTCTTAGTCTCTTGTGAGCTTAACTATGCATTTAAAATAATTTTGAAAAAAATGTTTATCCAGTGTTTTAAAGTGTTTTGTAATGGAAAGGTTTTGAGGATATGTAGACTATAATATTTCTAGAAGCAGAGTTTCCATTTTAAATTTCTAAAACTCTAAGCACCTTTTCTGGTTATCTCTGCATAACAAATATTACAAACGTAGGATTTGTAAGAACAATCAATTAATTATGTTTATGATCTGTGGGTTAAGAATTTGGAGAGGGCTCAGCTGAGTAATTCTTCTGCTCTATATGGTATCAGCTGGTTCACTTGTGTTTTTCAGCTGGAGGCTTGCCTGGTTTGGAGGGTCCAAGAGGATTTCACTCACATGTCTCGTGCCTTGGCAGGGACAGTTGAAAGTCTGATCTCAGATGATTTGTTCTATCTGTCTATAGTCTCACAGCCCACCTTTATGATCTCTCCAGCAGAATCATTGTATTCCTTAACATCATCACTCAGGGCTCAAAGAGTAAATGCTCCAAGAGTCAGAAGTGGAAACTACCAATTTCTAGGTCTAAAGGTCTGCACATTGTCACCTTTCTCATATTTTATTAGTCAAAACAGTCCTTGAGCCCAGATTGAAGAGGGGGAGGCAATATAGAGATCACCTAGTCTTACATTTTCCCTCAAAAGATGAAGAAGCCAGGATGTAGACAGATGAAATAAATTGCTACAATCACACTGTGGCTAGTGTCATGCTTTGGATCCAGTAAATAATAGCCCAGTTTCTGCAAATGAAATGTCCAACTGGAATAGACCCAGGAATCATTGCTACAGATGCTGGTAGGGAATCCAGAATATAGAACAGGTAACGATAACCAGAAAGTAAGCCAACAGGTAACAGGTGGTGGTTTTACACATTAGTTGGTCTGCAGTTCACTGTTTAATAACTAGGTATCCCAACAGGGGAATAAAAAATTGGTGATATTCAGAAATCCAAGAGATAATTAATAAAACAGATATTGAGGACCACTATACTGCAGGGACTGAAGCACTAGTGAGACGAGGGAAGACACAATGCAGTTCCTGGCCTTGTAGGGCTTAGGAGTTGGGCAAGCAGAGGGTGAGCAACCAGAAAGTCTATTAACAGGGAATAAGGCCCTAGCTACTGGTTACTTAGACAAGCAAGCAGAGTTCTAGTTCTAAAAGTGCCGGAATACTGAGATATTTTCCAAGATGAGGACGTGAGTGCAAAGGCCAAGGTAGAGATCTCGTTCTGATTAAAGGATGTTTATCAGATATTAGGGGGAAAAAAGCATTAGCACATTTATTGAAACTGGATAGATGGACATAAAGATGAGTATGCTGAGTTTTGGAGTTTATGGCTAAAGATCTTTAAATTTTTTAGGATTTTCTCAGAGGCTCACCTAAACAGAAATGAAGAGATTGAAAACGTAACCAGTAGTTTATTATTGAAAATATAGAAGATGACTAAAGAAAGTGAATCATAGATACTGATGAGCAGCAGCAAATGATACAAGGTAACCGAATGGGTAGGCAAAGAAATTAAGTTGTCCCAGCTAGTAAATGGGTGATTCATAAGTATAATATATAGTAATGTAAACAGTAAAATTGAACTCTGTGTTTCAGAAGTTATAAAGTTATTAGCCTATAGAGGCTAGGCAGCAAACATAAATTAGGATGCAGGCTGTTCTGGACTAAATTGTGCTCCCTGAAAATTCACCCCCTTAACCCCCCATGTGACTGTTTTGAAAATAGTATCTTTAAGAGGTAACTCAGGTGAAAAAAGTTATAAGAATGGGACCCTAACCTGATAAGACCAATAGCCTTATAGAATAAGGAAGAGAGACAGAGAGAGAGAGAGAGAGATATCTACATATAAAAAGAAGAAAGGTGATATGAAGACACAGCAAGAAGGTGGCAGTCTGCAAGCCAGGAAGAGAGCCCTCAACAGAAACTGAGCTTGTCAGCACCTTGACTGTGAACTTCTAGGCTCCACAGTTGTGAGAAAATAATACCTATTTTTTTTTAAGACACCCAGACTTTTGTATGTTATTATGGCAGCCCAAGGAGACTAATACATGGACCAAATTTAGTATAACAGGGCAAGCAGTAGAGAATACAATTGGGATTGGTGGACAGAGTCTTGAAGTAGAGCACAAAAGCCTCTTCCAAAAGGAGCAGATGCTACTGAGCTCTAGTGAATTGACGTTGAGCTTGGTGGGAGGGAATAGGGAAATATACATAAAGAAATGTGGTGGTAGACATTGATAGCTTCTTCTAGGTTAGGCAGGGCTCTGAAAGATTATCCTCAAACTGCTCTCCAAGGTCCTCATTTGCCTTAGGCCAAAGTGTTTTTTAAAATGAATGGAGCTGATATACATGAAGTTCAGTGTAGGGCGAGGCGGGTAGTTGAGACAGTAATCCTTTCAAATTTGCAGACCACCTGGGGTGGATGGTGGCTCATGGCCCTCAGTGGGTTCCTCACATGCCTCTCTCCCTCATAACCTGCCAGAATTGATAATTTTCGAAGCCCTGGGGTCAAAGCCTACTCTAGGATTCCTAGCTCAAACCAATTTAAAATATTGTGTGGTTTTGAGTAGATAGTTCTCCAAAGAAGATATGCAAATGACCAAAGAGCACATGAAAAGATATTCAACATCACTAATCAGTAGGAAAGTACAAATCAAAATCACAATGAGATACCATCTCATATTCATTATCATGGTCATTATATATGTAAAAAAGAAAATAACAAGTGATGGTGAAGGTGTAGAGAAATTTTAACTTTTGTGGTCTGTTGGTGAAAATATAAAATGGTGTAATTGCTATGGAAAATAATATGGCAGTTCTTCTAAAAATCAAAACTAGAATTACCATATGATCAAGCAATTTTACTTCTGGGTATAAACCCCAAATAATTAAAACCAGATTCTCAAGGAGATATTTGTACAACTATGTTCATAGCAGTATTATTCCTAACAGCCGACAAGTGAAAGCCACTCAACTTTCTTTTTTTGGGCATATGAAAATCCATTACTACTGTGTTTTCACCATTAAAATTTATGATCTTGATCTTTACTTCTTGCCTTTGTATAGGGCCAAAAGAGACACACTGGCTACTTTGACAACCTTAAAGCGGACTCCAGGAATATCACCAACAGCATGACTTTTGCGACCAAATCCAGCAACCAGAACTTCATCATTTTCCTGAATTAAGTTCAAGCAACCGTCGTTGGGTACAAAGGCTGTGATTTTCTTGCCATTCTTGATCAGCTGGACCCTGACACATTTCCTAATGGCAGAAGTTGGCTGTTTGGCTTCAACTCCTACTTTTTCCAGCACGATTCCTTTTGCACGAGAAGCACTTCCAAACGGGTTGGCCTTCAGGGCTGTACCCAAATGGACTTTCTTGTACTGTTTATCATGCCACTTCTGGTCTCATTGGTGACTACAGAGCGTCCTAGCAGTATGAAGTCCATGACACTTGCACATCCTATCGGAGCGACGGGCCTGAGCCAGAGAGAAGCAGCCGGAAGCCACTCAACTTTCTATCAGCAGATGGATGGTTAAATGAAATGTAGTATATACATATAGCACATTTATATATATCTAAAAGCGTTATTTCACCGTAAAAAGAAAGGAAATTCTGACACATGCTGCAACATGAATGAACCTTGAGGACATTAAGCTAAGTGGAATAAACCACTCACAAAAAGATAAATACTGTATAGTTCTGCTTGTATAAGGTACCTAGAGCAGTGAAATTCATAGAGACCAAAAGTGAAATGGTAGTTTCCAGGGACTGGGGTGAGGAGGAGAAAATGAGGAATTTTTAAATGGATATAGAGTTTCAGTTTCGTAAGATAAAAAGTTCTGGTGATGGCTGCACAGCAATATGAATGTGCTTAATACCACTGAACTGTACTCTTACAAATGATTAAGATGGCCAGGCACCATGGCTTACGCTTATAATCTCAGCACTTTGGGAGGCCAAAGGAGATGGATCACTTGAGGTCAGGAGTTCGAGACCAGCCTGGCCAACATGGCGAAAGCCTGTCTCTATTAAAAATGCAAAAATTAGCTGGGCATGGTGGCAGGTGCCTATAATCCCAGCTATTTGGGAGACTGAGACATGAGAATCTCTTGAACCTTGGAGGTGGAGGGTGCAATGAGCTGAGATCACGCCACTGCACTCCAGCCTGGACAACAGAGTGAGACTCTGTCTCAAAAATAAAATAAAATAATAAAATAAAAAATAATTAAGGGGTAAATTTTGTGTTACATGTACTTTGTCATTATTAAACAATTATTTTGCAGGCTAACACCACATGAACCAAACATTTTGATGAGCTGGAACAGCCTACGAATTGCCAACTTACAGCCTTCAGGATTTAGCAATAGCTGAAATAGCCAATATAGGACCAATAGTAATGACTGAATTCAGCACAATGATCTTGAAGTAATGAATAAATTCAGCATTATGAATTTGTTTTTAAAGATGTTTGGGTATTACTCAGGCAAAAAAGTTACTTCCCATTGAGGTTCAATGTTGAAATCTTATTTGAATTTGTATGTTGTTAAGCTTTGATATAACGATAGCATGACTGGCAAGGGGAAGAGGTATATCATAAAACAAAGAAGAGCTTGTTGCTCAGATAAGGAATGAAAATAAATTTGAAAGCTTTAAGAGCAAGGTAGGAATTTGTAGAGTTAACAAAAAAGAAATAAATATATGAAAATATGTAGGGTCTTATTGCTAGAAAATAAAAAAATAGAAGAAACAATTTTAAAAATCTGGTCATTCACTATATGCCTGTATATATTATTTATACACATATATTTATATTTTGTGTGTATATAAATTATATAGATGGTCTTTCATACATACTCTAGATGGGTAACCCAGTGGTGAAACAAAATTTCTGTACATGAGAAGTTTGGAAACTGAGCTGAGGTTTCCTATTATTTCCCAGTGGACTAGTAGAGAGTAGCTTCTTTCTCCTTTTACCAACAATCTCCAAGAAAATGGGAGTGTTTGAAAGCCTCCACTTTTATAGAGTGTTCCAGGATAGCCATTCTAATGCCAATACTCTCAAAGTGAAAGTGAACTAAAATTGTCAAACCAAGCTATCCATCAGATAAGTGCTTATATAACCACAGAAATCTAGAACAAATTAATTTGACTTCAAATGCTTCCTAGAATGCAGTCTAAAAACAAAAGAAACTGCCTAAGCATATGAACTTTGGTAGCTATTTTTTATTTGGATTAAATTTTAAATTGTTACTTTAGAATTTTTGTTTTTTATATTGTTGGTAAAGCAAGTAAGTAATTTGTTGCATTGCAAGTCAACAATTTCAGTGTAAGAAAAAGGAGATGTAATAACTGAATCAATAGTTTAAATAGGAAAGCTGCACTGTTGGAAAGATTAATATAAATTGTGGTGTTCCATGGCTGGAAAACATTGGTTATAGCCCTGTGCACTGACAAGGTCCAGGGCAAGGTCATTCTGTGATCTACTCTAGTGTTCAAGAGCATAGGACCTCTTAGAAAATGGTTGATTCCGTATATGGGCTGGAAAGTACAATGTGAAACTCTCCTATCAGGTTGTGCCAGGAAGCAGGGAAGCTTTTGAAGATTAATGGTGTTATGTCAAAAGACCACAGAAACCAATTTAAGGTGTGCTTGAGACAATTCGAGCACCAAAAGGAGGATAATAGTTTTGGTCAGTTGACACACTGTAAATCTGAAAAACTATTAGTTCATAATAATGTGCAAAAGAGAAAAAAAATAAACGAAGTGTTGAGTCTTGTGATTCAATCATGTTAGTGTTATTAACTAATTTATTGTATGGCTAAATAGTGTAGAAATAAAAAGTGTAAATGTCTCAGCTCAATGCATTTTCTGACTCAAAGGGGATATGAGTAGAATGATACCACAAGTTGTGACCTTAAATCAGACATGAAATATTCAAATTAGATTGTGTATATATACATTTTAGGTTGGTGCAAAAGTAATTGCAGACTTTGCCATTTAAAAGAAAAAAGGCAAAAGCCACAATTACTTTTGCACCAATTTAATACATATATAAGCATATGTTCTCATATATTATAGGTAATATATAATGATACATATTATATATTGATGTATTAATATATAATAGTATACATTATATAGATATATAATAATATATTGATATATGTTCATATATCATGATTAGATATTAATATATCATGATAATATATATTATATTAATATATTTATATATTAATATATCATGACATATATTAACATATAATATATAACATATCATATTATATGTAATATACCATTATATGTAAACATATAATTATGATATATATGTTTATATAATGATATATATGATATATGTCATTATTATATATATCATTATATATTACCAATAATATATTAGTACATATGCTGATGTATATGCATTAAGTTGGTGCAAAAGTAATTTTGCTTTCTTGCTTTTTTGTATAGTTTTATAGTTCTAAGAATAAAATAATTTTAAGAGTCATCAGGCCGAAAGTATTTAAAGTTACATTTCTCAGAAGCCCATCAAGGGCAAAGGCCTTCAGAATTAGAAGAGGAATCACGTTTCTATTACTTGAAGTTTTCCAACTTGAGTGAAAGAACTCTTACTAGACTAAAGAATTAGATCATACAGATAACCTGAATCCATGGAAGTAGGTTAACTGATCCTCTTAGAGTTTTGAAATCACTGGTGTAACAAAAATTGGGTTCAGCAACCATAGTAACAAATAATATCCTTGTGAGGTAAATTTCTCTCAATAACATCAATTAACAGGTATAGGAATTGTTTTCTTCACATGAATTAGCATGTTTTTCAACCTGAGAATATTTATAACTAAGTACAGAAATGTTAAGAAGGAAGCTCTGCCTTGTTGATATTGTATATGCTAATGATAAACATATTATTGGCCAGTGGAGTCACAGTCTTAAATAATTTGAAATGGCTATTCGAATAATATGCAGTATTTAATTTATGACTTTAAGAAGTAATCATATACAGTTTTATCTCATCTAAGAAAACATTAGGTTTACATTATCTACAAGCATTGCTCATTGAATGTATAAGAATTATTGAAGACCCAGGAAAATTTTATTTCCTGTATTAGCCAATTGTAGTATTTAAAAGGCAAATTCTTAAGGTGATCCAACTGCTAAGTGTTCTTCCATCACAAAGTGTCACTCCTCCCTATTGTCACTCCTATTCTGTTCCCCAACACCTCACTACCTGATCTACAAATTGGAGATATGAGTGTTCAAAGGCCACCTAAACACTGTAGGCTATTTAGTCTCCTTGTTCACAGGCTCCGGCTGTATCCAGATAAACTTCCCATGGCCTAATTCCCTGCTCCCTGTCCTAGTCTTGTTATTTCATAAAGTGACACACTGGAGTATAATAGAATAATAACAATAAGAGCAGGGCGCTTTGATTTTCTCAAATAACAGTATCTCATTATGTGTTCTGCTCCATTTTTTCTATTTATTTATTTATTTTATTGTTTTTGAGACTCTATGTCTTGCTCTGTCCCTCAGGCTGGAGTGCAGTGGCACCACCTCAGCTCACTGCAACCTCTGCCTCCCAGGTTCAAGTGATTCTCCTGCCTCAGCCTCCCAGTCGCCGGGACTATAGGCGTGCGCCAACATGCCCGGCTAATATTTGTATTTTTAGTAGAGACGATGTTTCACCATGTTGGCCAGACTGGTCTCGAACTTCTGACCTCAGATGATTCACCCACCTCAGCCTCCCAAAATGCTGGGATTACAGGCATGAGCCACTGTGCCTGGCCCATTTTTTCTATTTATAATGATACGGGAGGTGGGCAGAAAAGTGCTGGGTAGAGAAGAATGGGGTCCCTGGAGAGGGCTCCACCCTTGGACCTTTGCCCCATGGACCTAGGTGAGAATGGCGACTCCTGTTTTCATGCCCAAATGTTGCATTTTTCAAGACCACTCTGGTCCTCCATGCCCCCCAACCTGTGCTCATATAAACCTGAGACCTTAGTGGGCACAGACACAAGCACAAGCAGCTGAATGTCAGAACTAGAAGACCAGCGATGACAGAACAGCATGGCAGAAAAAGAGAGAAGAGGAAGGATGTCTGGACACCTAGGGGAGTTCAGGCAGGGGCAGCTGGAGAAGAGTCTGGCCGCTGGGAGGCCCGACTCCAGGGGAAAACCACCTTCCCACTCCATTCCCCACCTTCCGGCTCCCCATCCATCTCAATGAGAGCCACCTCCACCACTCAATAAAACCTTGCACTCATCCTTTGAGCCCACGTGTAATCTGATTCTTCTGGTACACTGGGCAAGAACTCGGGATACAAAAGGCTGCCACCCCGGCCCCCTGCCCTTGCGGTAAGGCACAGGATCCATTGAGCTGATTAACATACAAGTCATCTGCAGATGGAAAATCTAAAAGAACTTGGTAACACACACCCATAAGGGCTTCAGGAGTCACAGATAGCTACTCTGAGAGGCTGCCGTGGGGCCAGCCTCTGCACCTGCCCATCTGCATGTTCTCCCTGGGGGTTTGAGCTGTGAGGAAAGCAAGCAGACAACACCCCTCAGACTAATTCTGAGGGGAATCAGAGAACTCTCCCATTCCAGTAACATTTATAAAGCCGGGAGGCCAGTACTATACAGGGCTCCATTGGGTGGGTAGGGGTTCTGCACTCATTTAGAAAATGACCACAGTTGACCTTTGAACAATGTGGTTTGAACTGCATGAATCCACTTATGCGTGAATTTTCTTCCACCTATGCCACATCTGATATAGCATGACCAAGCCCTCCTCTTCCTCCTCTCTTTTCAGCCTACTCAATGTGAAGATGATCAGGGTAAAGGTCTTTACGACAATCCACTTCCACTTAAGGAATAGTATACATATTTTGTCTTCCTTATGGTTTTCCTAATAACATTTTCTCTTCTCTAGATTAATATAATGTAAGAATATAATACATAATACATATAATGTACAAAATACATGTTAATCGACTATGTTATTAGTAAGGCTTCAGGCCAACAGTAGCTATTAGGAATTAAGCTTTTGGAGGAGTCAAAAGTTGTACGTGGATTTTCAACTGGGAGGGAGATTAGCTCCTCTAACCCCTGCATTGTTTAAGAGTCAACTGTATCTGACTTTTCCATCAAAGGGGTTATGCCCATGTCCTGGTTGTTCCTTATCTGCTCTTTGGATGGGCTAGGGGTTTCCAAGTAGTATTAGTGTCAAAAATAAATTGCTCTAGAAATAGATTTCTTTCAGGGGGTCACAGACTCAGATCAAGGTTCTGATATTATGGGACGTACTTTCTACATGTATTTAAAATCCTAAATGTCAAATAATAACCTCATATTTTTTCCCACTTTGAGGACTCTGGCAAAGTAAAGAGAGGAAACTATGACGTTAAAGAAACACTAAGTAATTTCTCAGTGAATGAGGGTGCAAGTGGCTGAGACCTTCCAATGATCAATACATGTGAGAAGCCATTCTGCATTCTGGGGCTTCAGGCCACTGAAATAATCAGGAACAATGCAGAAAACTTCCAGCTTATATTCCGGCTGTTTCTCTCCAAAGCAGAGAACATGGTAATGCCCTTTACAAACACTTGTTCTGGCTACACTTCCTTTTCTCTATACATATGGGCTACCAGTTCAATAATATAGTCTACGCCAATGAATTCTTTCCAGCTGGAGATGGTCTGTGTAAAGGAATTTTGGACTAAAACAGCCTCGTATCTGGATGGGCTGTGCCCTGTGAAATTCTCTCAATCCCATTGCTGAACTGTGCTTAAGATCACTGTTACGTATGCGCCTGTCTCATTGTTAAGTCTTCCTGCATGTTAACCAGGGACCTGCAAATTCTAGGCCTTAACTACATCAAAGTAATCATGGAAACAAGGGGGATTTCTGTAATTTGCAGATACCACTGAAGAGTAGAAAAGCTCAGAAAGGGACTCCTAGTTTTTACCACTTTGTGGCAGCCTCAGATATAAAATGGGAAAACGCAATTGCCTTGGGGCATTAGCTACTGCCTAAGGGAAGTCCACATCATAATCTTTTTTTTTTTTTTTTAAGAACAGTTTCACTCTTGTCACCAAGGCTGGACTGCAATGGCGCGATCTTGGCTCACTGCAACCTCCGCCTCCCAGGTTCAAGAGTTTCTCCTGCCTCAGCCTCTGGAGTAGCTGGGTTTACAGGTGCCCACCACCATGCCTGGCTAATTTTTGTGTTTTTGGCAAAGATGGGGTTTCGCCATGTTGGTCAGGCTGGTCTTGAACTCCTGACCTCAGGTGATCCACCCGCCTCGGCCTCCCAAAGTGTTGGGATTATAGGTGTGAGCCACAACATAATCTTAAAGATCTGGGAGATGAGGGACAAGCAACCTCAGGGCCATAGCTTCGAACTAAAAAACCACTCAGTTAATTTTGTGACTGCCGGTAGAAAGGTCCTCCTTTTCTTGCCTCTCTCCATCCTACTCTCCATCTGCTTGTAGACCGCCTCTCAAATTCGTCCTTCTCTAACTCTTCCTCTGTCTTTTGATGACATGGTTGTTTTTTCTCTTTTCATATTTTCCTCTCAATCTGTGGTTATATAAGTCACTATGAAGTCTTTTCCTTCCAACTACCACCATTTTGACCTTTCTGCCCTTTCCGAGGACACTTGTAAACAAAATTCTCTGCTTGAGGTTTTTTGGGGCACCCAGTTTCTGCCAAGTCAGGCTGCAGATCAGTGTGAGAACTGGTTGTGTTAAAACTTCTTCAGAGTGCTTTTCCCCCTTTGTTACAGGATAGACTTCAGACAGCTACTTCTTGTAGATGTCTGAGGGTGTGGAATGAAAGTGGTGTTTCTAGTACACCCTTATTTTGAGGACAAGTCCTGGCAAAGATTCTTTGTATGGCCAAACTTCAGTCAGACTTCTGAACTTTTTCTTAGGCCTGTCTGTGCACTTTCTTATCAAATCTAGTTTTAGCAAAGAACCCTACTAAATCCTTTTAGCAAGAACCCTCCCACCCCCAACATCTGATCATTCTTGATCATATCCCTCATCCTCCACCCACATCCTGGGGTAATGTCAGATCACATGAACAGCCTTCCACAGACATCCTGGCAGGTGGATTTAGCCAGAATCCTCCTTATCCCTGATGTTTTCTCTTAGTAATTTTCCATCTACTGACCCTTACCTTGCTCCTTGGTTATAAATTCCCACTTGCCTGGGCCGTATTCAGAATTGGACCCAATCTCTCTCCTCCACCGAAAAATCCCATTGCAGGGGACCTCATGTCTTTCACAGTGGTCCTTAGTAAAGTCTGCCTTACCATGCTTTCACAAGCATCACTGAATAATTTTTCTTTTGGCATCCTTGCTTTGGAGGAGAATGTTTCCTATTATTTTCCTCACTTTGCGCAGCCTTGTCTCCTGTATTTGTCTCCACCTTGTCTCCTGTACTTGCCGAGTGGTGACAAACTAAGGATTAACTTTCCAGGATTCAATTAATGCCTTCATGCTGAAGGTCATCACACGTTAAAGTGCTCCTCTGCTCTCTGGGTTATCCACCTCTCTTTGATCTCTGGTCAGAGCATTACTTACTTTCTAGCCAGTCCTTTGATGCTTGTAAGATGACTTTTTAAAATGTTATTTTAATTATTATTATTGTTGGTTTTTTTTTGAGACAGAGTATCACTCTGTCACTCAGGCTGGAGTGCAGTGGCTCACTGCAACCTCTGCCTCCTGGGTTCAAGCAATTATCCTGCTTCAGTCCCTGAGTAGGTAGAACTACAGGCTTGCGCCACCACGCCTGGCTAATTTTTGTATTCTTAGTAGAGACGGGGTTTCACCATGTTGGCCAGGCTGGTCTTGAACTTCTGACCTCAGATGATCCACCCATCTCGACCTCTCAAAGCGCTAGGAGTACAGGCATGAGCCACTGCACCCAGGCTTATTTTGAACTTTTGTTGGTTTTAGTAGAAGGGTCAGTATGCAAACCCAGCCTACCATATTACCAGAAATGGTTCATTACAAGATTTTGTAAAGTTGAACCAGACTCCTGTCTTATAAGAAACCCAAACTGGTTATGACCTATTTCCATTTTTTTTTTTTTTCAAACTCATTGCTGGTATTTGGTTTGCCATGATGATATTGTTTTGGGGGTTTTGAGTCTGTGTTCATATGTGAAATGTGTCTTTAATTTTCTGTGCTTGTACTGTCCTTGTGTAGTATTTGTGTCAATGTTATATTAACCTTGGGAAATGACTTGGGAATTGTTTCCACACCTTTTATTCTTTCATAGAAATTGTATAATATTGAAATTAAAATGTGACAGATCACAACCATAAAATGAACATGGTGCTTTTTTGTGGAAATATTTAAAATGAGTGATTTTATATCATTAATCATTTATGTTTTCTATTTCTTTTTGAGTCAGCTCCAGTAATTCAGTATTTTTCTAGGAATTTGTCCTCTCACTTAAGTTTTAAAATTTATTGGCCAAGAGTTTTAAAAACCTTGTGGTGTTTTCATCCCTAATGCATCCTTAGTTGTGTTTCCTTTAAATTTCTAGTATTGTTTCATGTTTCTTTCTTTTTTTCCTGATCCATCTTTCCAGTGGTTCATAATTTTGTTAGTTTGGTTGCATATAACTTACATTTGGCTGGATTGAATGTCAGTATACTTGTTTTCTATTTTCTTAATTTCA
Organism: Mandrillus leucophaeus; assembly: GCF_000951045.1. NCBI lineage: Eukaryota > Metazoa > Chordata > Mammalia > Primates > Cercopithecidae > Mandrillus > Mandrillus leucophaeus. Next base: position 2,463,044 of record NW_012104176.1, on the reverse strand, counting down.
TTTCCTATCTTTGCTATTTTCTTCTTTTTATCCTTTTGAACTTATTATAGTTCTTTCTTTACTTTCTTATTTTGGATGCTTAGAGCTTAATTTTCAAGTTCTTTGTTTTTCTAATACTGAGTCTCTCTAATCTAAAAATTCAAAATCTGAAATGCTCAAAATCTGAAACTTTTTTGAGCACTGACATGACACTCAAAAAAAAGATGCTCATTGGAGCATTTTGGATTTCAGATTTTTGGTTTAAGAATGCTCTATCAGTAAGTATATAATGCAAATATTCCCAAATGTGAAAAAAATTCTAATTCTGAACCAGTTCTGGTCCCAGGCATTTTGGATAAGGAATACTCAACCTGTATACATATTAGGCTATAAATTCCCCCTGTAACCATCACTTTAACTGTCTCTCACAATGTTTGATACATAGTATTTTTATTGTGAACAGTTTTGCTTATTAATTTCAATTATAATTTATTTTTGTTCTTATGGGTTACTGAAATTTTTTTGTCATGGTTTACATCTCAATTATATCAAGGAATGTGGTCTGTGTGATACTTATTATTTAAAAATTGTGGATATTTGCTTTATGGTCTAGTACACGGTGAAATGTTTATAAACATTCAATGTCTTCTGTACTTGTCAAGTGCAGCGTTTTACATGTATTCCTTAGATCAAGTTTTCTAATTGGATTGTTTAAATGCCCTCTATCTATACAGTTTTTTGTGTGTGTGTGTCTGTTTTAGTTGTCAATTGCTGAGAAGGAGTATGTTAAAATTTCTCACTGTGATGAGGTACTTACTTGTAAATTTTATTTTATCAAGTGATTTTACAAATCTTCATTTTTTCCAACTACAACAGCAATATATATTAGTTACAAAAATCTCAGTTATAGTTATAAAAACACAAAAATATATTAATGCTAAGATTGAATAGGCCTTGTATTTCCACATAATAACCGTGAGCAATTTGGTAAGTAATTCTTCCACAATATGTTTTCTAGGTAGGGGTGTGGGGTGGGTGGGTGTGTGTGTGTGTGTGTGTGTGTGTGTGTGTGTGTGTATTCCTAGAAAGCATTATGATAATCGTTTTTAAATTGGGAGACTACATTAGAATGACACTTTAAAAGGAACAGCTGTGACCACCATTTTACTGAGAAGAAGCCATTTTAACACCAAAAAAAAAAAATGTATCTCAGCTGTCAGCTGGATTCTTCCAATTCCTTGAGGACCGGATAAATTTATCTTAAACTTGACTGAAATCTGTGTGGCAAAATCTATGACCTTATTCTAGGTTTGTTCGAATTCCCAGGTACCTTGTATTCTCATGGCTGCTTCTTCCTTTGAATTTATACTCTCTCTGTTTTGTGCACAAAGGTGACACTCAGCTTCTTGGAAAACAGTCACAACTACAATAACAATCTCCTCTCTCCATTCATGAATGTAGTAGGCAAAACTGAAGCCTGTGACTGGTGTAGGTAGGATGGTTGTGAACGGGGTGTGTGTGTGTGTGTGTGTGTGTGTGTGTGGAAGGTGGAAGGAAACAGAGAAGAGTCTATTTGACTAAGAAGACAAAATTCAAATGGAATGTCAGACGGCATGACTCTAAGCAAGTCCTTCAGCTCCCCGAACCCAGCCTCACTCTTCTCTAGAATTTTGTATCTTGCTGACTTCTCTTTTTCCCCTTGTTTCTCTGTCCCCAGTTTACCAAGACAATCAAGACAATCTTGTTTTCCAAGACAATCAAGACAATCTTGTTTTCCAAGACAATCAAGTTTTTCTTTTTATTTTAGGTAGAATCATTTAACATTCAATTCTTTTGAGGTTTGGTCATGCTCTAATATCGCTTTAGTTCTTAACTTATTACAAGATATTTTCCCAAAGAGTTTATACACTAAGAGGGGTTCTGGAACTGTTAAGATAGCAAATCCTTTCCACTTCATATGAAATAATATACCCAGGAGTGGGATTGCTGGATCATATGGTAATTCTATTTTAAATTGTTGTTGAGGAAACTCCATACCATTTTCTGTAGTGGCTGAACGATTTTACATCCCATCAACAGTGCACAAGGGTTCCAATTTCCTCATATCATTATTGATACTTGTTTTCTATTGATAGTGGCCATCCTACTGGGCTTGAGATAATATGTCATGGTGGTCTTGATTTGCCCACAAGACACTTTTTTTCTACTTGAATTGGAAGTCAGACATAAAGTGGAAGCCATCATCTTTTCCTGAAAGCCAATGCAGTTAGAATTGCCAATAAAATGCAGAATGCCTAATTAAGTTTGAATGGGGATAAACAAAAATAATTTTCTTAGTATAAGCATGTCCCAATACTGCATGACACATATTTATATTAAAAGAATATTTGTATGCAATATTTGGGACACATTTATACGTGCCTAAGAATTATTTGTTGCTTATCTCAAATCTAAACGTAGCTGGACATTCTCTATTTTTATTTGCTGAAACTGGCAGCACTAAGTGCAGGGCACCAGGCAGTGCTGTGGCTCACGCACGTTGCTGTGGATAAGTGGTTCATCTTTCAGCTTGGGGAAGCAGCCAGATCTAGAACACTCCAGCGATTGCCATATCCTTCAGCTTCAAAAGGTCTCCAGCATGGGCCAGGTGAGTGGGCCAGGCGTGTGATGGAGGGAGCAAGTTACCCAGCAGGTCACCCCTATCATTCATACTGGAGGCTGGGAGATAGTCATGGCTTCCAGAACATTCTAGTTAATTCTGTTTAGCATTGCAGGTTACAATTTGTCCTTCATGTTCATCTCTTCTGGAGTGCTGGCCCTGATGACTTCAGGCTATAGCCCAACCTCAGCCTCACCTTGATGATCTAATTGGCTCTCACAACTGCATAAGATCAAATCTTTGGAATTAATCACATATAGAATCCTCTCTCTCCTCTCCCCTCTCCACTAATTCACCTTCTCAGAACAAATACTGAATGATACACGCTGGAATGTGCTCATATCCATTTTTATATGAGGACACTAGATCTCAAAGATGTTAAGTAACTTGTCCAAGGTTATATAAATAGCAAGTGGCAGAAGGAAGCAATATTTGATCTTGGTCTATCTACCTCCAAAAGGCATGGTCAGATTAATCTGTCTTCAGAAATACAATGGGGTGATCACACATATGTGGAATATTAATTGATCGATGAGTGTCACATTCAAAACAAGCAAGGTAATTAATCTAATTCAGCACTAGTGATTAGGTCTCATTAATACTATATTTAGTAAGTGAGCATCTAATTTCTTTTAAGAGACATAGATAAATTGGAGGAATTTTTAGAAGACCAACCAACCAGAGAGGGATTTAGGAAGAGAAAATGTTAATGAAATAATGCAGGAAATGAAGTATACGGCAAAGAGGAGTTCTAGTTAGAGCTTAAGGGATTCAGCAATATGCCCAGAAGTGGGCAGAGAAAGACATAAAAGCCCAGGGCACTAACAACAATTTTTTTTTTTCTTTTTCTTTTTTTTTTTTTTTGAGACAGAATCTCGCTCTGTCGCCCAGTCTGGAGTGCAGTGGCCGGATCTCAGCTCACTGCAAGCTCCGCCTCCCGGGTTTACGCCACTCTCCTGCCTCAGCCTCCTGAGTAGCTGGGACTACAGGCGCCCGCCACCTCGCCCGGCTAGTTTTTTTGTATTTTTTAGTAGAGACGGGGTTTCACCGTGTTAGCCAGGATGGTCTCGATCTCCAGACCTCATGATCCGCCCGTCTGGGCCTCCCAAAGTGCTGGGATTACAGGCTTGAGCCACCGCGCCCGGCCACTAACAACAATTTTTAAGACGAGCAAGTTCCTTGCACATCATCTGACATTCTAGAAAACTGTAAAAGGTGCATACAATTCCCAAACTACCAGTTAAATGCTTAAGTATCTCATATTATTTCAGATAAATGGAACTTCCCAACCCAAAGGCCTGGCGCCCACCACTTACTCCCATATTTCATCTGTTCTAAGATGTCCTTTTTTCCCCCACTTTTTTTACATAACAAATTAGATGCTTAAGTATCTCAAATTATTTCAAATAAATGAAACTTCCCAACCCAAAGGGCTAGCGCCCACCACTTACTCCCATATTTCATCTGTTCTAAGACGTCCTTTTTTTTCCCCACTTTTTTTACATAACAAATTAGGATGTATTTTTTTAAGTTTCATTGTTTTTCTTTCTTAGCAGTATATAACAGTGCATATTATAATTAATGGTATTTTATCATTTGTAAAATATAGTAACTTTGTGATCTTGGGCAAATTTGTCAATCTCTCTGTGCCATCATTTCCTTGTCTTTAAAGTGGGATGATAATACCTCTTGTATAGGCTGTCATGACGAGTAAATGAGCAAACTATGTGATATGTTTAGAGCAGAGTGACACTTATCTGTTGACACAAGAATGCTGCATTACACGCCACACCAAAACTTGTGGCTTAGAACAATAACCATTTATTATTTCAGCTTGATGGTTCTGCTGAAATGCTCTGGGCTTCACAGGGCTTACTCATGCATCTCTGGCCAGCTGGGGTCCAGCTAGGAAGCTCTGCTAATCATGGTGAGGCTCTCTCCCATGTCTGGAGCTGTGACTAGAAAAAGCCTGTGCCTCATGTGTTCTTTGATCTCTGGCAGGTTACCCTGGGCTTACTTTCATGGTGGTGGCAGAGTTCCAAGAGCAAGCATGGAGGCCCAGGCTCAGAGCTGGCACGCCATTATGCCCATGGCATCCTATTGACAAAAGCATGCCACAAGGCCAGCCCAGTTTCAAAAGGTGGGGAGGTAGAGTCCATCTCATAATTTGGAGAGCTGAAAAGAGCCTGAGTATTAAGTTGGGGGTTGGATAATTAGGATAATGACAATATTTTGTTGGATAATTACAAAAACATTGGTTTTAAAAGCAACGTACTGCAAATGCTGACTGGCACATAGTGTGTGCTCAAGAATTCTTAACTATCATGATCATCATCATTAATAATAAAGTCCCTCAGGAATTATAAGTTGATTCAAGCTGGTTTAGTGCAAGTTGGTTAAAGGAAGGATCATAAGTTGACTCTGGGTATGAGGTGTGTTGGGTACAGCCAATGCACCTGATATGCACATCAAAGTCCCAGGAGCACTGAGTCTTCGAATATAAAAGTTAGAAAAGCTGAGAGTCCAACTACTCTCAGTGCTTTACTTTATTGGGAGGAAAAATGAGTTCAAGGGAGGTGAAATGACCTGTTCAAATTTGCATAGCAGAAGTACCTGAATGCCCAATTTCCATGCGAATACTCTTTCTACCATAAAACGCTGCTTCTCTTCCAAGTATGACTGAGGGGAAAAAAAAGATTCTGTTTCCTTTTAAGTCCACAGCAAAATAAAACCTCAAATGAATGCAAAATGTAATAAAATACGTTCTTAAATAAACAATCATAAATACATGTTTATTCATTGTGCCACTTTAAATATAAGCTTTTAGTTTGTTGGAACTTATGAATCCTTTTTAATGATGTCCACATATTGTATAATATCAAAATAATTTTTAATTTTAATGAAAGTCATCTATTTCCAATTTTATATATGCATAGAATAAACAGATTTTTATTAGGCTTAGATAAGAATGGGCAGCACATAAAATTCATATATACTTTTTAAGAAGCAGACAAGGATTTAATTTCTGTTGGTTTAGAGTTAGAATAAAAACAAACCACTTAGTTTTAAATACTTAGTAAACTTGATTTACTATTTCAAAGAACAAAGTCTGTAAGTAGACTTAGTAGAATAATTGGGCATCAAAGACACTGAAAATAATTTTTATTTACATGTAAATTGATCCGAAATTCACAAATCGAAGGTAACATTAAAATGCTCAGCAAAATGCATTTATTGTTTTGTCTGATGATAAGAACTACACACACTACATAAGATCAAATCCTTGGAATTAATTATATATATGTGTGTATATATATGTGTGTGTGTGTATATATATGTGTATATATAGTACTTATAGTTATATGATTGTGTAAGTGCTATTTGCTCCCATATACTCAAGGGTACGTTTATTAGAGTGCGATGGAGAGAACACCAGGTTTGAACTCAGAAGAACTGGATATGAATTTGTCAGTTATACAGCCCTGGGTAGTCTTATAACTTACTTGCATAAAGGAGTGTTATATTTTAAATATTTATATGAAGAAGCTGTATAGATAAGAGACAAGAGAAATTCCTTGTATTTCTACAAAATATTTCCCTGCCTTAATTCTTTTTAAAATTATGATAAAATATAATTTACTATCTTAACTTTTTTAAGTGTACTGTTTAACAATGTGAGTGTTTAAGCACACTCACATTTTTGTGCTACCATCGCTACTACTATCCACCCACAGAACTCCTCTTATCTATCTTGCAACACTGAGCCTCGATAGCCCTTAAACACTAAATAACTCTCTATTCCATATCCATCAAACATTAAATAACTCCTAATTTCCTGCTACCCCTAACCCTGGCGACCACCATTCTATTCTCCTATCTCTATGAATTTTACTACTCTAGACCTCTAGACCCCTCATATAAGTGAATCATAGAGTATTTGCCTTTTGTGACCAGCTAATTTCACTTAACGTAATGTCCTCAAGGTTCATCTATGCTGTAGAATGTGTCAGAATTTCCTTCTTTTTTCAAATGGAATTGTATTCTATAGTATGTGAGTTGTATATTGATATTGTATATAGATATATGTTGTATATGGATACATTGCATGTAGATATACAATGGAATACGTGTAACATACAATGGAATATGATTCCACCTGAAAAAGAAAGGATATTTCTGAAAAAGAAATGAATATTTTGCTTATCCATTCATCCACTGGTAGACATTTGGGTTGCTTCTATCTTTTTTTGGCTATCGTGAACAATACTATTACAAACATGGATGTGTTCCACAAAATATTTTCATTTTTGACATACTAAAAATACGCAAGTTGACTTCAGTGTTAGTCAATTGTATGGTTTAAATGTTTATGATCCCTTAAAATTTATATGTTGAAATCCTAACATCTAAGGTGATGATATTAGAAGACTGAAGCTTGGGAGGTGATTAAGTCATGAGGGCAGAACCTTCATAAATGGAATTGGTGCCTTTTTGAAAGAGTCCTGGCTGGGCACGGTGGCTCACACTTGTAATACCAGCACTTTGGGAGGCCGAAGCGGGTGGATAACAAGGTCAGGAGTTTGAGACCAGCCTGGTCAACATGGTGAAACCCCGTCTTTACTAAAAAAATACAAAAATTAGCTGGGCATGGTGGTGTATGCGTATAATCCCAGCTACTCGGGAGGCTGAGGTAGGAGAATTGCTTGAACCTGGAAGGTATAGGTTGCAGTGAGCCGAGATTGCGCCACTGTACTCCAGCCCAGGCGACACAGCAAGACTCTGTCTCAAAAAAAAAAAAAAAAAAAAGGAAGGAAGAAAGATCCCCAAGGGAGCTCATTTCCCTGTTCTACCTTGTGAGAACACAGCTCAACAGCACCGTCTATGAATCAGAAGTCAGGTTCTCATCAGATACAAGCACTTTGATCTTGGACTTCCCAGCTGCCAGAGTTGCAAGAAATAAATTCCTGTTGACTCAGTTTATGTTACTTTGCTATAGCAGCCAGATGGACTATTCATTGCAACAAAATTTCCAATTCATTTTGGTGGATCTGGAGAGGCTTAAACAGCTCTTGAATTAAACCCTTTCCACTGTGCAGGGCATAATGGTTTACAGATCATAAAGTTAGGTATAAAAATACATATTTTTTTAACTTTTATTTCAAGTTCTGGGTATAAGTATAGGTTTGTTACTTACACAAACTTGTGTCATGGAGGGTTGCTGTACAGATTATTTCATCAGGTAAGTAATAAGCCTAGTATCCATTAGTTATTTTTCCTGATCCTCAACCCAAACGCTCTGAAAGGCCCTAATGTGTGTTGTCCCCTCTATGTGTCCATGTGTTCTCATCATTTAGCTCCCACTTATAAGACAGAACATGCAGTATTTAGTTTTCTGTTCCTGTGTTAGTTTACTATGGATAATGGCCTCCAGCTCCATCCATGTCCCTGCAAAGGACATGATCTCATTCTTTTTTATGGCTACATAGTATTCTATGGTGTGTATATACCACATTTTCTTTATCCAGTCTATCATTGATGGGCATTTGGGTTGATTTCATGTCTTTGCTGTCGTGAATAGCGCTGGAATGAACAGATGCATGCGTGTGTCTTTATAACATAATGATTTATATTCCTTTGGACATATGCTCAATAATGGGATTGCTGGGTTGAACGGTATTTCCGTCTTGAGGAATCACCACATTGTCTTCCACAATGGTTGAACTAATTTACATTCCCACTAAGATGTTCCTTATTTCTTCACAACCTTAATAGTATCTGTTATTTTTTGACTTTTAATAGCCATTCTGACTGGTGTTAGATGGTATCTCATTGTGGTTTTGATTTGCATTTCTCTAGTGATCAGGGATGTTGAGCTTTTTTTCAATATGATTGTTGGCAACATAAAAAAAATTTTAAAGGAAAAAAAATGACATGTGTGAACACTGTCCTAAACTGCCATTCTACATGAAGAAAAATCTGTGTAGTTCTCCATCATTGCTAGTAACAGATTAATGCACTTACCGAAGATCTGCTTAATCCAATGCAAGGTCTTTTCTGGTTTGGTGTCTCCTCTCATATACTTCCCTGATCCTCTCAGGATCATGACACACTTCTGAATGGTTGTTTTTTTCATGCTCCTTGGAGCTGACAAAAGCCTAAGTGTAGGCTTAGTTTCTCTCTGCCTGCATACATCATGCCACTGTTCCTGATACTGCTTCAGGGTATTGGTGCTGCCACTGGTTGTCCTGGTGACATCTTCTTAACACTCTCTACAAACTGTGTTTTATTGGCTGAAGCCCCACTGCTCTTGGATTTCTCCTAAACTCAGCATACTTCCTATCTACCTCCCCCTCATTGCTTGCCACATCTCCTTAGAAATGCATACTTCTCTCAGAAGAAAACCGTCATTCAGTAATCCAGATTACATTTGGTTCCTCAACTATTTAGTTCTTGGTCTTTTGTTTGGAGATACATTTTGTGACCCAATTCCTTTGAAGCTTGGCTTTGCAGACATAAAAATCCAACTTTTTTTTTAATATAAAGAGAGAGAAAAGGGAAACTAAAAAAAAAGAAAAACCTAGATGCCTAAAAGTTAACTGCTAAAACAATTTTGGTACTCCAAAGCCAGTTAACTCACTGTTCTCTCTATTTAATATAATCCCTTCTCTCAAACAATGCATATAGCTAATTGCACTGGGGCAGAGTTAAAGGGAAAAAGGATAACGAACTGTAGGTTTTTACTCAGGCCTGGGTGACCCAAAGATAACTATAGATGGGGAGAAGAGAAGTTGAGAAAAAGTGTAGCTTGGAGGATTTGATTTGTGTGACTGAGACTTGAGCATGGAGAGGGATGGTTTTCAACACTTGGATACCATGATTTTCTCTTCCATGCAGTGAGGAAGTTAAGTGGGAAGGAGAGCTGATGGTGCTACAGGGGATGGGCAGGAAGGAAGGAGGAACTGACACCTGCCAGGTGTCACATTGGATACATTAGCTTAGTGATCCACACATTGACAGAAGGCAGTAAGAATGTGGATTTCCAATTTTATAATAAGAAAAATATAGGACCTGGGGTTAGAATATTAAAACCTTAATCAAGCATCCTATCTTTTATTAATACCATACAATTTCAACTCAAGATAATTTAGGAATAAACCAAGAAGAAAAGTGGTGCTCCTGATTCTTTAAACTCTGTTGATTGCTTCACTCTGTCTGCATCTCTGTTTACCGAAGGGATAAACAAAAAAAAGATAGGAAAGGGGAGAAGAAAAGGCTTGCAACCTTTTCGTAGGGCCTTGGATCATTTGGTGTTGACTGGAGAAACTGCTGCCCGCTGAGGGTGGCTATGGAATTAGAGACCAAAGCCTGAGCTCTTGGTCTCAGGTCTGGATCCTACACTTAGAGTGAACTCCCATGTGCGTCCTCTCTCCGACTTCTTGGTCCACTGGATCCCACCTTGCCAGGTGGTTCTTTAAGTGGAAATCATTTCCTGGTCATTAGCTGAGCAGCTAATGTATGCTTGATGTTTTTAGCTAACATTGTTTCTTTTTTTGTTAGATTTTTGGTCCTCATATAAGGGAACTTACACTACTCAACTTAGAATATTTAAACACATAAATGTATATGTATATTTCTACCAGTGCAAATATCTTCCTACTTAGTAATTTTTATGTTCGATTTGTGCTTATTAAAAACCTTTTTATAGTACCCCTGAAAAACAAGTGAAGTCATGTGTCTGGGTTCAAACTGGGGGAGAAGGGAGGGGAAAAGCAAAGTAGTGAGGAGCAATTAAAAATCAAAGGTCACCAGCTACTTAGTGGGAAGACTCAACCTGTCTGTTCATACCTGTGCCCAAAGACCATGTATTCTGATATCAGTCCTGTAAATTTCTAAGTGACTATATACTGGTCCAGTGACCCTTGAGCAAATTATTCAGCTAGAATTTTTTGTCAGTATGTAGTATCTAATACAGAGTATCTAACAATAGGACTGTAATGAGATTAAGAAAGAAAACCTATATAAAGTGCTAAAACAGGGCATGGTTTGATAAAGGATAATAAGGAAGTTAGGAACATGGATCCTGAAACCAGATTTTCTGGATTCAAATACTAGACATACTGTTTACCAGCTGGAAGGACATTTTGCTTCTCGTAGAAATTTCTGAGGAGTAAATGAGTTAATCTATGTAAAATACTTAGCGAAGTGGCAAATAGAAAGTGTCCAATAAATGTTAGCTACTAATATTTATACCGTGAGCATTGTAATCTATTCTCAAGATGCTTTCAGATTTTTTTTTTAGTATCTATAATTTATTGTAGTAGTCTGTTCTTGCATTGCTATAAAGAAATTACATAAGACTGGGTAACTTGTAAAAGAAAAGGTTTAATTGGCTCACCATTCTGCATGCTTTTCAGGAAGCATGGCTCCCTCTTCTCCTTGGCTTCGGGGAGGCCTCAGGAAACCTGTAATCATGGTGGGAGATGAAGGGGGAGCAGGTACATCACAAGGTAAAAGCAGGATCAAGAGACGGGGGGATATGCCACACACTTTTAAACAACCAGATCTCAGGAGAACTCACTCACTATCCTGAGGACAGTACCAAAAAGATGGGACCAAACCATTCATGAGAAATCTGCCCCCATGACCCAGTCACCTCCCATCAGGTCCCACCTCCAACACTGGGGATTACATTTGGGCGGGGCAATATCCCAACTCCATCATCTCTATTATATCATGCGCATAACATTCATCAGGTGCATGACAAAAGGTCATGTCACCTGCCCTGTACAGTGGGTTAAAGGAAAATCCTCGGCCAGATTAAATTTAACAGAGTTTAACTGAGCAAAGAACAATTTGCTAATTCGGCAGCCTCCTTAACCAGAGTAGGCTCAGAGAGACTCCAAAACAGCCACATGGTGGAAGGAGATTGATGGACAGGAAAAAGAAAGTGAGATAGAGAAAATGGAAGTGAGGTACAGAAACAGCTGGGTTGGTTACAGCTCAGCCATTGCCTTATTTGAATGCAATTGGAACAGTTGGCCCCCTTTGCCCAAAACTCGATGATTGGCGCAAGTGTAGGCTATAGTCAGCTTATGCCTTTATTTAGGTTATAGTTCACTACGTACAGAGAAATCTTTAGGCTGAACTTAAAATATTGTAAGGAGACAGCTTTAGGCTAAACTTGATTTAACAAGTGAAAATACAGAATTAGGGAATACAATGTAATTAAAAGAATTCTTAGCATCTTCGTATGTTCATTTCTCTTTATTTAGTTCATTACCTGCAATTAAACACATTTTAATCACAAGTCTCTCAGTCTCGAACCTGTCCTTTTGCATTTGGTAGATGTCTCTTATTTCTAATAGATATTTGCATCATTTTATTATTTTTCCTATTTAATTTTCTAATATTCTTCATGAAATTAGTTGGTTTCTTGAAGTGCTCCCCAGAGTTTTACTAGTTGATAATTTCTTTGCTGATGATAGTAGCTTTTTTATCCTTGGAGAAAGTATTCTACAATATTAATGGGAGTCTAAACTGATCTTCTAACCTTCCTAGATGCCTAGAAACACACTTTTTGTAGAACGATAGTGATTATAGAACCTTTCTCAATTTTGCCAGTCAGACACCTTGAAGAAATCAATTAGTAGGCAAATTATTAACTAATTGAGCATTTAGAGTGTTCTTACTTTTGAAAAATCAATTAGGCCTTTGCCCTTAGTATTCAAGCATTATTTCATTACTAATTGTTTCCAACAGCAGTTCATCTGCTGTGGATCCAGATCAGCTGACAGTTGTTTTTTGTTTATATTCTGTGTTTAATTGATTAATACAATGAGCTGGAAACCTTTAACATCATTGATCATGTCATGGAATGCTGAGTAATTGGCTGGCAAAATGTGATTTTTAAAAATTAATGATTCAATGGTTCAAAGGTTCAATTCGGTAGCAGATTGCAGTCAGCAAAAAAAGGATCTTCAGTATTTCTTCAACATGGATGATCTAAATGATAGTTCCACCTCATACTTGGAGCCAATATTATTTTTTTATCTTCATTAGTGATAATTTCTTGTGCTATATTAGGCACAGTAGGTCACATTTATTATTTTAACGACACTTTTATTTCCACTGTATAAACACGGCTTTTAATGAAAATTTGAAAAGATTGCCATTTGTTGTCAAACTGTTGTCAGAGCTACAAAAAGAAGATTAAATTTTTAGGATGCAGTTTCATGCTTTATAAGATCTTCAAGTGGAAGCAATGGTGGAAACTGGATGGAACAGTAGTTAGAGGTCTTAGTTCAGGAATTTGCTCTTCTAAGAAACCTTTCCTGAAGCTCGTCTCTGTAAGCTCTAAGTCCCTTTCTAGGCTCCCATGGCTCTTTAGATGTAGCTCTGTCCCTACAGTTGTCATGATATTATTGGGTTTATTTGCATGGCTTGCTTGTCAATGAGACTAAACTTTCAGAGGTCATGGACTTACCTAAGCATTTTTGTATGTTTAGTATGGCATCTCTTTTTGGAACAGAATTGATGCTGAATAAATATTGGTTGACCAAATGAAAGGAAATGTGTACACACACACACACACACACACAAACACATACACACACATGCACACACACATTTCATTTAGTCAGGAAAATGTATTTTGGTTATACATGTGAAAAATCCGTTATCATTATGATAATCTATGTATGTATGTATCTATCTATCTATGTATCTAATTTACCTATCTTTCCTTAACATTTAAAATCAAAGTCCCTGAGTTTCCAAGCTATATTTGACAATCATTGCAAACAATTTTACATATTTTTTCCTTTGGCAAAACCTCAGAGTTCAGCCAAGGTCTTAGGTCAACTGCTGAAAAGCATTTTAATCCATGTTATCCCCGGGTCTTCAAACACTTCTCGAGCTAAAATTGTAAATCAGTCCAAACTGATTTTGATAGAAAAAAGCAACTCAAGGTATTACTAACACAAGGATCAAATACATTTGATAAAACACAGTAACTGTATCTCTTTGGGAAATGCACAATGTGCATCACAATATTAAAGTTTCTGAGAAGTCCAGTCACAACTTTGCACATCCCAAATGTTTTTTACACTGAAATTCTTTTTTGTGAAAGATTCACTAATATCTCCGGGAACTAATGGTCTACAGAGTCTACTTCGAAATTGCTGCTCTAACAACAAGTAGGTCAGAGATTGTGAATTTTGCTGGGCTTCAGGTATGGAAAAAATGTGATGAGGAAAATCCGGGTCTTACGGACTGCTCACAGGCGTTCTAGTCTATTAGTATGGCAATTTTGACTGCTGCATTTTCCACGCATGTGTTGCTTTCTTTTTTAGTATTAGTTGTTTATTGCAGAAACTTGAAAAACAGATAAGACGAAAGAGGAAAAAGTCTTTCTGGTTGTTTTCTTTAAAAGGTGGCATACTCAAATACATTTAGGAAGTGTGGGGATAAACAAAGTTAGACTGTTTCATGCCTTTTCAGGACTTTAACATGATCACTAATGTACCACTTGTTTCTCCACAGGGGCTATGGTATACAGTTTTTCCCAATTTTGTGACCACAGGCTGCTCTTATTTCTAAGCATTTCAGGGAACAAGTCTTGTGGGAACTCTGTGTATAATGAGAAGACATTTGGAAGGTCTCCATTGATTGCTACCCAGTATTACTCACTGGGAGGTCAAGATCTCCCAAGGTTACACAATCCGAGACCCTGGAAACCCATTTCAAGACCTGACAACTTGTCACAGATATTTTTACCCAAGGACTGAGCTATGACTCAGGACACACGGACCCAGATGGAGAGAGCTAAAAATAATAAAATTAAAATTAATATGCATTTGGGAAACAATTGCTCAGGCAAACCAACATGCACAGATAATGGATTCTGTCCGAAGCTTCATTTTCCAAACTGAAGAACAATAATAGGCGTATTAACCCAGGTGAATGTCTAAACAGATTCTTGGCAGCCTGTGATTAGATAAAGGAGCTCATGCGTCCTGAATGCAATTTACGTAGTTAAAATTAAGCACCATCACAAAGGGACAAAGATGAGACGCAGTAAAGTTCAACCGATTGTTACTTTCAAATTTTCTTTCTCACGTTCTTAATTCCAAGTAACTTTGAAGTTTAAACATAATTTTATTTTCTCTCCAAAATGATTGTCTGGGTTTTACCTTAATTGTTGGGTGTTCGGGAGGCTGTGGTACAAGATGTTTATTTCTTAGAAACAAAATTGTTAAGAATCTATAAAGAAACGCCAATTATGTAACCTTTTTATGTTGTCAATAATTCATGGTTAAGGAAAAATTGTGGTTTAATATTTTTGTTGTTTGTAGATGTAGCAGCTGCTGATAAAATAAAATAGGAGGAAATTCCTTAAAAACAGTTTGCAAATGATAAAGATGTCATATTTAGAGGAGCTTGATTTCAAAGCACATTTAGTGTGTAAAAGTCTGTTTCATCAAGGGAAGAAAAGGGTCCTTTTTATAAGTACAAATTTAAAAGCGAGTGAATAGTAAAATTTAAAGGAATCATGGAAAAATACTTACAAATATTTTATTAAGAAACGCTGTTGTATATTATAAGCATGGAAGTAAGGTATAAGTTTTAGAAAATTAAGATTATTTTTAAATGACAAATCATAAAGGTATACGTTATGGAGTACAATATGGTGTTCTGGTATGGGTAAATGATGTGGAAAAATTAAATCAAGCTAATTAAAATATCCATCACCTTACTTGTTTATTTATTTTTTTCTTTGGAGACAGAGTTTTGCTCCTGTTGCCCAGGTTGGAGTGCAGTGGGGTGATCTTGGCTCACTGCAACTTCTACCTCTTGGGTTCAAGCGACCCTTCTGCTTCAGCCTGCAGAGTAACTGGAATTACAGGTGCCCGCCACCATGCTGGGCTAATTTTTTGTATTTTTAGTAGAGATGGAGTGTCACCATGTTGGCCAGGCTGCTCTAGAACTCCTGACCTCAGGTGATCCACCCGCCTCTGCCTCCCAAAGCGTTGGGATTACAGGCGTGAGCCAGCATGCCCAGCACTTACTTGCTTATTTTTTTGTGGTGAGACATTTGAAATTCACTTTCTTAGTTGTTTCAAAATATGCAAATTATTATTATTGACTCTAGTCACCCTGCATGCAATAGATCTCAAAACTATTCCTCCTACCTGAAACTTTGTAACCTTTGACAAATAACTTCCCATTTCCTTGCTCCTCACTGCCCCTCCCCAGACCCTGGTAACCATCCTTCTACTCTGTGCTTCTATGAGATTAGCATTTTTAGATTCCACATATGAGTGAAGTCATGTGATATTTGTCTTTCTGTGTCTGTCTTATTTCACTTAGCATAATGTCTTCCAGGCTTATTTACATTGTTTCAAATAACAGAATTTTCTTCTTGTTAAAGGTTGGATTGTTTTCTGTCATGCATGTATACCACATTTTCTCTAAACATTCATCCATTGATGGACACTTAGGTTGATTCCATACCTTGTCTATTGTGAATAATGCTTCAATGAACATGGGAGTACAGATATCTGTTTAACATACTGATTTCAATTCCTTTGGCTGTATACCCAGAAGTGGTAATGTCAGATCATATGGTAGTTCTATTTTTATTTATTTGAAGAACCTCCATACCATTTTCCATAATGACTGCACTAATTTACATTTCCATCAGCAATGCACAAATTCCCCTTTCTCTGCATCTTTGCTAGCACTTCTTATCTGGTATCTTTTTGATAAAAGCTGTTCTAACAGGCATGAGGTGATATCTCACTGTATTTTTGATGTGCATTTCCCTGATGATCAGTGATACTGTTGGTCATTTGTATGTCTTCTTTCGAGAAATGTTTGCGCAAGTTTTTTTTTTGTTTTGTTTTGTTTTTTTTTTTTTTGAGAGAGAGAGAGTCTTTTCTGTTGTTCAGGCTGGAGTACTGGAGGGCAGTGGCTTAAACTCAGCTCACTGCAGCCTTGACCTCCCAGGCTCAAGCAATTCTCCCATCTTGGCTTCCTGAGTAGCTGGACCACAGCCACCAGCCACCACACTTGGCTAATTTTGTTTTTTTAAATTTTTTTGTAGAGATGGGGCTTCACCATATTGCCCAGGCTGGTCTCGAACTCCCAGGCTCAAGCAATTCGCCCACCTCAGCCTTCCAAAGTGTTGGGGTTACAAGCGTGAGTCATTGCCCCTGACTTCTTGCCCATTTTTGAATTAGTTTTTTTTTTTTCTTTAAATTTTCTTGCTATTGAGTTGTTTGCATTTCTTATATATTTTGGATATTAACTTCTTATCAGATGTGTGGTTTCCAAATATTTTCTCCCATTCTGTGGGTTATCTCTTCTCTATGTTAATTGTTAAGGTAAAAGTTTGAAAGAGAAAAGATATCAAAAGATAGAAACGGTTAAAAAAATAATTTTTAAAAATCTGGTTTTGAAATAGATATAACCATTTGCTGAGCACCAGCTGTATATAGGCATTGAGTGAATATTTTACATGAATTATTTCACTGAGGCCTGTCATCCACCCAGAAAGAAGTATACTTTTCACGCCTGTAATCCCAGCACTTTGGGAGGCCGAGGCGGGTGGATCACGAGGTCAAGAGATCCAGACCATTCTGGCAAACACGCTGAAACCCCGTCTCTACTAAAAATACAAAAAAAAAAAATTAGCCGGGCATGGTGGCGGGCGCCTGTAGTCCCAGCTTCTCCGGAGGCTGAGGCAGGAGAATGGTGTGAACCTGGGAGGCGGCGGAGCTTGCAGTGAGTGGAGATGGCGCCACTGCACTCCAGCCTGGGCGACAGAGCGAGACTCCGTCTCAAAAAAAAGAAAAAAAAAAAGATGTATACTTTGTTCGTTTTACTTTAAACCTGAAACGAGGTAAAGAATGCCTAGCACAGTAAAGCGGATTAGTATAGAACACAGTTAGTAACAGGTTCTCATCAATTTTGCAATGAAATGATCATAGTATCCCCAAATCACGTTGTTTTTTTCTTTTTGTCATCAAAGAATGAATCAGAATGCTGCATTTGATTCTCTTTATGGGTGGATTTTTCTTCATTTAGGAGCATTAATTTTTCATTTCTTATAAAAGATACATTTCATCACATAATTCTTCTCTTTACATCATCAATAAAAATCTGGATAAAATAAGCCTTTTTATTATGTAGAATTATAATAATTATAATCATAATAATTCTTCCCATCTTTTACTTAATGTAGCCTAGGTAAATGAAGGTGAAAGAGCATTTTGTGTATAAAAGCACTATCAAGAACGCCACCTTCCGGGAATGTAAATTGGTACGTGGAAGAAGAAAGGAGCCAGGTGTGATAGCTTCCAGCTGCAGTGATAGTGGGTACAGAAGGAAGAATATGTGTATATTTTTTTTCTCTTAAAAAATTTCAAATAAGGAAATGAGAGAGAGAAACTAACCCAAGGATAAAAAGCAGAAACTCTTTATGGAATTGTATTTAATATATCATCTTAATGTTATTGTAACTTTTTAGGGATTTTTTTTAATAGAAGAGAAATAAAAAACTTGTGTGTATATGTGTGTGCATATATATATACACACACACAAATAAGCATGAAACTAACTGCATAAAAGAACTACAGATACCCTTCTTTTTGAAACTCATATTTTACTTTCATGTTTATGAAAGTGAGGTTTAAAAACACAAAAGGCATTCAATTCAGAATTATAGTTTTCACAGAAATTTCAGCATAATTCTATTTCACATTTATTCATATTTTTGTAAAACATACCGCAATTTCTAAAACCTCTGGGTATATATAATAACATATTTTAAAATATCAACACAATTACCAGGCTGAAAAATAGCACTAAATAGGTATCTTCTCAAAGAAAACCATTTCACACACCTACTCAGACTTACATATTAAGCCAGAAATTTAATATTTCAAATATATAAAAGAACAAATGATCTTTTCTTTGGGATTTGTAGCTTTGGATTTTAGACTTCTGTCTATTTAATATTTCAAATGGGGCACTGCGTTTATGTAATTTCTGGGTAGGTATTGAATATATGAGCTTTGATGATAAACTGGCTCTCCTTCATTTCCTTGAAATCAACACAGAATTGAATACCTATTTTAATATGTGTTGGGCTTTCTGCATACAAACGAAGCATTACTAAACAATTCCAACTGTGTGTTTTAAGAAATCAGGCACAGTTCAATGTTTTCTTAATGCTCTGAGTCTGGGGAACATAAATAATCATTTTAATTCTCTGGTAGACACTGAATTACACAGTAAATTATCTCAAGCTTGGGAAAGCTCTATTTTTTAAAACTCACATATTCCTTTTATATGAAGAATCTGAGATATGAATTAACTCAAATGGTATTCAAAGTTTTGACTAAAATTAACTGTAGCACTTAAAATAATTCTTACTATTCTAAGGAAGAAGCTTTGGAGACTGAAACAAAAATGATTTTATTGAAGAAGAAAAAGGCACAGAGAAAGAAAGATAATTAATAGGATATGCTAGAGATGAATAACGAAATGAAAATATACAGATTTGCCAGAGCCCCAAGCACTCAGTATAATATCAATCAAATCTTCCCGACTCTTAATTGAAATAATTAGAAAACATTCTTAGCCTGCTTGATCATGTTGGCATTTTAATTAAACTCTCTTGGATTCCAGAGAAAACAATATATATATTTTTGGAACTCTTTTTGTTCAACTGTTACCAAAAATATTTTTGAAGGTAGTAACCAAGTAGTATAATTGGAGTCTGGATGTATAGGAACAAGACAGCGCATGCTCCCATAGATTAAAAATGTTGGCTTTTCAAGAAGTTGTCTACAAATCTGCAGCTACAAGAAACCCAAACAATGGAATGTGGATTTAATTAGAACAAACTTCCCACATTTTCGGAGATAATGCTATGGTTATTCTTCTATAGCATGTACCTAATAGAACAGTTCTGGTCTAGTGAAATAAAGATTTTCAATAAATAAATAGCTCACAATTTAATATATACTTACATAGCATCCTAGATGCCGAAGGCAAGTTCTAGGTGCTACACAAATATTAACTCATTTAATCTTCATAACCACCTTCTAATATTGATATCACTTTTATTTTCATTTTAATGATGAGGACAGGGAGGCACAGAGAGGTTGAACAATTTGTCCCAGATTGTGTAACTAACTAGCTGCAGAGTGAGGATTTAAACTAGGTAATCTGATTTCAGAGTCTGTGTGTTCAGCCTCTACACTATGCCTCCTAATGCTCCTCAAATGCCTTTTGCATATTCAGCAGTCTGATTTGGTGGTACACATATATCATCACATTTACTTACCAGCATGGTTCTGCAAAGGAAGTATATCATCATCATTTTACAGATGGGGAAAATGAGACTCAAGGAAATTAAACAGTTGATCAGGTTTAGACGACCAGCAGAAAGGATGTAAGTCCATTTCTAGCTGACTCTAAAGTGCATGCTTTTATTGACCTCTTTCCAATATATTATTGTTTTTTAAAGATTCAGACATTTCATTTAGCTACCTTACATTGTAAATAAAATTAAGATATTATTTCAGGCAAATTGAACTTTAAGATATTATATCAGACAAATTGAAATTTTATTGAAATTTAATTGAAATGTATCTGATTGTGGAAGGTTATTCATTCTTGCACCCAACATTTACTAAGCATCCATTAAGAATGGATTTAAAACTCGCCCCCATTTTCTGGGGATAAAATTATCCTAATTTTGATGTCACTTGCAATAAAACCTTCTTCCTTGGCAATACTTGTGTATTAGTCTGTTCTTACACTGCTGATAAAGACATACCCAAGACTGAGCAATTTACAAAAGAAAGATGTTTAATGGATTTACAGTTCCACATGGCTAGGAGGCCTCACAATCATGGAGGAAGGCAAGGAGGAGCAAGTCATGTCTTACATGGATGGCAGCAGGTGAAGAGAAAACTTGTAGCAGGGGAATTCCTCTTTATAAAACCATCAGATCTCATGAGACTCATTCACTATCATGAGAACAGCACAGGAAAGACTTGTCCCCATGATTCAATTACTTCCCATCAGGTCCCTCCAACGACATGTGGGAATTCAAGATGAAATTTGGGTGGGGACACAACTAAACCATATCAACTTGTTATCTCAGTGATTGGTTTTCTGTGCAGTGAGCAACAAGGCCTAGGCCAAAACTCTAGTATTTGGCAACAAAATTCTGGGAGGAATCTGGGTTTTATGGGGCCAGAACTGTATATATTATGGGAGGCATTTTTTAAGATAAAGAATACAAATTATGCATGTAAAATTAGATATGTAAGCATTTAATAACTATTCACTATGAATGACCAAAAATACAAATTATGAAACCATTATACCATGATGCAGTCTACTGCCCAAAACCTTATCATGCTGGGTGGGTTTGCACAGTAGGCAACAGTTCTTTCAGTGGGAAATTAGCAACAGTTAAATAATATTAATAGATGGCCAGGGCCTTCCCAGGCTTTAGAAATAGACATGGGTGTAAGCTTCATCAGCTCCCAGTAAATCCAGATTTGCAGTAGGTCATCTGGCAGGCACCCATTCTGTTCAAGGCAACGTTTTGCTCTACAAGAAATAGTGAATTTGCCAGCCTCAAACAGTATTAGGCCAGTAGCAGGATTATGTGGATCTAGAGGGCTAGAAATGTAGGCAGCAGGAGAAAAACAAACAAACAAACAAACAAAAGCAACTATGTTCTTTATTTTTGGTTGCATTACACTAATCTGGAAAAAATGAACAAAATCCATAATGATTTATAAAAAGTGAGGAAATAAATCTTTGTACTGTCTCCCTACCCCCAAACTCACAAAGAACATTGGTAGGTAGAAACCTTGCCTAAAAATTTGTTGCAGACTGAGATAGAAGAAAAAACAAATTTCTAAGCTTTTCTTGAGGCTATCTAGAATTAAGAATGATGAGCAAAAGTCAAGGGAAAGTCATTGTAAGGGTTCCAGTTTCTTTTTCATTTTTAGGTTGACTAATAATAATTGTTCATACTCATGAGGTACATAGTAATGTTTCAATACATATAATATATAGTGATAGATCAGGGTAATTAGCACTTCCATTATCTCAAACCTTGACCATTTCTTTGTGTTGGGAACAGTAATATCCTCCTTCTAGCTCTGAATCCTTCATTTGGGCTGGTGAAGGAAGAGGAAAAAATGAGAAGTGAAAGTCTGCATAATGATGGAAAGTGTTATCTCCATTCTGGGTTGGGAAACCTTTCGAGATTCACTTACTCTATAAGTAATTATTGTTCTTATTATGCAATAATTTATTTGATTACTTGAGTAACAAAAGGGATAAAGTGAATTAAAAAAATAAAAGTACTCCTTTTCTCAGCTCCATTTCCGTCTCCTCTCAGCAAGTATTTGCATTGGTCATGGGAGATCAGAAGCCTATAGGAAGAATGAAGAGTTATCATTTCACCTTACACTAGTCTAGGGACAAGAAAGAGATCAAGGCCTCTCCTGTCAAAGCAAACACTAGATTGTTTCACAGATTCTTTATCAAGGGATATTTGCAGTAGAGAGGCTGATCTCTGAGTTACAGGCATATGAGAGTGTTCATCTTTTTTCCTTTACGTGTGCAGAGCCTGGGGCAGAAGAACAAATGGAGACCCAAATGCCAATTGTCTAATTGTTTGAAAGTTATAAATCAAATAACAAATCATTAAATAAAACATGTAGTTATTTCCTACCTGGAAAAAATGTGCTTTCATAATGACAAAATGGAAAAACATGTGTAAAGCTGTAAATTTCAGATGACTGAAAGTTGGCCAAATGTATCAAAGATGACTAATTTTATTATTTTGCAAATGGCTAGATGTTCCATTGATGGATCAAAGATTTACAGATAAATAATAAATATGTTTGTAATATATACATTATATGTTTAGTTTATAAAATATGTCACCCGCATTTCAGCTGAATCACTAATTATATTGTCATCAAATTTTCACATAATTTGTGTTTTCTTGGCAGGAATAATGTAAAGTAGGGATTGGCAAACATCTTAAAGAAGCAGTTACTGAATATTTTACGTTTTTCCAGCTATATTGTTTCTGTTACAACAAGTCAATTTTGACAGTATAGCACTAAAGCAGATACAGATAGTATGGAAACAAATGGATGTGACTATGTTCCAATAAGATTTTATTTTTACATGCCATAGTTTGTTGACCATAATCTCAAAGATTTAAAAACAAATCAATATTTAATTTTTGTACACAATTAAATATATTCTTATTAAGAATGTAAAGTAAAGCAAATATTAAAAGAAACAGTTTTTCACGTATAGTTATCCTTTAAAATATTTATGTAATCTATTAAAATTAAAAGAAAAAATCAAATTATATTTATTAAATTATAATCAATGATATCAAATGTTTAAAACAAATTATTTAAATGAAGCTAAACTTTTAATTTAATCTTTCAAAGTTTAATTATGCTTTATTAAAAATGTTTGTATTAAATAAGTTTGTTTCTTTTTAATTTTGGCATTCAATATTTTTTCAGTTCTGTCATTTGATGTCCATCTGGTTGTCAATGTAATGAATTAATAATAACCATTATGAATGTTACATCGAGACCTAGACCTATACAAATTTAACTGTATTGTGATTGCTTAGCATTTTAGAATTATCTTTACTCCCCATTTGCAATGGTTGCAAAAACGTAGCTAATTCATAGTTGCTGATTTGCAACTATGAACTAAATCACAAAGACAAACAAGAATATTGAGAAGTGGCGTAAACTATATTTATATGCGAGAACCTATTGTATTCATGCTATGGAAGACAATGCCTTTTCAAGTTAATGAATTCGTATTTCCTCCTGCTGAATTTCCTCTCCTGCTCAAGTGATCTGCTTACTCTGGATCCCTATCTGTCTCTATCGTTGGCAGTAGCACAACCCACCAGCCTACAGCATTTGAACATCATTACTTTTTGCTTAGGTAAGATAGGTCATGAATGAAGATAGGTATTCCTCTGAGGACTGAATGGTGTTAGTCACAAAGGTGATGTTTAGCAATGTACATACTACCTTGCTTGTTCTGAGAACCACTTTTTAAATGACAGACACACTCATTGTTTTAGGAGAGAAAAAAATGTTTCTAATGGGACACATTTGGGTATGGATATCTTTTTTTGGTAGATAATATTTCTTAATACAAAACTTTAAAAAAAATTGTGATATAGTTTACTACGATAAAGTGTACAGATTTTAGATGTAAAATTAGACGAGTTTTGACAAATGTAAACAACTATTTAACCAACACCGTAATCAAGATATTGAACATTCTGTCATTGCAGAATATCTTATATCTCTCTCTCTCTCTTTTTTTTTCCAGACAAGATCTCACTCTGTCACCCATGCTGGAGTATGCAATGGTGCAATCGTAACTCACTACAGCCTCCATCTCCTGAACTCAATTGATCCTCCTGCCTCAGCCTCCCAAGAAGCTGGGATTACAGGCTTGCACCACCACACCTGACTAATTTTTCTATTTTTTTGTAGAGATGAGGTCTCACTATGCTGCCCAGACTGGTCTTGGGCTCCTGGGCTCAAGTGATCCACCCGCCTTGGCCACCCAAACTGCTGTGATTACAGGCGTGAGCCACCATGCCTGGCCTTGTCCATCTCCTTCTAGTAAATCTCTATATCCAGTCAGAGGTAACCACTGATCAAATTTCATTTTGCCTGTTTCAGCACCTCATATAAATGAAATCATACGGTATGTACTATTTTGTGTCTAGCTTCCTTTGGTTAATGCAGTGTTTTCCAGATTAATCCATTTTTTATTTTATGTAGTCTGTAGTTTTTATTGCTGAATACATATAACTTATGTAAATTTATATTTAAAATTCCTAGCATAATATATATTTATTATAATATATGTCTATTCATCCTTTCCCTTGTTAATGAACGTTTGGTTGTTTCCAGTTTGGGCTATTATGAACAAAACAGATCCTTACATAATTTTTTGTATGGACATATGTTTCTTTTTGACAAATACCTAAGAGTAGAATTATTAAGTCATAGGGTAGAAACATGTTTAACTTTATTAAAAAACTTTCAAATAGTTTTCCAAAGTGGTTGTACCAGTTTTCATGAGAGTTCCCATTGCTCCTCATCTTTTCCAGTCCTTGAAATTACTTTAAAAAAAAGTTGGCCAATCTCCCGGGTATAAAGTAGTATTTTATTTTGGTCTTAGTGTTCATTTCCATGATTATTACTGACACTGAGCACCTTACAATATGCTTTTTGGCCATTTGTATATCTTCTTTTGTGAAATATTTGTTCATACCTGTTGCCCATTTAAAAACAATTAGGCTATTTGTCATTTACTGTAGATTCATAGGAATTCTTTATATATTTTGGTCATTATATATAGATACACACAAATACATATAGACACATACATTATATATACACTTTATATATACGTACACACATGTACATATGTAATGCATATTTGCATATATGTGTATTATATATGTGTGTGTGTATATATATAATGCATATTTTCTCTTACTCTGACATGACTTTTCATTTTTAAAATTCTGTTTTATGATAAAGATAACTTTAAAAATTTGATGACCCGTATGTTCCTTTACACATTGTTATAAGGGTGGGTTTATGATATGAAGAGTTCCTGGAAAGTACTGGGTTCAGGTTAGTAATCCCTCTTGCTGAGGTCTAAGCCTATTCTAGCTCCTTTATTTTTTATCTGCTCTCAAGCGAGACTTAGAGTGTGGAAATATTCCAAACCTTGTTCCCTCTGATGTGTGTTCTTGACATTCATTCTAAAGCGCCATATTACAGTTGAGCCTTGAATACCATGGGTTTGAATTGCCCAGTTCCACTTGTACACAGGTTTCCTTCTGCCTCGGCCACCCCTGAGACAGTAAGACCAACCCCTCCTTTTCTCCTTCCTTCTCAGCTTTTGCAACATGAAGATGAAGATATAGGACTTTA
>NW_012104176.1:2421410-2436224 GCF_000951045.1 Mandrillus leucophaeus | reverse complement strand
CCAGGATGGTCTCGATCTCCTGACCTCGTGATCCGCCCGTCTCGGCCTCCCAAAGTGCTGGGATTACAGGCTTGAGCCACCGCGCCCGGCGGGGGTTAGTTTTATATTTAAGATCGGTAAGTATGATTTGAACAAATAAATGGATAAGAATTAAAACAACTAGAATAATAAATCTTTGAACTCTTCTGCCACTTGCTTTCACACAGTAATCTCATTGGATTTTTCCTCATTTCTAAACATGCCATCATTTCTCCTACCTCAAGATACATGTACTTTTTCCCCTTCTTTTTCTAAAAATGTCTCTGTTTTTTCTTTACTTGCCTAGCTAAACTGTTTCAGGAACGTCAAACAATTGCCCTTGGTTTTTATTTTAATTTATATAAAGTTGGCATCAATGCTGTGACATAGTAATATAGTTTGAGGTGGTATTTTATTGGGACTTCATTAGACTGCCTCTTTAATTATCTGGCCCCCTGAAAAATTACTTGAGCCCAGACAATGTGTTTTGTTCATTAATAAACCCTGGTACCTAGCATCTTGTTGTGCTTGAATAGAGGCCCTGAACTAAGCTTCCACTTTAACAATGACACCTCTGTAGTAGGAAAATACGGCTTCACAGTCATTTGACATTCCCCGTTTCATTGCAGTGTTCATGCCTCCACTAAAGCTTACAACCAGGGCTAGACTGGGGTTCTAAAAGAATCTCTCCTTCCATCTCCCAAGATGTCTGAGAGTTTCAGTATCTTTTCCATTCCTTAAGGATTTAGGGCACTGTTACTCTGGGGATGTTGAGCAACTAAATAAGATGTCTAGGCTAATTCATATTATAATCTACTGTTGAGAATATGGAAGAGGGAAGGGACACTGATATTAATAGAGCCTGAGTATTGGCAGACACAGTCTAGGAGCTTTACACAACTAGTTTCATTTATGATAGCTGATAGGACATTAAGTTTTTATGAGGAGATGGGGATAGGAGTATTGATAACAAATAATGATTAAAAGTGTGAATTCTGGAGTCAGGAGATTGGGGTTCAAATCTTTGCCCCACAACATGTAAGCTCTATTATAGTAGACAATTGGCTCAAAAGCTCTCTAAGCCTCAGTTTTCTCATCTTTAAAATGGGCATAAAAGTTATATGAGTCTGTTTTGTGACGACAACAACAACAACAACAACAACGAAACCCATAGATTTGGTAGCTTATAAACAATAGAAATGTATTTCTCACAGTTCTGGAGGCTCGGAAGTCCAAGATCAAAATGCCAGCATATTTAG
Organism: Mandrillus leucophaeus; assembly: GCF_000951045.1. Classification (NCBI taxonomy): domain Eukaryota; kingdom Metazoa; phylum Chordata; class Mammalia; order Primates; family Cercopithecidae; genus Mandrillus; species Mandrillus leucophaeus. The sequence goes on along the minus strand of NW_012104176.1, from coordinate 2,434,947 downwards.
TGTCTGTGAGAGCTCACTTTCTCATTCATAGATGACGTCTCTCACAGTGTCCTCGCATGGTAGTTGAGGACAAACAAGTTCCCTGGGGCCTCTTGTATAAGGGCACTAATCTCAACCATGAGGGCTGCAGCCTCATGACCTCATCATTTCCCCAAAGTTCCTACCTTTTAGCACCAGTACCTTGGGGGTTACAATTTCAACATATGAATTTGGGGGGACAAAAGCATTAAGACCATAGCAATTATAGTATGTACTTCATAGGATTGTTGGGTGATATGTGATTTAAAAGAGTAAAGAACCCCAAGTATAGTGCGTAATGCATAATAAATGTTCCATAAGCATTAGCTATTATTATTGTTGATATCAAGGATAAGACCTCCGGGGCATGAAAGCTCTCAAATTTAGGTGAGAGATATGCTGGAAAGTGGGAGAGTTGGCAAGGAAAAAGTCTCTTGAATAATTTTGTATTGCCAAACACTATCAGTATGTGTATGTTTTGAAGGGAGTTGTAAAGGGCAGAAAATAATTAGGATGACCTGAAATTTGGCAAAGGGAGGGGTAGAGAAAAGCAAGGGTCCCCAGCTCCTGGGCCAGAGACTGGTACCAGTCTGTGGCCTGTTAGGAACCCAGCTGCACAGCAGAAGGTGCGCGGGAAGCTCGCGAGCAAATCTTCAGCTGTATTTACAGCCGCTTCCAATCACTTGCATTACTGCCTTAGCTCTGCTTCCTGTCAGATCAGTGGCAGCATTAGATTCTCATAGGAGCACGAACCCTATTGTGAACTGTGCATGCGAGGGATCTAGGTTGTGTGCTCCTTATGAGAATCTAATGCCTGATGATCTGTTGCTGTCTCCCATCACCCCCAGATGAGACTGTCTAGTTCTAGGAAAACAAGCTCAGGGTTCCCACTGATTCTACATAATGCTGAGTTGTATAATTACTTCATTATATATTACAATGTAATAATAACAGAAATAAAGTGCACAATAAATGTAATGCACTTGAATCATCCTGAAACCATCCCCCACTCCCTGGTCCATGGATAAACAGTCTTCCATGAAACTGGTCTCTGGTGCTAAAAAAATTATAAAACGCTGGAGTAAAGGAAGTAATTTATCTCACTTCTTTCGTGTCTGTTTCTTTGATCCCTAATCCCTTTTTGGAAGGTTTATTAGGCAAAGAGTCATAAATTAATAAGCAACAAGGATTGCTGACATTCCTTCCACTCCACCTTCCTGAGAACTCCCAATAGTCCGCTGTCCTTCCAGTGTGTATCCACCCTACCCCACTCCATTCTTACATGGGTACTATTGTGTGCAGGGTTCAGGTGTGTTAGATTGGGGCCAAGTAAACCCAGCTGAAACTCCTACTTACGCTGTCAGGAGACTGGCCTCACCTCGAAGGACAAAAAGCAGTCTTCATGCTTTTTTGCTTCTCTTTCTGCATCTTCTGTCAGTTCACACATGTGCATGTGGGGTATCTCACTCCTCTGTATCCCCAGCTTGCAGTTGTCAGAGCACGAGTGGCAGTGTGGGCCTTCTGCAACACGGAGCAGAATTTATAGAGAACTTCATCAGGAGGCTACGGGGAGAAAAGGTCTCCCATCACAGAAACCAGAAAAGCCAGAAGGAAACTTGCCTGGCAATGCGAACGGCATGTTGTTGCTCATCTAAACATCTTAGATATTTGGGAAAAATGAACACATGTGTGCAAGCTCCCACATGCATAAAAGGAATTCCATTCTTCATTAGCTATGTTTTCCAGCTTTTATCTCTCATTTCATTCCAGATTCTTTTATTCTCATAGCCGTGCTTTCCAGCAACCAATTAATGTTTTCTCTGATAGATGTTTCTTTTAAAGGGTAATCTGTCTTTGACGTTAAGCTCAACATTCTTCTAACTTCTTAGAGAATAGAAGATACATAAAAGTAAAGAGCTGGGGAGAAGAATATAATATGTTACCTTCCTGAGTTCTGAAATGTCAGCTCCAACCAGTTGGATTTAAATACTGTAATTTTTTCTGTCTTACTCATGACAGTACTCTCAGCTAGGATTTTATTGTATGTCCATATAGGGTAAAAAAAGAGAAGGGACAAAATTCCAAATCCACATTCATATGTGGTTTTACCTAGCGAATAATGAACTTTTAGTTATGCTCAGTGTTTTCCACGGAAATTTATATAACAAATATAAAAAGAGACCTGAGAGGACACAGCTCAAACTCTTGTGTTGTATTGATTAAAATTAGAGCAAATTGCAGGAGAAAGAGTGACATATAATACATCTAGAATTCAAAATAACTTACTGTTTTGTTAATTTTTGGAGATTGGGCTCGGTATTATCGTGTTTCCACTTCTAATTCTTAAAAGAATGATTAAAACAATTTCCTAAATAATTGTGAGATTTTCTCTTCTTTATAAAAGTGCATTTATTGTTTTGCCTGGTTTCCTTTGCAAAGCATATACTGGTGGCTATCAGGCTGTATTTTTAAGGTGCATAATTTGGTTCTGTGTGGCCAATTATGAGAACCTTATTGGGGTTTTGCCATTGGAAATGACAATGATTCTACCTAGTCTACCAGTTTGTACATTACAAAACAGAATGGCATTCCCCATGTCCCTTCATGATATGCTACAGAAATTATATAACTACTTTGTAAAAACCTATGTTCTTTCTTGCTTTTCATGAATATATTTCTGAAATCAAATTTTCAGTTTTCATGTACAAGTCTGACCTTAGAAACCCACAGAGTTAGACACATTTGCCAGCCTGTGGGACAATTTGAATATGTCAGATTTGGGCACAGAAGTGTTCAGTTCTTTCAGGACATAGTTGATCATTCACATTCTGACTTCCAATACTTAATTACAGGTGTCATCGAAGAATTCCAGGATCAAATTCCTACAATATTGACTTGAATAAGGTGAGTCTTATGCATGATCTGGCAGCTGAGAGGCTATTCATACCCTTTTAAAATATTATCCGGGTGTTTATGTATTTACATATTTCCAAGCTAACAAGGAAAAAACAAAAAAACAAAAAAACCCTAGGTCTTCTTATCTTCCCTTTCATACTTTTGACTTTCAATTTTGTAGGCCCAAATTAAATTCTGCTTTTACATCTTCAATGATATAAGCATCCAGGGCACCATGAAAAATAAAGGCCTTATTACTTCATAATATGTTTGAAATTGTGCATAATTACGTTTAGTTGATTAGTTGACTGTAGTAATTGCAAGACCATGGAGTGACTGAAATTAGAAATGGAAAAGACCCATTGGGTATCATTATCTTTCTTTCAGTCAAGACAAGATTGTTCTCTGAAGTGCAGCGTGTGTGTGTGTGTGTGTGTGTGTGTGTGTGTGTGTGTGTGTCTTAGCATTCTCCCTCAGCTACATAAATAAGCAATTTGATACTCTTTTTTAGATAGAAATAATAGAATGCTGAAGGAAAGTGATCTAGTTTGGATGTTGCCCCACCAAAATCTCATGTTGAAATGTAAAATGTAATCCCCAGTGTTGGAGGTGGGACCTCGTAGGAGGTGAGGCCTGGTAGGAGGTGACTGGCTCACAGGGATGGATTTCTCATGAATGGTTTAGCACTATCCACTTGGTGCTGTTCTCATGATAGTAAGTAAGTTCTGGAGAGATCTGGTTGCCTAAAAGTGTGCAGTATTTGGCCCCTCACTCTCCCTCTTGCTCCTGCTTTTGCTGTATGATCTGCCTGCTCCTACTTTACCTTCTGCCATGAATAAAAGCTCCTTGAGGCCTCTCCAGAAGCAGACAGCCTACAGAACCGTGAGCCAGTTAAACCTCTTTTCTTGGAAATCACACAGTCAGCTATTTGTAGCAATGCCAGAATGGCCTGTTACAAAAAGAATGGACAGAAAACTCTAATCACAATCATAAGAGTGGCAGTATTAGTATTAGTAGTAACAGTAATAGCAGTAGTAGTATTTACGGAACACTAACTATATGCCAAACACTATACTTACATATCTCCAATATAAGCCTTGTTCCAATGATATTCAATCAGGTATTACTATCCCCATTTTTATACACAAGGAAATGAATATTTATGAAACAAGGGTAAATGATTTGCACAAGATCCTACAGCTATAAGTAGTGGATCCCAGACTTAAACCCTGATCTTCCTACCACCAAGCCCCAAGCATTTTCCTCACCATGAAGGTGAGAGGAACAGATTGCCCTTGGCTGCAATAGCTGTGGGGCAGTTTCACAACCTAATGCACAACAGAGTGGAAAAAGAGTGATGTTTACCTGAGAAAGACTTGTTCCTTGACCAAACTTGAGTCAAACTCCTCTGAGTCCTCTTTCTGACTAGGTTCAGAACCTGGGGGCTCTGCTTTTGGCTTGCTTACTCCAATTTCAGCAATAATCCTTTTTTTGGGTCAGTCTAGTAAGAATCCCCCTAGCCTTGATGTTTTCTCTTAGTCATTTTTCATCCACTGACTCCCCATCCTACTCCTTGGCTATAAGTCTCCATCTTTGTCTTTGACTACTTGTAGTCAAAGTTGAGCTCTATCCCTGTGTCAACTGCAAAATCCCCACTGCAATTGTCCCTCTTAACTAAAGTCTGTCTGCCTTTCCATCTTTAGCAAGTGTCTGATTAATTTTTTTTTTAACATACTTACAGTCCCACAGGGCTTGAGAACTGAAATCAAAATTGCACCCAACGGGCTAATGCTGTGGTTCTGGGAAGGAGGCATTGGCAAGTCCAGTCTTGAGGGAGGGTCCATAAAGGTGTCCAGAAGGCCTAGGGCAGAGATTGGAAGCCACTAACAACTCAGTTCTCCCCTCTCCCTACAGAGTCAAACGTGGGGCCTGAGGTAGAAAGGTAGTCCCTTTGTGCCGAGCAACAGCCCCAGGACTTGGTATGAATCACCCTTATTCTGCTCACAAATTGAGGCTGGGCCCAACTCGCCTAGGCAGCAAAGGGGATTGGTGGTGGAGGAGTGCTGCTTAAGCTCAGAAGCAATCATTGCTGGAAGGTTTTTCTAGGTCACAAGAAGAGATGATCCTGAGAACGACGACAAAAATACAGGTGGATTCCAAATCACTCTCAGGAGTTGTCTATAAAAAATTTTTGTTTTTTGTAAAGCAGTCATTATACTAAAAAGATACTTGCAAACACACGTTTACAGCAGCACAATTTGCAATTGCAAAAATGTGGAACCAACCGAAATGCCCATCAATCAACATGTGGATAAAGAAATGTGATATATATGATGGAGTACCACTGAGCCATAAAAAGGAATGAATTAATGGCATTCGCAGCAACCTGAATGAGATTGGAGACTATTACTCTAAATGAAGTAACTCAGGAATGGAAAACCAAACATCATATGTTCTCACTCATGAGTGGGAGCTAAGCTATGAGGATGCAAAGGCAAATGAATGACACAATGGACTTTGGAGATTCACGGGGAAAGGGTGGAGGGGGGTGAGGGATAAAAGACTACAAACTGGGTGCAGTGTATACTGCTCAGACGATGGGTGCACCCAGATCTCACAAATCACCACTGAAGAACTTACTCATGTAACCAAACACCACCTGTTCCCCAATAACCTGTGGAAATAAAAATTAAAAACAAATTATTTATTTTTTTAAGTTAATCTAATATTGACATCAATTTTCTATCCATCTGGTCTTAAAAGAAATTCAATCTCTTATCTCTCATATACCTAGGGAAAAGGAGCTCCTGCTCTGGGCCTTGAGCTTTAGAAAGCCTCACTCTGATCTCCTTCCGCTGTGTCTGAATATCTTATTGGCATGGGGAAGATAGAGGTGGCTACCAAGTGTCATGGGCTGAGATTCCCCCATCTGGATCCCAAGTTCTCCCTTTTTAGACAGGCTGCATACACAGAGGACCTCAGAACTGCCAACTCTGGTTTGCTGGCTTGGCAGGTCTCTCCTCTGGATCAGTCTGCCTGATGGCAGGCTGTATACCCAGTGTACATTGTGGAATTAAACAAACACCAATCAAATGAGAAAAGCAAAAGCTCTTCTTCCAGAGCTTGCTATCACAAGGGAGTCAGCCACCATTACTTGCCTTTTGGCAGAGACTTAAAGGCAGGCACAGGTGTGGGAAAGCTTCATAGTGGCTAAAAGGGAAGGTTTCAGGTGTTCCCTAATGAAAGGCTATCGACCTGGGGAAGCTGAAGGAAGCTAAATAGAAGTGTGATCTTTTGTGATTGGTTAGGGGTGTGTATTTGGCTTTTTGTTTGTTGACCTTAAGTTGGAAGCAGGGACAAAAATGAAGGAAGCTGTCAGTTATTAACCAAATCCTGGACATTTTGGACTGAGTGTTAAAGCAATTATTATTTGGCTTCCTGGATTTTCACTGGAGATAGTGATTGGCTTCCTGCAAGTCTGACTTAGAGGACTCTGACTTCTTGGGTTGCTTTTTGTTGATAAGGAGGTCGATTTTCTGAAACGGCTGCTGTAAGTTGTGTGTCAAAGTTCTACTGTTATACATGACCTAGCCATTGTCTGTTTTATATCCAGTCTCTTCGTGTTTAGGTCTATGGGAAGGCAAAGGATGGCTGTTTGATGGTGTAGATATGATATGGTTTGGCTGTGTCACCACCTGAATCTCATCTTGAGTTGTAGCTTCCATAATTCCTACATTGTGGGAGGGAATTGGTGGAAGATAATTGAGTCATGGAGGCGGTTTCCTCCACACTGTTCTAGTGGTAGTGAACAAGTCTCATGAGATCTGATGGTTTCATAAGGGGAAACCCCTTTCACTTGGCTCTCGTTCTCTTTCTGCCCACCGCCATGTAAGACGTGCTTTTTGCCTTCTGCCATGATTGTGAGGCTCCCCAGCCACGTGGAACTGTGAGTCCATTAAACTTCTTTTTCTTTATAAATTACCCAGTCTCAGGTATGCCTTTATCAGCATTGCGAAAACAGACTAATACCAAATAGAGCTTGAATGTGTGGGCTCTGCTCTCTGCACATAGCATGAGGCCCATTTGGTATGGGATGAAGCAAGAGGTGGAGAGAAAATGGGTGTATAGCACAGCTGAGGCTTGGGGGTCAGGGGTGCCAATCCCCACAATTTCACATACTGAAACAGAATTCTAAGAAGTCTTAGACTTCTAAATTTGTGTCTGGCCTTCCAGTGGTAACATAGGAATAATTCTTTCAAGGTGAAAGAGCAGAACATATTTTATTTTATTTAAGAGTTTGTTAACATGACTTACACCTTCTGATATTCAGCCATATTGCATATGACTCTCCATTTTTGCTATTGTCCTGTACTCTACCAGTTTAGGAAGAAGGTCTGTGTATAAGTCCTAGGTCTTAGGTAAAAACCAAAATATTTGGACACCCTCTCTAATTATCAGTGTCTGACCTAACTTGTCATACCGAAGCACCATTGTCTGAATCAAAATGCTCCCTTTGGGTTAAAGCCAACTACAGGTTTCTGGGATCTGGTGTAAAATGAAAATGTAAGATCCCTTTTGAAAAAGATGAAGAAAAGTATTCAAGATGCTTAAATTTAAAGTTATTTTCTTTCTTCTACAGACTCAAACTTCCGTGGTTCTTTATTTGCCATGTCATGTCATCATAACTTCAAAAAGTTAATTATTAGCATAGGCTTTATCATTTGTCTTTATATTGTGCAATGCCAATTTTAAATGCAACTATAAGAGCATTTAACTCACATGTGAAATCACCAAAATTATGTAATTTATATTTTATATCTTATACATGTATATCAACAAAAGGAGTTGGACAATGAGAGGAAGAACATAGTTGATCCCATGAGATAATTTGGGCCGAGAGCTCAGTTTATGAACCCAGTGAGACACTCACATGGACTTCTAGAATCAGCTATTGAAGAGTTTACAGGAAGCGGGAAATCCCACAGAAACAGATAGCTCTAAAATTAGGAAATTTGGACCATCTGTTAGTATATCGTTTTTACCCATGGGATGATGAACATTAAGGTAATCTGGGATAAATATAAAACAAAAGATGAGGTAATAATCACTTCCTTTTACTTCTGTGTAGATTCACCACCAAAGTGTGCATGAGAGACACCAAAGTTCAATCTTGCTCACTTTTTAAATAAGCTTTGTAAATCTCTCTATTTTTAAAACGACTTTATTGAGGTATAATTTACATATCATAAAATTCACCCATGATCACTGCACAGTCCAGTAACTTTTAGTAAATTTACGAAGTTGCGCAGCCAGCACCACAATCCAGTCTTGGAATCTTTCTGTCAACCTAAAGAGTTCCCTCGAAGGCAATTACCACCCCCAATCCCAGCCCCAGGCAAGCATCGATCTGTTTTCTGTCTGTATGATTTGCTTTTCTGAAAATTCCACATAAATAATCTAATATTTGCAATCATTTGTGTTGGGCTTCTTTCACTGAGCATAATATTTTTGAGGCCCACTCAAGTGTGTGAAAAGTAATTCATTTCTTTTGGTTACTATTATCTCACTACATGGATAGATCACATTTTGTTTATCTTTTCGCCAGTTGTTGGCTGTTTGAGTGACTTGCAGTTTTTTGGCTATTATAAATAATGCTGCCATGATCATTCACATCTTCGGTGGTCATTAGTTTTTATTCCTCTCAAGTAAATGCCTAGGACGGAATTGCTACGTTGTATGGTAAGTTTATGTTTACATTTTTAAGAAGTAGCCATATTGATTTCCAAAATTTCAAGGTGTTCTCCCATTAGCAAATCCTGGCCAATATTTGGTATTGTCATTCTTTTTGATATAGCTTTTCTAGTCGCTGTGTAGTGGTATTTCATTGTGATTTTAGTTTGATTTTTCCTGATGATTACTCATGTTGAACATCTTTTCATGAACTTCGCAATCATGTTTGCATTTTTCTTTATGTCTATTCAAACCTTTTGCTGTTTGTTAAAAAAATGGTTTGTTTGACTTCTTACTGAGTTATAAAAAGTCTTTTTTTTACCATGAGTACAAGTCTTTTCTTAGTTATATATGTTGCAAATATTTTATCCCAGTCAGTGTCTTGCCTTTTCATTATTAAACTATATATTTTGAAGATAAAAAGATTTTAATTTTGATAAAATTTATTAAAGATATCCAATTTATCATTTTTTCATTTAATGCATTTTGTTTTTGGTGTCATATCTGAGAAATATTTGCTTAATCCAAGGTCATGAGGTTTATCTTCTATGTTTTTTTCTAAATGTTTAATAGTTTTAGCTCCAATATCTAAATCTATAACCCATTTTTGAGTTAATTTTTATAGATGGTATGAGGTCTGAATTAAAGTTTATATTTTCAGTGTATAAAAATCCAATTGTCTTGGCATTTGCCTTTCCTCAAAGATGACAAGCTATTGACATCTTTGACAAAAATCAATTGAATATAAATGTGAGGGTTAAGGTCTTTCTATGTTACATTTACCTTCGTTTTTCTGGTCTTAAGGATGCAGGGGATGATAGAATATCTCAAAATTACATGTATGCTCATCCCACATTATACACAGTACTGTCAGAATAACAAGACTAATATTACCAGCACTGGCATAGTGGCTCATACCTTTAATCCTGGCACTTTGGGAGGCCGAGGTGGGAGGATCACTTGAGCCCAGGAAGCTGAGGCTACAGTGAGTTGAGATCACACCACTGCACTACAGCTTAGTGACCTTAGAGTGAGATCCTATCTCAATAATAACAATAATAATAATAATAATAATACCAGCACCAATATAACTTTCCATTGTAAAGAAGAAAAGGAATTCTCCTTTTCTCAACCATCACAAGATTCAAGACTGACATTCCTCTAACAAAAGACAGATTAGCAAGAGAAAAGCATAACAAATTTATTTCATCCACATTTTACATGGCACAAGAGCCTTCAGAAAGGATCTAAAGACCCAGGGTAAACTGAGTATTGTTATGGATCTGTGCAGAAGTGTGATTGGAGGACAAAAGGGGGTATGATCTAATGGATATGAACTGGTGGGAACTTAACAAGGCCTATTTGTTCAGATTCTTCTTTGCCTCCAGGTATAAGGCAGAACCCCTCTGGAATGAGGGTCATATCAGGTCATACCACATACTTTCAGGGGAAGTAAGTCAGACAATTTTTTTTATGACCTCAGGAGAGAAAGGTAGGAGAAATCAGAGAAAGAGAAGATCACAAAGACCTTTCTGCTTCTGCAATATTCTCAATTTCCTTCAGCTTAAAATACTCAACATTCCAAGGTGTCATATTTTGGGGGTAGCATTTCCTTCACCCCATCACCATTTATTTTTAAAAGTGATCCACTGTAATGCCGACTAGAAGCTCTGGGTAAGAGCCTCTCAGATTGGGGCTCCACTCTGGTGTGATGTGGCTGGGCGGTCATTGAGGAACCCTCAAATGCCATTATCCCTTGAATTTTCTTCTGTTTTCAGTTCCCCCATAAAGAGATTCTCTAATCTTCAGTCAGTAGACAGTTCTGGAAAGCAGGAAAAGAAAGAGGCTGCACCATAAATACATTTCCATGTAGTCACCCTTTTCATGCTGTAACTTCTTCTTAATTAAACCTTATGTCTCTGAGTCCTGTGTCTCTGACATTTCTTCAGAGAACAAGCAGCCATTCTTTGGTTGCAGAAAAAAAAGGATAATTCCTCTACTGCTTAATAGGGTCAAACAAGAGGTGTGGTGGAGCTGGCTCTCTGGAAGACATGTGCTCATGTCTTCCCAGTTCTGTGTTGAGTAATATTATATTGGTAGCTTGAAATTGGTCATGATGGGAATATTTACATCATCAAAATTGGCAAACAGGGCTTTTTATTGGGGGTGGGGTGGAGTAGGGAGCTGGTTACCAGCACAGCATTGGATCTTATCTTGCTGCTTATAAGACACATTTTTGATAAACCCTTCATTGCTCAACCTTACCTACAATATCATTTTTAGATTTTGGAATTCCAAGGGCTAAGTCAGCTTGCCAACTTGCTTCTGCGCTGTCTCCTACTGGTAGCTTTGGTTTTGTTGTTCTCTGTTTTGCTAAATCTGTTAATACTTGTCCAATTGCTTTCCAATTTCTCACACTTTGTTATCTCTTCTAATTCTGTTTGACAATTTATCCTTACATTGTTATTTTAAGATTATTAGAAAGAAGGATTGAACACAAAGTAAAGGAGTATTCATTTAACCATATTTAATTTTAAGTAGGCTTTAACTTTAAAAGTTTTCTTGGATTTTATACACATGAAAATACATAAAGATGCTATGCTCCATCTTTCTGCTCCCTCAGCTCTACTCTGCAGATATTAAAAATGGGTTTAAAATAGTCATTTGCTGTCTTACAGAAGAACGTTGTGAAGAATTATGTAATAAAAAGGGGTTCTCATGTTTAAAAGAACAAAACATAACACTGTGACTGATAGGATGTACTTCACGATGTTAAATGTTAATTACCTCTGGGATTGTGATTCCTATTTTCTTATTTTTGTTTCTCTAATCTTTTTAACACATCTACAATAATTCTTCATTATTTTAGAAACAAAAAAGTAAAAGTTATTTTAAATGGAATACAATTTACATACAAACAAACCCAAAAGTATTATGATAGAATTATTTCGCAATTCTTAGGAGTTTACTGAGTTGAGAAAAGGAGATGTAATATTAGAACATAACCTAATTCTAATGTCTAATTCCAAGGCATGTTGTGTTTTTTGGCATATCTCTGCATTCCTCAAACACATATACACTTTGGGGTTTCTAAAAGTAGAATATTATTACATAGATCTTGGTGGGAAGTGGAAAGTTGCAAACTGTTGTCACTTTCAGTTTCACATTTCTTCCTGTAAATTGAGAAAGACATCGTTCTGCCTCACCAACTGAGATATTCTATAAATGTTCAGCACACACATGTGTACAATAACACAAAAGCTTTCATTCGTCTTATGAAATCCTTGCGTGGCAGTAGCACTTTTTTTTTTTAATCTATTGAGGTGTGGGCTTTTGAAATTTGAGACCTTGCTTCTTACCCTGAAGGAAAATTAGGAAGAGAAAAAAATTAAAAGGACCCTCTACTTTCCTGATAATTTCAATTTCTTATGCCTTGTCTTTCCCAAGGATTTCAAACATTTCAATTGTAGTAGACTTGTTGAGTCATTCCTTACGGGCTGCTGTTCTGCCAGTGGTCACCTTGACAGTTTTCTCCTTACTTAGCTAGTTTTAGGAGCACCAAGTGAGAGAATATTTGAACTGGCTAGAGAATGAGTGGCCAGAGCCCATTTTGAGTAAATCTGACAGCTTTCAAATTCTACTGAAAACACAAAACCCAGACATAGAAACAGGTAGGATTTGTAAAGGTCAAGGAATACGGATGTCACCTGTTACCAGAGGACCCATCTCTGAGATCTCCCTAGAAGACCAGTCTCTGACATCCTTTCTTGGCTACGCTCCTGAGGCCAAATGCCAGACCGTCAACTATAGGGTAGCACTGGCAGGAAGAGAAGTGTGTTTTGAATGATTTGACGGTCTGCTGAGGACTCCACAGGCAAAGAGCTTGATATATAGTGCTTCTTGGTTAAAAGTAATGATCTTTTAAGTAAGAGGTGGTTGAGGTAGTTATTTTGGCCTCAGGAAATCTCTAAGGCGAGAAAAAAAAATCAATTCACAGGATCTCGAGGGGCGGGACTAGGCTAATTTCATGTGCTAAGATTAGGACCTAAGCCCTTAGTGGCCCAGCAGGAGAAGACAGGGAAGCTGGTATAATTAAACAGAGAAACTCTAGGCTTTGAAGTGAAACATGAAGCTTATTAGAATTGCAGCTAATATGGGTATGCTTGGCCTTGGACATGCTGAAAATGCATGCTTGTGATTGCTATTATAAAAGATGTCAATATAAAGGCTTTGTGCTGTGTCAATGAGCAGTTGTCTTCTGCCATTTTGATATCTGAGGGGGTCCTTTAATGGCTCCCAATCTTAATCTTTTTTTTTTTCTCTGAGCTTTTAATATTTTCTCAAAAGTAAATCTTAATCGAATTTCTTAATCAGGTTAGCTTCTCTTCTTTGAAATTACTTCCCTTTGACAATATCTTAATAGTAACTAAGGCATCCATGCAGAAAATTAGAAACGCATTGCCCATCCACCGCCCATTATTATCTCCTACACAGGAAGCTGGGAATGGTGAGTGGGTGCGGTGGGCTGGAGCTCAAAGTTTCGTGAAGCGGGTAGATATCTTTAAGAAAGAGGAAGCCTTCTTACAGTCATTATACCATTCTTGGAATACATCTACTTTCTCCTTCCTTCCATCCTCCTTCTTCCTTCCTCCTTCTTCCTTCTTCCTATTTCCTCCTTCTCCCTTCCTCCTTCCTTCCTTCTTCTTTTCTTCCTTCCTGCTTCCCTCCTTTCCTTCCTTCCTTCTTTCCTTCCTTCCTTTCTCCCTTCCTTCTTTCCTTCCTTCCTTCCTCCCTCCCTGCCCCCACTTTCACTTCCTTCCTTTCTTCCTCCCTCCTTCCCTCCCTCCCTCCCTCCCTCTCTTCCTTCCTTCTTTCCTTCCTTCCTTCCTTCCTT
>NW_012104176.1:2416501-2421360 GCF_000951045.1 Mandrillus leucophaeus | reverse complement strand
TTCCTTCCTTCTTTCCTTCCTTCCTTCCTTCCTTCTTTCCTTCCTTCCTTCCTTCCTTCCTTCCTTCCTTCCTTCCTTCCTTCCTTGCTCCTTCTTTCATTTCTTCTCCTCTTTTTCCTCCTCCTCCTTCTTCTCAAATATTTAGTAAGAAGTTACTATGCAAGAGGCTCTGTGCTGAGTGTTAGGAAGAGATATGCAAATTAGAGCAATACACTGCTTCTGTTCTAAAGGAATACTCAAACTGCCAGAGAAGCTGCTAAGACACATAAATGAAAGATTCAGGACTTGGAGTCAGAAAAACTGAGTTCCAATCCTGTTCTTCTGTTTCCCGACTATAAGTCTTTGGGCAAATTATATGCCTTTACTTAACCTCTGTTTTCTTATCTGTAATATGGAGTTAATAATAATACCTTTCTCAGGTAGTTATTTTTGGAGGACTAAATGACATAGAACAGTGTATAATATACATTAAGCACTTAAAACTGTTGGTTGTTTTTAGGGGAGATAGGATAGACTTACAAATCATGTAAAATAGTTTATATTAAATTAGCATTGCGTCAGTAAAAGTATTAAAAATGAAAGGGATACAAAGAATCAGTTATTTAAGAAAATTTTAAGGAAGATACATAGCGGCATAAATTTTATGAAATGGGTAATTCTTACAGCTCATAAACTTTAAAACTAAATGATCTTAAAAGCTCTTTCAATGAGAGTAAAAAGTATGCTTCATTTCTCTATTTTTGACACCAAAACCCACTGTCACCTTTACTGCTGACATATTTGAAGTGAGTGAACAGGCACATGTCCAAGATAAAGTGGATGCTGGGAAAGACATGAGAACTTGAAGAGAGTGAAACATCTCAGAAAGGTGATGCTGTTAGGCTGTCAGAAGCGTGCATGAGATAAACAAGAAGCAGTCAAGAGATGACTCATGGAAATGCCTTTGCTGTAAAACTGGATGTTTAAATTGTGTACAAGATATATTGCAGTGTATAGAATGATGGAGAATCAGAAGATTCAGGCCACACCAGAAATAGCCCAGGGTAAGAATATATTGTGTTTTCAGTTTTAAGCCAAGATAAATAGGCTTTTATTCTACTCAGTAGTTCTTCTTTCTTTCTTATTTAATTTAAAAATATTTGCTCTGCATACTACATGCTTGTTGTAGGAAAGGAACATGCCTCGTACTTCATCATCTTTTCATGGAATGCAGCAAGATGCTGAGCACCTTAGACCTTAAAGGAATCTTAGAACTTTAGTGAACCCCAAAGCTCTTGTTTTACAAATGCCAAATATTAGACTCTTAACTAATGTCTGTATGTTGGTTGTATGGATTGAGAAGGGTATTTAGGAAAAATAATCTCTAGAAGATAAAAATTCAACATTCTTTATTTTGACCCACAGAAGCCTGATGAAGAATGCTTTGGTCTCCTAGGTAGATTATCTCATTGCACAAAAATAAACTTTAATCATTCTTGTAGAGATATTTTCCATCACATTTCAAAAAGAGATGAAATCTCTTTTATCTGGATCCTGGAGTTAAATTTACAAAGACTTGGATTATTAATGAAATCATATTGAACCATTACATAAATGATGAATTTTTACATATGAAATAAACATGTATATAATCACTCATGATGATTATATATCAGAAATAGTTCTAAATGTTCCCTGTAAATGAAATAAGTTAATCGTAATAACTCTCAAAAATATGTACTATCTCTGTTTTGTAGTTGAAGAAATTGAAACATAGTTTGACTTTAAGTACTTACAACTAGTGAGTATCAGAGCCTGAATTTCAACTCATGGAATGGAGCACATGCTTGTAACCAGTACACCTTCCTGATTTTTGTTGTTATTGTTCAAGAGCAAGGGTGTTTGGGGGACTTCGTTATGTTAAAAGAAAAACTTCACAAAATAAATTTAACAGAGTTTATTTTCACGTACAAAATTCATGAATTGGGCAGCACTCAAAACTGGAAGAGGTTCAGAGAACTTCACTTTAGCAGCATGAGGAGCAGGCTTTTACAGGCTAACCATAGAAATAAACAAATTACCTTATTAGCTGGGAACTGGATCTTAGAGTTGAAATAATCACATCAAGTCAACAGTCAAAATAATTCTTCATATTTGCATAGTGCTTTACAGTCTTCTCATTACTGTATTCATTAGTCTATTCATTCATGAAACATTTATTTAGCATCTTCTATGTCCTACAATTAGCTACTGTAATTACTAATATAATAAGTTATATTTTGAGAAGTTTCATTTTGCTAGTTTTTTTTTTCCTGAGCTTATTTATACCTACCTGATTCTTACAACAACCCACCCAATTTTAGTATATGCATATTACAGGAAGTAAAATTGAGGCATAAAGAGATGAAGTACCTTGCTTACTGTTCTCACTTTTGGTAAGCCACAGAGCTGATTCAAACCCAGGTATTTATCAAGCTCCAAAGTTCTATGCTTCTTAGGAGAGCTACCTTCCAGAGGCCCATGGTCCAGAGAGAGCATCAATATAAAAGTAATTGTGATGTATTATGATAGGAATGAACACAGAGTCATGTGGATATATTTGTGGCTTATTTATTTCCTCAATTTTTCATGTGTTTTATTGATGCATTCTCATGATTTTGTAAGCTATTGTAGTTTCTCTACTATGTCAAATTTTTTCTCTCTCTCCTGGCTTAGTTTTTAATGGAGAGAATATGAGTTTAGAGTAGATTTAATCAAAATAATCAGATTGGTTAGTGATTGAGCTAGGATTGAAATACAGCATTGTCATGTGTTAAAAAAAATACAACTTCTTAGTTGAGTGTGGTGGTACGCACCTGTAGTCCTAGCTACAAGAAGCTGTGGCAAGAGGATCTCATGAAGTGAGGAGTTTGAGGCTGTGGTGTTCTCTAATTGCACCTGTGAATAGCTACTGCACTCCTGCCTGGGCAACATAGCAAGACCCTATCTCTAAAAATAAAACACACACACGCACACACTCACACATACACAAAATAACTATACCTTCTTCTACTACTTCTTGAAGTCATTTCAGTGCTATGATATGGTGGGGAGAATTTACTTCACCTGCCTATAGGAGTCCTGGCTGACAAGGTGGCACTTGGACTGAGGCTTGCAGGATAAGACGCCCACCAAGTGAATGAATAGATAGAGGACATCATAGATTGTAGAGACAGAATATGCAAACACACCTGGGAGAGAAAAGCAGAGTCGATTTGGGGAAGACAGAGTCATTTGCTATGATTGCTGACATGAAGTGACATGTCAGATGAGCTTTGATTTCACATAATATAAATAAAACACTAGTTCAGAGAGTGAAAAAAATAATGTTGACTCTAGGGAAATTAGATAGAATCTCACAGGAATGATGTTTGAAACTTGAAGGATGAGTAAGAATTGGACAAATGGAGATGGAGAAGAAAAAGTATTCCACACGGCAGAAACAACATTACAAAAGGAATAAATAAATATTCGGTCTGTGAATATAAATCATGAATAGTCATTCACTTTGACCAGACTTAGGTATATAAGTCTGAGAAAAGATGCTCTGCCAAATCTAGGAAAACTTTAACTTCCAGGCTGAGGAGTTTTGTTTTACTTGGAGGATTCATTGACAGAACCATAATCAAAAGTGTGTTTTAAGAAGTTGGAAGTTGATATAGAATTAATTTATAACAGACTTTAATAAAAAGTATTGTTAGATTAATTTTTGTGAAAATCAACATTAAAACCAATAACCCAATTTTACCTTTGTATCATGATTTTTTATTTTATAACAGGTTGTAGGATTCATATGATCCTTAAACAATAAAGGTGGCAGGCAGATGAGGAACCTTGAGAAATAAATCTTAGGAAATGTTCCCGGGCCTGCTTTGTTCCTAATGGTTATTCAGGTCTGACTCCGGGCTGGGAATTTTCTGAGTATCCTCATGGTTGGCCCTGGCATGTTTTGGGTTTTGGTCTGTTTTGTAGGAACAAAAGGCACTGAAGTAGTCTCGGCCTAATAGCCTCCCAATTAGTTATTTTAACAGTTAATATAAAGGCAAAATAAGTGACATTTTTAAGATAACAGAATTATTTCTGGGCTTGACTGGATATCTATAACAATGCTTTGTAGTAACAATCACAACGCAAATCTATACAGTGATTTATGTGAAAGTAATAATTCAAATTTACAGGCTTCCCAGTGACTGTTAAGATGATCTTTGTAGCATTCTAATTCCTTTAGGAGCACACTCCAGCCAACCTAGCATTGCTTATGTCTTAAGCAAGTAGAAAGCAATTAATTCTGGGACTGATTCCCATGGATCTTATAATTGTCAACAGGTGTCTTAAATTTCTCGTTTATAAACTAAGGCAAGTGGAAATACTCTCTAAGAAACTTTCTGATCTTAAATAAAAACAACCAACTTTTTACCTTTCTTTGCTCTGTCTTCATATAATTGCAGCAAAAGGTACCTCCACTTGCTGCTGTGATGCTTGCCATGGGTATCAGATGCAGCTGGTGGAACTGCTTTTTTTTTTGGAGTGAGTTATAAATCATGAACAGGTCACAAATTGTGAACTCTTAGGAACTGTGCTTGTTCACCAACAGAAAATTAACTTTTGCCGATGGAGTATATTTGAGCCACAAGTAAGTGATTGTCTATTCAATTTATGGGTTTTAGAGAGATTAAGGGAGGTCTCAAGATGAGATAGAACGATCAAGATGATTCATGGGAGATGGACATGTAAAGATGTGGCACAGCTGTAGAAACCTGGGTTTGAGTCCATTTCCCTTCCTCCCTCCCTTCCCTCCCTCCCTCCCCTCTTCCTTCCTTCCTCCCTCTCTTCTTTCTTTC
>NW_012104176.1:2413117-2416314 GCF_000951045.1 Mandrillus leucophaeus | reverse complement strand
CTTCCTTCCTTCCTTCCTTCCTTCCTTCCTTCCTTCCTTCCCTTTCTCTTTCTCTTTCTCTTTCTCTCTCTTTATTTTTTTCAGCAAACCTTAAATCCTTCCTTCCCTCCCTGCTTCCCTTCTTCAATGAGAATCCTGGGAGGGTAAGGATAGGTTATTTGTAGATATCACAATAGTTAACATAGAGCCCAAGTACTCAAGCATCTTAAAGTCCGCCTATGAAAAGAAACTGCAAGCCTCTTTTAGACAAAGGAAACAATCTGTTAGTATAACCTTTTAAATAAAGGTGGTAACAGTCTAGAAAGTCAGAAGTCAGAGCCCCAAACAAAGATGATTTATGCTTCCATGAGCATCCAAAAGAAAAGGATGGTACTTGGGTTTTAATCTCCAGTGATTCACACACAATAAAACCACAGTTCCCACAGGCCAAATAACTTTCCTTTCACCTATTGATATAAAGACACAATCTTACTTCCATGGAAAGCCTCTTCCTTCTCAGCCACATTTTGTTAGGAAAAGTCTGGATTTTGCCTAAATGGAAAACGATGATTTTTTTAAAAATTTAGCCTCACGAAAAGGCAGAATGGTTGGGGCTGCAATGGTTGTCCTCTTGCAGAGCAAAGAGCCAACATCTTCACACCCTCTTCACGCATTGGAGATTAGTTTTGAGTGTTTAGTGGTTTAAGGAAGAGTCATGATCTGTGCCAAAGCCAATAGATTTTACTGTCAAATAAATCCCTATTCCACTCATTTCTAGTTTGAATTCATCAGATTGTTTAGTCTTGATAAACTCCCATTTCTAAATCTGTGAAAAGAAAATAAGACTTCAAGCCTTTAGGACTGTTGTGAAGAGGAACTAAGTCAGCTTTGCAAAGTGGGTAGAATAATGCCTGGTTACATTTGATTCCCTTCCGCCTCCCTCATGAACACCTGGTTTCACTATGAAGCATGAGAAAAGCCTTAAGATAAACTGAAGTGGTCAAACGTGTTCCAGGTCTGGGCATTGTGAACCCAAGTCCCATACATATTGTCAACAGATACTGAAAGAATGACATAGCTACCTGCCAGTTTTTAGACCTCTCCTTCTTCCTCAAATCATCTGTAGTTTATCTATGAATTAGGTGTTAAAGAAGAAGAGATGTAAATGTTCAAGCCTTGGCTTGGAAAATCTACCCTATCTTTTATCCAAATCTGACCCTGTAGTGCAGGTCTCTAGACTCAAGCTGTGTTCTGGAATGTGACATTTAAGCTGAGGTGGAAAACTCAAATGCTGGAGCTGACTTGAGCTGGTGTAGAGAAGCATGACTTTTTTTCTGCCTGTTGTTGCATGACTGTTGTTGGGGCTCAGGAAGTGATACCCCAGAGTACAACAGTTTGGTACACTGAGTACTTTGAACTAAAGTAGATGGGAAGGGTCTCAGAAGCAAAGTCTTTCTGTTTTTTTCCCATCCTCCCATCTCCTGTTTTTTTCTCCCTTAGAAATGATTCATAGAAAGCAATATTCTCTTCCCCTAAGGTAGGTCATACAAACTCATCTTCCCCAAAGCAAGCCATAAAACCTAAATGAGTCACACTCCCTCTTTTCCTTTGAAGCAAATCATTTCAGATGGATCTTGTCCCATACCCAGGAGGAAGAAATGCTACATAGGGAGGCCAAGAAGTATCTGAATAGTCTGGCTTTGCTGGGTTTCCCACTATTACCATTAGATCATACCCTTTTGTCCAATCATATTTCTACATGGCTGTCCATTCTTCATTTAATCTAAGCATTAAAAAAAGTCAGTTTTTCCTGGGACACAGGAAACTGTGTCACATAAAAGTTTGATTAAATAAATTTGTTATACTGTTGTTAACCTCTCTTTTAAAACAAGCTTTTAAAATTGACACATAATATTTGTATGTATTTGAGGTACATAGTGATATTTTGATAGGTGTAATGTATAGCGATCAGATCAGGGTAATTAACATATATATTTATCTTTTTTTTGTTTTGGGAACATTCCATATCCTCCTTTTAGCTATCTGAGACTATATATTATTATTGTTAAGTATAGTCATCCTACAGTTCTATAGAATACTAGAACTAATTTATCCTATCTAGCTAGAAATTTTTATTCTTTTTCTTTTTTTTTTTTTTTTTGAGATAAAGTCTCACTCTGTCACCCAGGCTGGAGTGCAGTGGTGCCATCTCAGCTCACTGCAACCTATGCCTCCTGGGTTTAAGTGATTCTCCTGCCTCAGCCTCCCGAGTAGCTGAGACTACAGGTGTGTGCCACCATGCCTGGCTAATTTTTGTATTTTTCAGTAGGAGTGGGGGTCTCGCCATATTGGACAAGCTAGTCTTGAACTCCTGACCTTGTGATCCATCCACCTCGGCCTCCCAAAATGCTGGGATTACAGGCGTAAGACACCGTGCCCGGCTGAAATTTTTATTTTTTGACAGATCTCTCTCAATCCCCCACCTCTTCTCCCTACTCTTCCAAACCTCTAGTATCCTCTGTTCTTACTTCCGTGAGGTCAACTTTTTTTAGCTTCCACATATGAGTAAGAACACACAGTGTTTAACTTTCTGTTTCTGGTTTAATTCACTTAACATAATGCCTCTCCAGTTCCATCCATTTAATCTGTCTTTTCTTATAGGATTGTCAGCCATGACCCTTTGATGGGGTAGAAAAGTTGTCATACCATTCCACACCTTGTCAAAGGCAAGCTATCTTCAAAAAGTATTATTCTAAGCTATGTAAATTAACTCAAGTAGATTATTTGTCTTCTTTTTATAAAATCATTTAAATAATGGGAAATTTTTTAAAAAGCATTTTGGTAGTGTTCTCTTCTTTAAGTATAGTGCTGATCCAACAAAATGGAGTGCCAGAATTCTGTTAGTATGTTGACCCTGGCAAGACATATTTGCCCAAAATATGCTGTTCACTTGAAATATCCCTCTTGATTTGGAAACCTGGTTTACTGTTTTCTAGTCAACGTGCTACCAATTATTTTTGAGTGAACTAAAATATCATGGGTTTTCTTCACTGTGGTTATTAAATCCAGTGCCAAGCATATATCAACACATATTTCCAGAGTTGTTTCTCTCTTTGCTACTTTTACTTTTATACCAGAGAAAGAGAAAGAGTAGGGGCAGTAATTTCTCCTTTTCTTCTTCTTCTCCTTCTTCTCCTCCTCCTCCTCCTCCTCCTCCT
>NW_012104176.1:2394503-2413067 GCF_000951045.1 Mandrillus leucophaeus | reverse complement strand
CTTCTTCTTCTTCTTCTTCTTCTTCTTCTTCTTCTTCTTCTTCTTCTTCTTCTTCTTCTTCTTCTTCTTCTTCTTCTTCTTCTTCTCTTCTTCTTTTCTTCTTCTTCTTCTTCCTTCTTCTTTTTATTCATTCTTCTTCTTCCTTCTTCTCCTTCTCTTTCTTCTTGGAATGGAGTGGGCTGGCACAGTGACTCATGTCTGTAATCCCAGAACTTTGGGAGGCAACTGTGGGCAGAGGACCTGAGGTCAGGAGTTGGAGACCAGCCTGGGCAATATGGTGAAACCCCATCTCTATTAAAAGTACAAAAAAAAAAGTAGCTGGGCGTGGTGGTACATGCCTATAGGTCAAGCTACTCGGGAGGCTGAGGCAGGAGAATCTCTTGAACCTGGGACGTGGATGTTGCAGTGAGCTGAGATCACACCACTGCACTCTAGCCTGGGTGACAGAGTGAGACTCAGTCTCAAAAAAAAAAAAAAAAAAAAAAAGGAATGGAGTGAATAGACTTTGGCCAGGAGTGGAATTTTTGTGCTCCTTTGGTTATTGTTGGAAATAGGCCTACTGGAAAGTGGAACTACCAAGTGAATGTGTCTATAAAAAGAAATATAGAATTCTCTGATGTCCCAGCATGCTAAAACATCAAAATAAATTTGGACAAAGCTCTTCTGGTATATGAACTCTAAGGTAGAAATATGCTCTGCCTTCTAGAATAAGAATAGACTCTGTCTTCGAATGGGGAATTAAAATGCTGGAAAGAAAGATAGGACTTGGAATGAAAAAAGTTGGACTTGAGTGCTGGCTTTGCTGACTTACTGCAGAGCTCCTTCAGGCAGTTCTCTGGTTCTCTTCTTCCTTTATAAATGTTGTACCTCACTAAATTACCCTTAGTATCATTTCCATCTCAAAAGACTCCATGACTCTAACTGAGGGCTCCTCTCCAAATTCCACGAACAGAGCCTTTTTAGTGCCACGTTTTATGATTCTGAATGAAGGTCCTCCTTTCCTTTGACACTGCAGAAAAGGGGGAGAGATCCTGGCAAGAGACTGTGGATAGTTAACCGCGATGTCATATGGCACAAAGAACAGCTGCACTGCAAACATTTCCTCTTCCAAAATATATATATATATACACACACACACATACAAATAAATAAAACGATGTGCCGAAGTGCACAAAAAAAGAGTAACTAGTAGAAGGGCAAGAGCTTCTGGAATGTTAGCTTTATTTAGCCCAAAATGATTGGCAACCAGTTGTGACTTTGTTACTCAATGCATCTATGTTGCCATTCCAAACAGTTGTTGTAATTGCTCCAGAGAGGACAGTAAGCCTGTGTAGCTGTTTTTCTTCTCTCTTCTAGTTGGGTGAAGAGAAATGCATGTATAACCTGCTTTGAAAAATATGAGTGGTTAGAATCAGGGTCTGTTGATGGTTCTGTAGAATTTATCTACTCTCATGTGGTCTTATTTCAAGAAAAATGTTTTCCCCTTACTGATATATAATGCCTACTTATTGTACGACATTTGTAAAAACACAAATGTAAATGAAAATAAATACTGTCGTAACCTCAACACCAAGACATAACCACATTTTGGAAATATATCTTGTAAAAAGCCAAAAGGGAAAGGGTGGTAGGAAATGAATACACATGAAAATTGAGACCTGGAGAAGTAACCTTTGCTGCATCTACGGATTCTTTATACTACAGCGCACTTCCTCAGGGGCTCAGCTAAGCATTTCAGAAGACTGAAAGTGTTGTTGACATTTAAAAGCTACAGCATGGGCTTGGGATAAGGCAATTTTGTTCTCTATTTCTTAGAGAAGAAAAGAATCACAGTGCACACCAGGAAAATAATTTTGGAAACTCAGTTAATTGTGAAGGTAAGGCTGAACCAGCTTGTGGTTAAAGCTACAAAAGAAATATTGTTCACTTCCCATAAATGATTTCCCATATGTAAAGTGGGGCCGATCCTAGCAGGTGACTTCAGAGACATGGAAACATTTAACCACAGATGAATAAATCTTGCAAACACATTTTTTAAAAATGCAAAGAGTAACCTTTAAAATAAAATCTGTGGCTGTCACATTTGGAGACTGAAAGTTCAAAAAGCGGGGTTTGTTTATACCAACCACAGAGGCTAGGGATCTGTGGTTTTATTGGATTTCTCCTCCCAAGAAAATATTTACACTTGGAGGAGAAGATGCATTTTTAACTATAAAAGCCATACATAACATATTTGTGGACAATATTGCAAATAAAAATATCTTTTTTTCCCTCGCCTGACAAAACAGACAGTTCTGCTTAAGGCATCAAAAATTTAGGTAAAATAATCACAGTTCTTTTAAATATGTGAGGCTTTTTATTTTTAGTGGAGATGTATATGGGTGGTTGCCATGAAGGAGAAAGATCTTTGGTGAGTGTCCTGCTTTCTGCTGCTACAAAATTCCAGTCGCTAGAGTTTTTGGAAGTCTAGATCTGTGTGCACGAGAAGAGAAAAGAATACCACAGAGAGAGCCAGAAAGATAAAATAGCATGGACGTAGCTCAATAGACCAGAGGCAAAATGAAATAACATTATGGTGGAAAAAAAGACAATTTGGGGAAGTGTAATAATGTTTGTCGTTTATTTTATATATATACATATTTTTAATATTTATTTATTTATTTATTTATTTATTTATTTATTCATTTTTGAGATGAAGTGTCCTACTGTCATCCAGGCTGGAGTGCAGTGGTGTGATCTCAGCTCACTGCAACCTCTGCCTCCTGAGTTCAAATGATTCTCCTGTCTCAGCCTCCCAAGTAGTTGGGATTAGAGCTGCGCATCACCATGCTCGGCTAATTTTTGTATTTTTAGTAGAGTCGAGTTTTCACCATGTTGGCCAGGCTGGTCTTGGTCTCCTGACCTCAAGGGACACACCAGCCTCAGCCTCCCAAAGTGCTGGGATTACAGGCATGAGCCACTGCGCTTGGCCAACAATGTTTGTCATTTAATGATTGACAATCAAATTATTTTAAAAAACATTGATTTAGGGGTCAATTGGTTTGAGGGGGAAAAAAGCCCTTCAAACTAAATATTAGCTTTATGCATGAGCATTTATGCCATAAAACAAAGTTTTCATTTTTAGTTGAAGCTTGGATATTTCTGAGCAACAGAGGTAGAAATTTAAAAAAACCTGGCTGGGCGCAGTAGCTCATGCCTGTAATCCCAGCATTTTGGGAGGCTGAGGTGGGCGGATCACAAGGTCAGGAGTTCAAGATCAGCCTGACCTATATGTTGAAACGCCATCTCTACTAAAAATACAACAATTGTCCGGACTCGGTGGCATGCGCCTGTCACCCCAGCTACTCAGGCGGCTGAGGCAGGAGAATCGCTTGAACCCGGGAGGCAGAGGTTGCAGTGAGCCGAGATCACGCGACAGCACTCCAGCCTAGGCGACAGAGTGAGACTCTGTCTCAAAAAAAATAAATAAATAAATAAAATAAAACAAAAGCTGCCTTCAAGCTGGGGAAAGTGATCCAGAAGTAAGTGTGGCAACACAGAATGGTCTTTTGTCTTTCCGAAAATAATACCTGAACGCATTAGAATAGAAAGGGTCAGACCTCCTCCTGAATATCCCCTATCTCCTCCCTCATTTTTTTTTTTTTTTTTTTTTTGAGACGGAGTCTCGCTCTGTCGCCCAGGCTGGAGTGCAGTGGCCGGATCTCAGCTCACTGCAAGCTCCGCCTCCCGGGTTTACGCCATTCTCCTGCCTCAGCCTCCCGAGTAGCTGGGACTACAGGCGCCCGCCACCTCGCCCGGCTAGTTTTTTGTATTTTTTAGTAGAGACGGGGTTTCACCAGGTTAGCCAGGATGGTCTCGATCTCCTGACCTTGTGATCCGCCCATCTCGGCCTCCCAAAGTGCTGGGATTACAGGCTTGAGCCACCGCGCCCGGCCTCCTCCCTCATTTTTGTAGCTCAGATCGCCTCCCTGAAGGATATTAGGAAAACTCCATGACAAAGCCATATAAAGAACTTCTCAAACTGTACTGTAGGGCTGAAATTTCATTGCAGCAAGTGAAGTACGGGCAGACGGAAGTTTGCCTCTACTCCCCTAGGGTTCTGGCTGGGCCTGAGAATGAAATTGACATAAGATAGATTCACAGGAAGAAAACGTGCAGATATTTACATGTCCATGGGAGCCCCCATAGGGAAACGAAGACACAGAGATGTGGCAAAACCTGAGTGCTGATATACTAGGTTGAACAAAGAATGGCAATTGTGGAAAAGTAGCTAAAATGTATAGGGAGGCTGAAGGAAGGTATGAGTTATAGCAAGATCTGTTTGTACACATTTTTCTCAGCCTTGACTGCCTGTCTCTTGTGACAAAAGTGTTTCTTCTCTCCTGGTATAAGGTAGGCATCTTTCACACGGACGTTCTCTGCTGTCTCCGGTGAAAAGAATATTTCCTTTTTCTCAGTACAGAGAGGGCGGATTGTCCTTTTCGTCTCTGCTATTTGTTAAGTGCCTTTAGATCAAAATAATCCATATGCAAAAGTGGCATACTATGGGGTGGCACATTCTGTCACCCTTCAGGGCAAATATTGTTTGGAATACGAAAATGAGTGACGACAAGGGTTGGGTGTCTTTTGTTTGCTAGTTAGTTTTAGGTTATGATGGAATTTCAGGACAATATTATTTCAAAATCTAACACCTTGACATTTGAGAAAGCAGGAGATACAAGAAAGTCGCTCTCACCTTCCCCTCACCCTTCTCCCCTAAAGCAGGTCATAAAATCTGGGAAGGCCGCTCTCTGACCTTTTCCTGTACTTCTTTCCTGAAGTAGGTCATCAGGCCCTCATGTGAGGGGCACCCTTCCAATACCAAGAGAAAAAAAAAATCCTTGTCTCAGAAGACTCAGGAACACAATGAAAAATACGAACAAACAGAATCTGCTAATCTTCCCCTAGTTTATGACCATCCTATCACACCCTGTTGTCAGCTGGCTTATTTTAGCTGTTGTATTCCTAGGAAAAGAATCCCTGTTTAAATCAGGTTATACTCTCTTAAGAATCATCTGAAAGCCAAGCTACTACTTTGGGTAAATAGCAAGATCCTACTTATGACTATTTTTGATAAGGTACCAACTGTGGGCCTGACATTATGCTCAGGGATTCGCATGTATCATCTCATTTAATCCCCACAACGATCTTGTGAATTAGGAGTGATGATCACTGTTTTACAGACATAAACACCTTGGTTTAGGATGGTCGAGGAATGCGCCCAAGCTTAAGTCATACCTAGAAACCAACCAAACTGTGCCTTATGTCTGGCTTGTCAGTTGATACCCAAGTCTATGCCCCTACCCCTCATTATTCTAGAAAACAAGTGTCACCTGTAATTTGAAAATACTAACTCAATATTCAAATCACTTTCCCAACTAAAAAATGATCAATCCTTCTTTCATGGTTTGAAACTTATGCAGTTTCTACCCACTTTTGCACAATCTTCAGGTCCTTCGAAAAGTTGTTCTTGGTGTTACGTTTTGAGTTTGCAATTGAAGTTGGCAACAGGGTAAATCTGCCATCATCAGGCTACTTTGCCATGATAAGAAACTAGAACTTTTGTTTTTATCCCGGTTACAATGTCTTTGTGTTTTCTCTTTTCGTTGGTGTGTGCAATGTCTGTCTTTTCAATGAACTGCTAATCACATGAGAGGCGTGCCATAAAACAAAGCTTTCAAGGTAATCCGTGCTTGTCACAAGCTCTCTCCCACTGACTTTGACTACCACTGCATATTTTATGACCCTCACCTTGATTTCGAGAAGAATACAAATATATGGCTTGTGCTGTGTGAATTTTGATTATTGTATGTGGGCATTACAATGCACAAAATCATTAGTCAGAATGCAAACACATACAACACACATGAGATGAGAATGTAATAAACTTTTATAATCACTCAAAATAAGCAGATTATATGGTAGCTCCAAATGTTATGGAAATGAAACATTAAGTTCAGGGCTGTTGTTGTGCCATGTACCATTGGGCAATTCAGAGTGAGTGTGAGTGAATGTGAGTTCAGTACAATGTTGTCTTACCGAAGATGGAGAGGAGAGACTTTCTGTTGGGTGCAGAGCCGGGGAGATGCCCCTCACCATCAGAATACCACACTGGATGGATGGAGCTTCACATCAGCTACACTAAGATTCCATTTTTGTGATGAAGTCCTCTGAGGAGCATCCTTGTCTGCTCCCTGAGCCTAAATCCCGATTTCACTTCAGTCAGTGCTCTCGGAAGCTTCCTTTCCCCGTTAATGACCTCACGGACACAACAGAGCAAGGCAACATCCCATAGTTTTTGGTATATTCATCCCTCTGCCTCTCCATTTCGTTTCTCTACTCTGAATCTATAAGGTATTGGGAGGAGGCATTACCTCTAGGAAAACGAGAGGTAACTGTCTACTTACTCTTAGATTCTTCCCCAAGTAACAAGGAGTAAAAATGGGATGCTATTAAAACAAAGCTGGGGAACTTCAATCAGCAGATTGTAAGAGGACTTAAATGTGGACCATCTGTTCAGGGACTAACCGGGTTGGCTTGGTTCACCGTCATCTTCCTAGAGTTTAGTATGGTGCCTGGCTCATAGTACATTCTCCATACATTTTTGGTGAATGAATTGATGAGAAAAAAGACCCAATGAGCCTTTAACTCTTAGCTTGCCTAATTAAGGCAATCCCTACTCTCAGAGAAGTTATGAATTAATGAGGAAGACAAGCAACTAAACAAAGGTTTAAAACAAAATGTTACATGAGTGTTATGCAAAGAGGCATAAAAGGGACAATGGAAACACAGTGCTAGGGGACCTGGCTTGTGCTGGGGAATGTGTTCTTAAAAAAGTAACTTTGAACCGGTCAATAGCCAAGAAAAGGGAGGGAAAAGTTCCAGACAAGGAAATGTGAAGAATCAGCCCCAAGAAAGAGCATGGATCATAGTAGATTTGAAAAGCTGAAAAATATTAAATACGTTTATGAGAGGAACATTGATGTTCATGTAAATAGAAAGAGACAGGAAACTGCTCATGCAGGTCTTGCTGATACCAAGAAGTTTGAACTTCAGGGCCAGAGGCAATCACTGAACAATTTGTGTTTTGGAAAGGACTCAGGCTGCAGGAGAGTATGTTGGATGTGAACGAAACTGGAAGTTGGGAGCCTATTTAAACCTTTCCAGCCCTGAAGGGATTTCTTTTGACTCTGATGAGAGAAGAGGCCACAGAAATGAAGGTAAATTGACATACACAAGACATGTCAAGGAATCAGAGTCCACAGTGTTTGTAAGGGGGCGGCAGGTGGCAGGAAGCAGGAGGAGGATAAATGAAGGGTTCAGATGGCATCCAGGCGTGGCAGCAGTCTTTAATTATGGACCCAAGAGAGAAAGATCTGGGCAGGTTCCCCCAGTTCTAAAGCTGGGCTGGCTTTCCAATCTAGTTGATCTAAAATAATTTTACTATCACCAACATTGCTCTGTTTCACTCTGTTTTTATACTTTGTTTGGCTTGATTTCATTCTTTTATGCTTCCTTTCCAGATCATGGGCTTTCAGTGTATTGCTTCATTTACCGTGGGAGGAAAGTGCTTTTGAAGCTCCAAATCCAATCCCTGAAGCAAGATTAATAAACAAAGATCTTCTCCAGTGTGCAAATCCTCATGGGACTTAGGTGGATTAGCTACAGCCTAGACCCGAGGCATGTGGCACACCTGTGCATTGCCACATATAGTTCAGAAATAACACCAGTTCATGTCTATAACAAGGCCTTTGAACTTGAGTATTCTCTTTCTGGTGTTCAATGCTGGAGCTGCAGTGAGAGCCTGCCGTTCCCCAAATTTTGCCCCTGAGGCGCCTTACTTGTCTCACCATAATCTAGTTCATTTGAACACTTCTCCAAATACACTGTAGGAATACAACGGAGTTAGCTTGTTTCAAGGGAGAGTTTTTTATTGGGAAGATGACCTAATTGGCTAAGTTCAAGTTTGTGGAAACAGCATATCTGAGGAATCCGAATCAGATCGATGAAATACACAGAGTTTCTAGCAACTGTACTGTGAATAACGTCCTGAAAGGTGCTGCTGCTGGAACTCGATTCCACAGCTATGGGCGTTTGTTGGAAGGCACCCAAAAGGGATTCCAAGGGCCCTGCCTCTACTGACTGCCATTTATTCTTGAAGCACTAGGCTCAACAGTTGAGCTTTGTGTGGTATTGAGTGGGTTTTGTGATTACTTGTTTGCCATTGTTAGTGTCAGCCTGTCAACACCTTGAAGGGCAGAGCATTTTTTGTTTGTTTTGAAAATTACTCAATAGCAAATCCTTAATTATACAGCAGTATGGCTTTTTGAAAGGTTGAGTGATGCACTGCTGTTGTTTTAGATTTCTTTCAGGCTAAATCTTATGGGGTGTATAGCCTTCAATAACTAAATGCATATAATGCAGTTGAATCCCACTTGAGCCTGCCATTAATTATCTCACATATATCTTCATTTTCAGCCTAGTGATGTGGGCCAGCATTCAAGACAGCTAGAAAAAATATCCAGTAAAGGTTTTGAAGTTCCTTTATATGGATGGATTTATGATAATAGACACATGTGAACCATACACACATACATGCATGTATGCACACATCTACTTTGACATCTACATCTGCATAATACCACATGCATGGATAGATGTAACACATGCACATATAAATGTGTCACACACATCTTTACACATATATGCATGTTTACACATATATGCATGTTTATTGTATTTGAATTTTTTGGTTGCAAGTAACAGGAAACCAAACTCAAATACGCCTAAACCATAAAAGGAATCCATAAGTTCGCAAAGGTTATTTCATTCCCTCTTTCCCCTATATCCCAAGGTTGATCCTCTTTATGTTTGTGAAATGGCTGCTAAAAACCTCCATATTGAAGTGTAGCAGGAAGAGTATGTCTTTTTGGATAGCTTCTTTGGGAAAGTGAGGAAGCTTTTTTCTCAGAAATCTTAACAGACCTTCTCTCATTTTTTATTGTTGGCATTGGGTTTCAAGCCCATCACTAATTTAATCCCTGTAACCAATGGGATGAAATATGAAGATGGCCTTAAATGAATCCCTGGAGCTGATGGGTTATTATGTGGGACCCAGGGTCAGATTTTCCAGAAACATTTAGGCTGCATAGGGTAAAAGGCAGATACCCAGTGGAAAATCAAACTCTGTTACCAAGAGGTAGGTTGCCCGAATCCTGGGTGGCTCATGTTCATAAATGTGCCTACCCCGGCTCCTGCACATGTGCACACACACAACATGGCTGTTAGAATTTCCACAACCAAAGATTCCCTTTGTTACTGAATTGCTTTCTGCACCTCGTGTTTTGACAGATTCTGTCTACTAAGAAACTGAGAGCAATATGATCACTAATTCATTTTTGCATTTTCATGCCTGAGAAGCTGTTATTACCACAATGAGTTTATGTAATTCCAGCCAATATTAAAGCAATACAATTGATGTTTTAGGTAGCCTGGGAGACCTTATAGGAAGTAAATGTACATTGTAATTAGAATTATTGAAATCTTAAAAATAGCAGATTATTTGCAGGAGTCGGGGGCCTTTTTGAGAAGCAATTTTGTAAAATGTGCCTTCTTAGGTCAAAATTTGGCTAGACCTTTCTTGGTAGATGCAGGAAACCATGATGACTAATCCATTGCACAAATCACTGCAAGTAGATGTGCCCTTTGCACCTGCCCCTCTTTCACGTTCCCTTCCACTTCCTTTCTTCTCCAATGACACGATATCACTGAAGAGGCTCTCCTCTGGGAGAAAGTACTTTGAAGTCATTTAACTATGTTAAAAAAAAAAAAAGCTTGAGGAAGCAGTTTGTTTTCAGAGAGTGTATTTATCAACAACTTTCCACTCTCAGTAGTTTAGAAAAATAAAAGTTTATTTCTTATTTACACCATAGTTTAAAGTGGGTTGTTCACAGGCTGTTATGGGGCTCTGCTCCATGCTGTGATACAGACAACCAGGCTCCTTCCATCTAAGAGTTCCTAGGGCCTTGGAGTCTTCCAGTGGAGCCTGTTTATCCAGCCAGTGGATGAAAGAAGGCTAATGATACATGGCTGAAACATGAATGATTATGTAAGCAGATTGCAGTGTCCCTGCCTGGCAGTGGTACACATTACTTCTGCCTACATTCCACTGGCTAGGACACATAGTGATGTGACCACAACGATTTGCAAGGTTGCTGAAAAATGTAGTCAAAATGTGTGCCCAGATGGAAAGGGAAACAAGGGTGGCTAGAACACACAGGCATCTTTGCTACCGATAGACAAACGTTCATTTAGAATCTTACTTTTTCTCCTACACAGGTATGCAGGAACATTTTGAATGCCAGAGTTTTTGAATCTCAGCAATTCAAATTGGGTCAAGATCATGACTAATAGGGCTGAATTCTTATTAAAGAACAGCTTGTTTTACAGTTAACAAATAAAGTTTTCTGCAAGATTTTTTTTTTTCCTTTTTACCTAGAGGTCACTGAATTTACAGTCTCTTCGTGATATGGTTTGGCTCTGTGTTCCTACCCAAATCTCATGTTGAATTATGATCTTCAGTGTTGGAGGAGGGACCTGGTGGAAGTTGATTAAATCATGGGGGTGGATTTCCGCCTTGCTGTTCTCATGATAGTGAGTGAGTTCTCATGAGATCTGGTTGTTTAAAAGTGTGTAGTCTCACACCTGTAATCCCAGCACTTTGAGAGGCTGAGGTGGGTGGATCACAAGGTCAAGAGTTCCAGACCAGCCTGACCAACATGGTGAAACCCCATCTCTACTAGAAATACAAAAAAATTAGTTGGGTGTGGTGGTGCATGCCTGTAATCCCAGCTACTCAGGAGGTTGAGGAGGGAGAATCACTTGAACCTGGGAGACGGAGGTTGCAGTGAACTGGGATTGCGCCACTGCACTCCAGCCTGGGCAACAGAGCGAGACTCCATCTCAAAAAAAAAAAAAAAAAAAGCGTGTAGTCCCCCTTCACTTGCTCTCTCCTGCTGTCACATGAAGACATACTTACTTCCCCTTCATCCTTCTGCCATGACTGAGGCCTCCCAGCCCTGTTTCCTGTATAGCCTGTGGAACTGTGAGTCAATTTAACCTCTTTCCTTCATACATTACCTAGTCTCAGGTAGTTCTTTAGAGCAGTGTGAGGATGGATTAATATACTTAGCAGTCCCAGGACTTCTAGAAAGAGCACACCTGTAGACAAAACTATAATGCAAGTAACTTATGTTTGCTTTTAGCTTGGGGAGTGGACAGAGGTTGGTAGCTCTCGTGAATAAAAAGGTTTGTTGTGCTGTTCTGAGGCAGTACCTTCAGAAGGTGACAGGAAGTCAGAGGAACTACTGTGTGACTGTAATGAGCGGCAGTTGAACACAGAACCTCAGAGCTTCACCCCTGGAGAAGGTTTGAGCCCCGAGAATCGGTGGACTTGAAGAGACCATAGTAGACCTGGAGAGTAGGCATCTTGGCTTTAACTGGTACAGACCAATACTAGGAGGTAGGGGAATAGAAACACCAGGCATTACAAACAATTTTGGTCTTCATAAGACCCAAATTTTCTTGTGTGGCCCTAAAATGAAGTGGAGGGAACTCAAATACAGTAATGACAAATTAAATTACCAGCCAATCTTCCTGGATGGGACCATGAAGTCAGACTACTTTTTGTATACAGAAAAATCTAAAATACAATAATTCTTTCTTACCTGAGATGATGGCTGCAAATTCATGCCTTAGAGCCATTTGGGCCCTAGTACAGGGCAGATGAGTGAAATGAGCTCTCAGAAACATGAGAAAGATACAGAGGGGTGCTGGGTTGCAATGGAAGGTCTTAGGAGAGGGGTGGAAAGTGAGTTCAAGGAGGGCTACGGTTATGAAAATGTGTTCTGTGGACTCCTTGAGGTCCTCAAGACCCATTTGGGTGTCCACCAGGTCAAAACTCTTTTTATAATGATGCTAAGATATGATCTGCCTTTTCCACTCTTGTCTGTTATTCTTCTATGAGTGTACAGTGGAGTTTTCTAGAGACAACAAATTGAATAAGAAGCAGATAGGAGCATTAGCTGTCTTCTATTAAACCTAGCATGCAAGAGATTTGTAAAAATGTAAAACAATGACACTCCTCTCACTAAATATTTTTTTTTGTTTGGGGTTATATGGTTATTTTTCATAAAATATGTAACTTCTGTTAACATGCTCTTCACTGCTGTTTAAAATGAAGTCAACAATAAATGTTTTTTAAAAATCTCGGTTTTAATTTCTAATACAGTAAATGTTAATAAATACAACCCACATGAAAGAAAAAAGTTCTTTAGGAACCACAATTATTTTTAAGAGTGTAAAGAGATCCTGACACCAAAAAGCTTGAGAATGTTGGATTAGAACAACAACTCAATCAGTGTTGAGAGAAATTAATTCTGCCACTTGTGGACTAATAACTTCAGAGTATGTGAAGCACTGAGAAGATAGATTGTTTCTTCTGGAGAAGTATCTTTAGAAGAGCAGTAGTAATTAGCCAGGGGCAACTGGTGTAGACAGCCATTAGTGAAACAACTGAATTTTAATAGCACTGAATACTGCAACTTGCAAACCTAAAAAAATTGCAATACTGCCATCTAGCGTTCTACCATGAAAACATTTTAATATTTATTTTTTTCCTCAATTTACAATTGCGTCAAAACTGAATGACAACATAAGCCAAATTTAGTAGTTTGCCATGCATTGTTCAGGCTATTTCACCAAACATGTACCTTTAAATATCTTCGATGTCTTTTCCCATTTCTTTCTGTATGTAATCTCTTCTTTCTTCTTAGAGTTAGGATAACTGGAGAAGGTAGGATTTCAACCTACTTATACCTTGTTTCAAACTTTATGTTCCTGTCATTACACAATGTAGAATGATTTAGTGGGAATGCAGGGAAACCAAATAAGTAACCTTCCTCACTTTGGTTACACCTACCTCCTCTTTCCATAGTATTTTTTTTTTTTTCTGAGATGGAGTCTTATTCTGTTGCCCAGGCTGGAATGCAACGGTGCAATCTCTACTCACTGAAACCTCCGCCTCCTGGATTCAAGCTATTCTCCTGCCTCAGCATCCCGAGTAGCCGGGATTATAGGTGCCCACCACCACGCCCGGCTAATTTTTGTATTTTTAGTAGATACAGGGTTTAACCACGTTGGCCAGGCTGGTCTCGAACTCCTGGCTTCAAGTGATCTGCCTACCTTGGTCTCCCAATCCATAGTCATTTTTTTTTTAAAATAAACTGTTTATTTTGGATCAATTTTAGATTTACACAGAAGCTTCAAAGATAGTATGGAGAGTTCCCATGGCCTCTCATCCAGGTTTCCCTATGGTCAACATCTACATTTCTGTAGAAACCCATACCCACTGGGTGCCTGGCACAATGGACAGAAGTTCCACACCAATGAACATGACTGAAATTTCAGAAATAGAAACTTGGGGGTTAGCGAGGATGGGCTGGGGAAACAAAAAAGTTTACATATAAAAGAACAGGACTTGACTTGTCATCAAACTTCTCAGTAGCCACACCGGAAGCTAGAAAACCAGCAACCAATGCCTTCAAAATTCTGAGTGAAAATTATTTTCATCATAAAATCCTGTACAAAACTGCATATTAAGAGCAATGTTAGACTAAAGATAATTCTAGAACAACTACAGAGTTTTGAAATATTTATGTCCCATGCCCCCTTTATCAGACAGCTATTTGAGGATGTGCTTCTCTAAAGCGGGAAAAGAAACAAAGAGAGAAAGACCAGGGGAGAGGGGAAGGAGCCTGTCTGAACGATGTGAAGGAGATTGTGGGTCAAAGCTCCATGGTGTCCTAAAAAATAAACAGTGTAGAATGGAGCGGGAAGACAGAGTTGTTTGAACAACTCACAGATGTATTCTTCTGTCAGAGTGTTTGGGGATGAATTAGTAATAGGTATAAAGAA
Organism: Mandrillus leucophaeus; assembly: GCF_000951045.1. NCBI lineage: Eukaryota > Metazoa > Chordata > Mammalia > Primates > Cercopithecidae > Mandrillus > Mandrillus leucophaeus. The sequence continues at coordinate 2,399,054 of NW_012104176.1, read as the reverse complement.
AATGAAATAAACATAAAGATCAGGCAGTGGATTAACCCCAGAGAAAATTAAAAGTTGCATGGAAGCATGGTATGTATACTACATGGCTCAGCTTTGAGCCATACAGACTCATAGTAATATAAATATTGAATTCATCTAAATGAAAAGGTAATTTTATCATGTTGGCTAGATGGGAGAAGGTGGAAGAGAAAGAGGGAGGGAGGATGAACAGAGAGGGAGAGAGAAAGAGAGTGAGAGAGAAAGCTAGATCCTCTGCCCTATACCCAGAAGTCAATAATTATCTAAAATTGAAAAAAATAAGAAGCACCACCTATCATTTAAACAATACGGGATTAAATACCAGAAGAAATGGTTAAAAGTGGTTACCTCTACAGAGCACAGATCAGGAATTGGGATGATCCATGAACTAAGGGAAAATTCTAGTAGGATTATATGACTTGTTAAAACAATGTTAATGTTACTTTAAAAGGCAAAACATCAGGTAAATGGGTGCCCTGCCACATCAGGGACTTAGCACCCAGGGTTATCAACTCTGTTAAGAATCAGGGAGTGCTGGGGGAAGAAAGTATAATTGATGGCCTGGTACAAAGTGTCTTGGATTCTTATCAAGGCTGTGGCAGTCAAGTGTCCTTTGCCCCTGCTTCCTTCTTGTTTGCATAAATATTTGCATTCTGAGGCTCCAATCTGGGATGAGAGCTCATTTTCTGTTTGCACAATTGCCTGGCTCCTCTGGCCAAAGGGTGCTCTGCTTCTGGCAGCTGAGGATCCCAGTAGACAGTTTCTTAAACCATGGCCTTCCCTGTGGGATTTGGATGGGCGGCAGCCACTGCGGCTTATCAAGTAGAAGGTAGGGGACGCTCTCGCCTTCACTGGGGTGGGAATGCTTTATTCCTGGTGTGTTCTGTGTACCTGAGGAAGATGGTGAGGGTAAGGAGGCAAAAAGAAAAGAAGCAAAGAATTGAACAGTCCACAATGTTATCAATGAATTTGTTTCCCTTTTCAAACATGTCGGGAGTGGGGGCTCACATTCTCTTGTCTCTTTCTTTAGGCACAAAGAAGGGTGGAGGGATGAAGAGGTGAAAACTAAGCTGTGGCTGGATTTTCAGTCAGTCCAAACTTAGCTGAGACATCAGTTTACATTAGACCAGCTGCTTTTATAATTGATTTCTAGAACCCATTTGCCCCACCTCCTCTACAAAGGAGAATTGTTTTTTCTACTGGCTGGAAAAATATTGGGTCGATTTTTTCGAAGAGCCCTTCATTAATTGGGAAAAGTTCCCTGTTCTATTCTCAGTGAGCGCCAAGCCAAGTCTAATCTTGTATGCCACCATATTTCCTGGGGCAGCTGAGAAGTGAATCAAAGCAAATGGCAAAGAGTACCCAGAATGGCTGTGGAGCCCCAGTTCTAGTCTTCATCCTACCACACACAAGTGTATGAATTCTTTGTCCTCCTTGAGTCTCAGTTTCTTCATCTGTGAAACAGGAAGATTAGCTTTACTTTTCTAAAACACATATGTCCGCCTTTCCCCCCCCTCCTCCCACAGGGAATTAGAGATTGTTAATAGCTACCATGCAGTAAATATTTATTTGGCCAAATAAGTATGTGAAACCCTAGATTAAACAAAGCAAAGTGAGTTATTGTAGTAGCTTCCTAGGATTGCTGTAATAAAATATCATAAACTCTGGGGCTTAAACAACATAAATGTATCCTCTTACAGTTCTAGAAGCCAGAACTGGCCCCTGGAGGATGTAATTAGCCAAGTTAAGATGAGATCATATTGGAGTAGGGCAGATATGCAATCCAGTATGACTGGTGTCCTAAGAAGAAGGAAATTTGGACACTGAGAAATTTGGAAATTTGAAAGAAGAAAATTTGAACAAAGAGTCAAGGAGAACACTATGTGTGTGAGAGATTGGAATGTTACAGTAAGCTAAGGAGCAACAGTCACCATCGAACTTAGAGGCAAGAGGGATTTTACCTAGAGTCTCGGCGGGGCATGAGCCTGCTGACACCTTGATTTTGGAACTCCAGCCTCTAGAACCGTGAGAGAATATATTTTTGTTGTTTAAGCTTTTCATTTTGTGACACTTTGTTACACACCCCTAGAAAACTTACACACCAAGAAAAACAAGTCAATCAATCAATGAAATAATGACTGCTATGGTAAGTGCTATGGTGATAATAGGATGTTGTGGGAAAGGGTCATGTGAAAACCAGTTCTTCAGGATGGGTCATCAAGGAGGATCTTTGTGAACTAGCATCATCCTGTCTAAACTTAAGGTATGAGGAGGAGAGTGCCATTTGAATATGGGGAGATCTTTCTAGACAAAGAAACAGAACAAGTTGATCCTGGTACAACCCATGCTGCTTGGGATTCCCAGCTTCAGTTGCTATTTCCTCATCCTCTAGAATGGGAAGGAGGAATCTCTACTACACAGTTGTGATAACTGCCATGTAGAAGACATCTCCCACTGGGGGATTATGTATATTATTGCACATATATGATCTGTGATACCAGGCTCTTTTAAAAGAACGTCTGACAATGTCCTGGCTGGCTGAGATTCCATGCCACCTTTCCCGCTACATGGGATCTTTCATCTTCTTCCAGATAATTTCCACTTTGTCGTAGAGGGTGACTGAATAGGCTGACCCTCTAGGAATAAAAACAAAAACAATGACCTTGGTTAGTTTCCTTCTCAAAAGAGAGGTCAGAAAAACAGAGAAAGCATGGTAGAGCACCAGCATGGCGTAAACACAATCAGATGCTAGAGGCAACAAAGCATTGGTGATTATTAAGATGAGTTTTGGGGGAAGACTCTTTAGACTTGGATTCGATCTCTCCGTTTACTAGATTTGTGACTTTGGCCAAATGACTTATCTTCTCTGTGCCTCCTTACCTGTCAGACGGAGATTATTATGGTGTCTCCTGTGTAGCACAGCTACGAGGTTTAAATAAGGTAATGTGTGTTAAGTGCTTGGCATTTAGTAATTGCTCGATGCATGTTATTTGTATCTGGGAGGATCACAAAAGAATTACAAAGAATGATTCACTGTGGCACTCTACAGTTAACTTGACATAAACATGCAATTAGTTATACAAGACAATAGAGTGGGTTTCAACAACCAACTTTCAGTTCCTGTCCGCTTAGGACCTGGAAGTAACTTTAATGGGTCCATTCGGAGCTCCTGTCTTCACATGATCTCATGTGAAGAGATCATGATACTGTTGCATCTCTTCTGTCTACTTGGAGCCAGTTTATCCTATGTTCTTTTGACTTGGGCTTGCTTCTGCCATATTTTGAGGTCTTTATGTGTGGCCTCTAACCTGCTATTAACTTTCTACCTATAGTTTACAAGGTAGGGTACTTGATCCAGCATGCTCTGCCAAGAGCCATCAGTCTGCTCTCTTTGTCAACTCACAGAATAACTTTTGCATGTTTGCTTGTTTTCCACCCTAGGATCTCTTCCTGATCCTTTCGTGCTGTGTCTGAATTTTAGCTCAAGCACTTACCAGCAGAGTGACTTTGGGCAAATAATGTGTTTAAGCCTCTGTTTCCTTATTTGTGAAATTTGAAACATAGTCATACTCACTCTGTAGATTTGTTCTAGGGACTAAAGAGGTGAGCATATGTAACTGTGGTATAGGAGTGCCAGCATGTAGTTCTCACCAAATGCTAATATTAATGCCAGTACTATTACTATTTTTCTTTCTCCTGGCTGTATTCTCTTGCACTCTGAGAGAAGGAGAGTTACACTGTTGACTCCATTTAGTGGGAATGGTCATTTCTTGTTTTGACTGCTAGTTAGAATATGTTCCTTCCTTGCTCATGCTTGACTAGTTCACCATCAGTTGCCAGGAGAGTTACTGTTTAACCATGTCTCCCACCATCGACTGAATTACAGTGCAGGAAGTTCACTGGTGGCTTTATCAAATCAGCAAGGCTTGGATTGAAAAGCCAAGAACAGCCTGTCTCTTTTTGATTCTGATAATCTTTGCAGTTTTGTGCTGCCCTGGCCTCTGAAGGTGTGCAGATCCTTTGGAAGTCAGGAGACACTCAGCAGAACTGAGGACTGAGCCTGAATTGTATTTGTAAAAAAAAAAATCTAACACTTTGAATACTTGTTGTAAAACATTACCATGTATCTCTTTCTACTGTCTCTCTTTCCACTGTATTCAAAATACAGTTGTCTGTATAGGTATATTTGTTTTCAGATACTCTCTTGAAATCCCTGAAGAATAACTAGCATACCCTCCCTCACTCTCACTGCAAGAATGGAGATATTTTTTCTCCATATAGAAAATACTGTCAGGGTCTTTGCAGGTGGGGCCCACTGAGAGGGGCAGGGACTAGGCCTTATCACCAGGTCTCCTAACATATTGGCTACTTGGTTGCATATGTTGCTGGAATCACACCTTTCCTTTGTCCTGCCCTTGTTCAGATCCTTTCTTCCTCTCCTCTGGCTATTTCACTGTTTATGGTCCTAAGGAAGAGTTTAATGTTTATTATATTAGAGTTGACTGCATGGTGCCTTGAGCCTTTTGGAGGAAA
>NW_012104176.1:2390982-2392148 GCF_000951045.1 Mandrillus leucophaeus | reverse complement strand
AACCTTTATTAACACAAGTGGAGACTTAAATATAATATTAACTTATGTGGAAGTCTTTATTAACATGCATTAATATTTGAAAGTGCCTCCGCTGGGTGCAGTGGTTCACGCCTGTAATCCTAGCACTTTGGGAGGCTGAGGCGGGTGGATCACGAGGTCAGGAGATGGAGACCATCCCGGCTAACATGGTGAAACTCCGTCTCTACTAAAAATACAAAAAGTTAGCTGGGTGTGGTGGCAGCCACCTGTAGTCCCAGCTACTTGGGAGGCTGAGGCAGGAGAATGGCGTGAATCCATGAGGCACAGCTTGCAGTGAGCCGAGATCACGCCACTGCATTCCAGCCTGGGTGACAGAGCGAGACTTTGTCTCAGGAAAAAAAAAAAAAAAAAAAGAAAATGCATCATAAATCATGAGGTGCTATTCAAAGTTAATGAATTTCCCCCCTTTTACCATTATCATCCTCCTTGTCATCACTAATATATCCAACTTCTAGAAATTTTCTAGTCCTGTGTTTTTTAATAAAGAAGATGAGTGCTATAGGCTAAATGTGTGTGTTCCCCTCAAATTCATAAGTTGAAACCATAATTCCCATATGTGATGGTATTTGGAGGTGGGGCCTTTGGGGGGTGATTAATCAGTGATATGGTTTGGTTGTGTCCCCACCCAAATCTTATCTTGAATTGGAGATCCCATAATTCCCACATGTTGTGTGAGGGACCTGATAGGAGATAACTGAATCATGGGGGAGTTTCCCCCATACTGTTCTTGTGGTAATGAATAAGTCTCACAAGATTGGTGGTTTGATAAGGAGTTTCCCTTTTCGCTTGGTTCTCATTCTCTCTTGCCACCATGTAAGACATGCCTTTCACCTTTTGTCATGATTGTTAGGCCTCCCCAGCCATGTAAAACTGTAAGTCCATTAAACTTCTTTTTCTTTATAAATTACCCAGTCTCGGATATGTCTTTATCAGCAACATGAAAGCAGACTAATACAGTCAGGAAGTCAGAGCCCTCACGAATGGGAATTCTGCCTCATATTAAATAAAAGAGATCCCAGCCATGTGGGAATGCAGAAAGAAGTCAGCCATCTATCAACCAGGAAGGCAGCTTCACCAGAACTTGACTGTAGTGGCACCTCGATCTTAGACTTCCAGCCTCTAGAACT
>NW_012104176.1:2385707-2389597 GCF_000951045.1 Mandrillus leucophaeus | reverse complement strand
AGAGGGGCAGGGACTGGGCCTTATCACCAGGTCTCCTAACATATTGGCTACTTGGTTGCATATGTTGCTGGAATCACACCTTTCCTTTGTCCTGCCCTTGTTCAGATCCTTTCTTCCTCTCCTCTGGCTATTTCACTGTTTATGGTCCTAAGGAAGAGTTTAATGTTTATTATATTAGAGTTGACTGCATGGTGCCTTGAGCCTTTTGGAGGAAAGCACAATATAAATCCAATAAATAAATAATAAATAAATGGTATCAGCAGGACGAAAATTATGTGTTTTAGGTGAGTTGTAAAGAACCGTGTAAAACCTATAAAATGTATTTGTTAGACTAAGAGGCAGGGAAGAAAGTGCAAAAAATCATCGTACGTACAGAAGTGAGTCTCCCGCAATATTTTTAAGTAGAGAAAAATTCCCGTGATTTTTAACTTCTCATGAAGCTGACTCCGTCCTCTGTGTTTGGCTGGAGGGAATGTGAGGTGCAAAAACATCAGGTAGCTCCGTGGCACTTTGTTTACTTCGATGGTAGGCCACGGAGGAGCTATGAAAACGACACTGAGGACCCAATTCTACAGTTCTTAAGAGTTTCTAACTCCCGGTGATTTCAGGGAAGGCTCTTAAGGAGTGAACATGCTTTGCAAAATCCCACAAATCCTAAGCATATTCTAAACTACTGTGTTAATGCTTCCTAGTGGGATCTGAGTTTGTAGTTTTTAAGGCGTCAAAGGCCTCAGTTTTCTGAATGCCATTGTGAATCCTTGATGTTAATCTAATACAACAGTTGATTTTAAGTTTGACTTTGGTTTTATGTCGTCAGAAATTAGGGGTTGCCTCAGACTTCGGCCATCTCTATTTGCCATGATATGTTAAAGGTGGATTCTTGTAGTTAAGACATTTGTGTGTGTGTGTGTGTGCGTGTGTGTGTGCACTTAAAAACTGGAAAAAGAACATGACAGCTGTAATTTTTGGTTTTGAGTTTATGGTGTTTCTATATAGGCTGTTTTTTCTTTGATCCTTTAAAAAAAAGAAAACTCAACTGATTCATACAAACCTGAGCTGGAGACACACTTCATCTACTGGCTGTAAATGTCAGCACAAGCCCCATATTTCTCTAAGACTACTTTCTGATTGTTTTCTTCACTCAACAGATTTTTAACTGTGTGTCTTCGTCTCTATTTTCTCCTAAATCCCATGGATTAAACATCTCAGTCTGAGACTTGATCCCTTTGCTGCCCTTGGTACTCCTCTAGAAGAGGAATATCCAGACAGATATGCTGCTTGTCTGGACCACCTAAGAAAGAAGGAAGGGAAGGAGACTTAAAGCATGATCATTTATTTCTTGGTATATAAGGAAACAGGGAGCAGAGATGTGGGCATTTACTCACAAAATTTATCATAGCTTAAAAGTTGACATGACAGAAACCATTCTTATTTCTTTCCCTCAGTTTCAAATTTGAAATTCACAAAAATATCAAATATTGGCCTCCTTTTTCATTGTACTATGAAATTAATTATGTAGGCATCATTGGAAGAGTATAGGCTTAGAGAGGGATGATATTCAAATATTAATCAACAAATATACTCCCATGCTCACCAATCAGATGCCAACTGTAAACAGTAGGCATAGACTAGACTGACGTTTGGATTGACTGGTCAGAGTGGACGTCAGCCATACACAACTACTGAGGCCACATTTAGATGTATTGATTGAATTTCAGCCTTGGGCTTAGGAGGGGGGACACATCTAAAATATATTGGACTCCGTTTATAGACTGCTAGAGAGTTTAATTATTTAACTTCTTTAAGTCTCCAATTTCTCACTTGCAAATTACTAACGCTGATCTCTCTCTCTCTTTTTAAAAAATTTCATTGGATGAATGTTGGAGACCTTTTTCTTATATTTTGTGCTTCTTTGGATCTAGGTTTATTTCTTCAACTTTTTCTTCCAAATGACAATACTTTAACTGTGTTTGGACTTTAGCTGAATTCATTCTATTTTTCAACTCCTCTATTGAATATTTATTTTTGGCAACCATATATCTAATTTTAGGAATGAATTATTTAATTGCTTCTGTTTCAGAAAGTCATGTTTTATTTTCTGTATGTTGTCACCTCTCAAATCTCTTTAATAATGCTCATTAAAAAAATTAAGTTCCTGATCCAGCAATCTCACATCTGGGTATTTACCCCAAAGATTTGAAATCAGTTTGTAAAAGAGATGTCTGTATTTCCATATTCGTTTCAGCACTATTCACAATATCCATACTGGAATCAATCTAAGTGTCTATAAATAGATGAATGGATAAAGAATATGTGGAATATATACACAATGAAAAACTATTCAGACTTAAAATAAAGGAAATTCTGTCCTTTGAGACAATGTGGATGAGCCTGGAGGACATTATGCTAAGTGAAATAACACAGGCACAGAAAGACAAATACTGCATGTGCTCACTTACATGTAGAATCTAAAACAATCAAACTCATAGAAGCACAGAACAGAATAGTGGTTACATAGCTAGCGGGTGGGGGCAATCTTGGGGGATAATGATCAGAGGGTAAAACACCTCAGTCAGAGAGGAGAAAAAAATTTTTTTTTGAGATCTGTTGCATGGGATAGTGAATATAGTTAATAATATGGTACATTTCAAAATTGTTAAGAAAGTAGATTTCAAATGATCCCATCAGAAAAATATTAAGTATATGCGGTGATGAATATGTTAGCTAGCTTGATTTAATTTTTAAAATTCGTATTCACAAATAATAACACCACTTCGTACTGTGTAAATATACACAATTATAAATGACCAATTTACAATAAAAACTTTTAAAATTAATTTCTCTTTCTTTTTTGTGTGTATCAAATAAAGAATTTTGGTCCTTATCTTTTGGGTTACTTGTTTTTTGTCAAATGCCTTATGATGTTTATGAATGAATGATTATGTTGATTAATATCAGTAACTGATTTAGGCTTCCTTTGAAGTTAGATAGTTCTATGAACTGAGTCAGGGGTGGCTCTTTAAGAAACAGAGTTCTGTATAAGTCAGTGGGATCGACTGACAGTCAGTCGTCTCACAAAAGATTATGGGCCTGAGTGGAGACAGCCAAAATTCAGACCTTGATAACTGCCTTATAGCAAGGACTTTCAGGAGGAGTGTGCTTGATTTTAACTTTCATGTTTCCTTTCTGCACAACCTTTCAAGTTCATATTTTTAGCTCTAGAGTTTGTTCTACTTTTCTTCTATGGCCTCAGTACCCATGATGGGAGTTCTCCCCAGTCACACCTTTCACTTTTATGAAGCATTTCTTAGGACTTCAACATGGGGTAAAGACAGAACAAATGACCCTGTTTATGGAGAAGAAAAACCCATCAAGCCAGCTGTAAGATAGATAATCCTTTAATTACCATAATGATTGCTCTGAGGCCTGGTCTTCTCTCCGAATTGGTTGGCCCAGAAAAGTACTTTAGTAAATGTTTGTTCTGTTGGGACTTTTTTGGTTGTTTATTTTCAACTCAGTTGTGGATTCCTTCTCTTATTTACTGTTATTTCAATGAGATTGTGAGAAGAAAAGGAATTACATATGTTCACTGTATTCCCCACCTTGAACTGGAAACCTTTATTAACACAAGTGGAGACTTAAATATAATATTAACTTATGTGGAAGTCTTTATTAACATGCATTAATATTTGAAAGTGCCTCCGCTGGGTGCAGCGGTTCACGCCTGTAATCCTAGCACTTTGGGAGGCTGAGGCGGGTGGATCACGAGGTCAGGAGATGGAGACCATCCCGGCTAACATGGTGAAACTCCGTCTCTACTAAAAATACAAAAAGTTAGCTGGGTGTGGTGGCAGCCACCTGTAGTCCCAGCTACTTGGGAGGCTGAGGCA
>NW_012104176.1:2347841-2384787 GCF_000951045.1 Mandrillus leucophaeus | reverse complement strand
CCATGGTGGTTTGCTGCAACTATCAACCTGTCATCTAGGTTTTAAGCCCTGCATGCATTAGGTATTTGTCCTAATGCTCTCCCTCCCCTTCCCTCACACCCCCCGACAGACCCTGGTGTGTGATATTCCCCTTTCTGAAGACAGCATGGTGATTCCTGAAAGGATCTAGAACCAGAAATACCATTTAACCCAGCAATCCCATTACTGGGTATATACCCAAAGGATTATAAATCATTCTACTGTAAAGACACATGCACATGTATGTTTCTTGCAGCACTATTTACAAAAGCAAAGTCTTGGAACCAACCCAAATGCCCACCAATGATAGACTGGATAAAGAAAATGTGGCACATACACACCATGGAATACTATGCAGCCACAACAAGGATGAGTTCCTGTCCTTTTCAGGGACGTGGATGAAGCTGGAAACCATCATCCTCAGCAAACTAACACTGGAGCAGAAAACCAAACACTGCATGTTCTCACTCATAAGTTGGAGTTGAAACATTTCTGTTCTTTATAAGCCAGTCAGTCTACAGCATTCTGTTACACCAGCCAGAATGGACTAAGAAAATGAGCTAATGTGGAATTGATGGAATTTCAGACAGTACACCAAGAGAAAGCGAAATATTCAGATACTGTGAGAAAAGTCATAGCAGGGGGAGGTGACTATGACCGAGAAAGAACACATGTCTTGGCATCTGCTTTTGAGGTCCGCTGATCCAATCCATTTGCATTTTTCATAATTTATTACCTCCCTCAATTTCCGAACACACATTCTGCATCTACCAAGTGTTCCAGGACCTCAGTTGGCTTCATGGGCAGTGCTGAAAAGTATCTGCTGCCCTCTCTATGTATATATGTAAGTTGTTTATAAGAGTTGGTCTACCTGTTTGTAGATTCTTCTTTTTTTGAAAAATTTATTTATTTATTTTGAGATGGAGTCTCACTCTGTGGCCCAGGCTGGAGTGAAGTGGCACGATGTGGGCTCACCACAACCTCTGCCTCCCGAGTTAAAGTGATTCTCCTGCCTCAGTCTCCTATGTAGCTGGGATTAAGGCATCTGCCACGAGGTCTGGCTAATTTTTGTATTTTTAGTAGAGATGAGGTTTCACCATGTCGGCCAAGTTGGTCTTGAACTCCTGACCTCAAGTGATCCACCTGTGTTGGCTTCCTAAAGTGCTGGAATTACAGGCGTGAGCCACTGCGTCTGGCTGTATATCCTTTGGTATCAGCAAGGTTCTGAGTAGAGTGGATGTTAATCACATATGTTTAGAAATGTTTTTTGTATTATGAAAGGAATGCAAGATAATTTTAGAACATTTAAAAGATACAAACAAGCCAAAAATAAAATAATCAGCCAATAGATATTTAAAATTTTAGAATACGTATTTTCAGTATTTTCCTATGTATTCACAGACTTACATGTACATATACACTTATTTCTCTGATAAGAGCATTCTGTAAATGGTTGTGGTTTTCTTAACACACTTAGAAATATCTTGATAAGCTATAACATTTCTCTGCCTCCTTTTTCCTCTTCCTGTTCCCTCTCTCCCTTATCTACCTTTCTACAGTGCACAAGGATGTTACACAGAAAGCTAAATGTGAGTCAATATATTTAACCTTGAGAAACCAGATAAAAATAACTGTATCTTAATTATTCGTTTGGTGTATGGGTTCCATCTATTGGACCACATAGTCATACATGAATTTTTTTGTTACTACGAAATTAGTCAGTTAAGAGAGGACGTTTGTTTACTTTAACAAATACGTGCCAGCCTTGTACTGGAGGAAAAAAGGTGTCAGTTGTGCTGTTCCTTCCTCAGCTTGCCCATCTGGCAGGGATTGCTTGCTTCCTAGCTAAGTTCACTGGTGCACAAGGTTAAATGAATCTTTAAAAATTATTAGACCGTCACACAAGTGCCCAACCAGGAATATGCTAGACTGTTCCTCTTACTCATTCCTTTATTTTACCAATTACTTTTTATTCTATCTCCTCTAAATCTCTTGATTATACCCATCTTCTTCATTACAACTACCTTTCCTTTACTTCTGGAACTTAGCATTTCTTAACTTCTTAAAGTCTGCTTCTCTCCTCTCCACTCTCCTCCAATTTCTCCTACGTATTACTTCTAGCATGGTCTTTTACAATTCTGACCACATTATTCCATTTTCTGAGAGAGGGGATGAGCTCTGAAATCAAACAGACTAGATTTAAACCCTGACTCTACCACTTACCAATTCAATGATCTTGGAAGATACCTAAGCTTTGCAGGTCTCAGTTTCCTCATTTGTAAAAATGAGAATGGTGATAGTGCTTATCTTGGGAACATTGTAAATATAAATGTGTTCATAAGTATCAAAGGCATAGAACAAAGGGGCGCAAATTTTAACTGTTCAATAAATCACAACAATTATTTAAAAACTTGGAATATCTTCTGACCTTCTACCGTATAATTTCTGAACTTCTTGCATAGCAGAAAAAACCCTGCAATTTTCTCTCTGACTACAACTCCAGTTTCACTCTTGCTTCTTCTCTATTTGTATCCTACTTTTTGACCAAAATAAAGCATATATTATTTGCTAAATGTGCCATGACCTTGATGCCTCTGTACCTTTGCACATGCTGTTCCCTTTGCTTGACTATACATGACTATTGGCACCAACAGAGATCAAAAGGTGACAAAAATCCAGTCTTTCTCACTTCCAGGCTGGAGCTTGAGCTACTCCAGCACACTGTCTCTTTCATCTTTTATGCTACTCTCCCAAGTGTGTTACTGTGAACTCGGCAGTGGTAGTAAAGGACTCGGTGACTGATGGGGCAAAGGGAACCCCTAAAAGAGGTTTTTAGTATAGATGAACAAACATTCTATTAACAATTTGGAACAGCATGGATAATATGCCTTTTTACCTGGGGGCATTTGAGCATAACTGCATGTATCTAAAGAGGACTGACATCATGAGAAGTGCTGATATGACTATTGGAGCCGTATGTTTGTATTTTGCATGTCGTGGGTGGTGCCGTCAGCAGTAGCTGGGGCCCTGTTGTTTACCTTCTGCTCCGCTATGTGGCCCTTTTCCTTGGGGCACCCTCAACCAGATGAACAGATCTGTATTGGCTTTGGATCTTTCTCAAGGTGCCTGCTCTTCCTTGCATTAGCATGGCTAATCAGAATTTGATTGTAAAGTATGCCCAGGCCAAATACAAGGGCTTTTAAAATCGTCTGCTGTTTTAGATTATCCAGGCCACTGATCCCCCTTCCTTAGCGTGGATAATTGAGAGTGGACTGGGCTGAAGAATGTTAAGCAGAACCAATAGACAAAATAAATGAGATTTTAAAAATCCTTTACATTTTAATAATAGAAAAAAGTTGTTTTTTTTTTTTAATCTGGAAGAGTTTATTTTATATTTCAAAACTGTAAATTTATTTGGTTTTAAATTACTTCAAAATAGGAAAATATTTCCTATGATGCACCCATTTAAAACCCATTTAAAATGTATATTAATCACAATATGCACTTAATGGAGTTAAAGGAAAAATGGAACATATAGACAAGAGGTTGGAAGTTTGGGATTCAATGTCAAATCTTCTCATAATCACATTTGTATTTCATCAAGGTAACAAAGAGAGGGTAAAAGCCACTTCCAAACTCTGAAAATCTCTCTTTTCATAGTGAAGGCTGCAATTCTTTGCTCCTGGTGAACAACAATCATTTAGAGACAGGCATTTAAAAATGTATGTATAAGATGAACAGAATTCTGATTGCTGGGAATGTATGATCAAATTCAGCTCCCATCATTTCATATTTCTTCATGCCCCATGCCCCTCCAAATGCAGGTAGAATTGTGTCTGCATGCCACTTGACTGGGAACTGAGGGGACATTTTCCCAATGGAACAATGCTGTAAATGGGGGTGGGTGTCACTAAATACTCTTCAGGTGTGTAATGAGGATAAATAGATTTGGGGGTCGGTCTGGGAATTTGAAACATAATGTAAGAGGCAATGGTGAGTTTCTGGGCAGGTGACTCATAAGCAAGGTTTTTGAAACATTACCCATTTTTACGTTGGGAATTGCCAAGCTCGGCCTTAACGTCTCCCACAACACCTATGAATAATCATTTAAATACAGGCTTTGAGACTTGAGGAAAAAAGCATATTATTTACTCTAAAGACAATAATCTTCCTTGGAGTCATTGTAGTCCATCATGCAGATGCATACTTGGGGATCTTTGGAAAAGCAACATTTTCTCTTGATGGTCCATTACTTCATCTATCTTGTAAGTTATTATCCAGGACTAGATTGCAGACCCAGGTTAGGGCTGCACGTCAGCCACTCTGTAACGGTGTGGGAGACTAAGGCTCTTTCACAGGGTGAAATATTACAAAGGGGCTTTGCTCATTCCCTATTGTGTTTGTGTGAAGAGCAGGATACAGCGATGGAGGTAATGGGGACTCTAGTGCATCTTTTGGTTCCTTATAGTGCTGAGAACTTGGCAAATGTAGGCACACATAAATTCTTGTTCCCAAGTGGTTTGATGAAGGGAGAACTGAGAGGTTCTCAGCATAGACATTATACAGCTGAGGCCAAATAACCCCCTAGGGTCATCCTAGTACTCTTTCCATGGCTGAAATAAAGACCAGATACAACCATACTAAAGCTATGATGTGGTTGGCTCGTTGCTGATCATGACTTTTCTCATGCTTGGAGAAAATTATGTAAGAAGATTCAGAAAAGTTCTACCCCAAAGATCTGCATCTGTAAAGACGATCAAGATTGCAATGTCTGGATTAAGTTCTCTGGAATTTAAAGTGCTGTCTCATGTTGTGTTTGGAGACCTGGCTTCCCTAGCATAAAATGAATAATTAAATTACATTTTATTTTTTATATAGCTAGTAGTTAATCCCAATTAGAAATTTATCTACTGCGGGTACTAGAGCCTGGGAGTATGAAGGTGAACAAAATGATCGCTTGAATTCAACATTCTGGGTGGGGAGAGAGGCAGGTACATGACTACAGCAGGATGTGACAGCCCCAACAGTAGAACAGACAAAACGGTGTTTTGCAGCAAAAGTGGGCAGGATGGGGAAATAAGAATGAAGTGTGTGAGGCCAGAGGAGGTGGCTCACGCTTATAATCCCAGCACTTTGGGAGGCTGAGGCAGGCAGATCACGAGGTCAGGAGTTCGAGACCAGTCTGTTTAACATAGCAAAACCCCATCTCTATTAAAAATACAGAAAAAAATTAGTCAGGTATGGTGGTGTGCCCCTGTAATCCCAGCTACTTGGGGGGCTGAGGCAGGAGAATCAAGTGAACCTGGGAGGCGGAGGTTGCGGCGAGCCAAGATCATGTCATTGCACTCCAGCCTCCAGCCTGGTCAACAGAGAGAGACTCTCTCTCAAAAAAAAAAAAAAAAAAAAAAAAAAAAAAAAAAAAAGAATAAAGTATGCGAGATTACTTGGGGTATCTAAGTTGGGTTTTATGAAGACATGTTTTCTGTTTTATTTTGTTTTGTTTTCAGGAAAAGACACAAAAAAGGGCATATCAGCGGAAAAAATATTTTGACATGAGACATACAAGTATGAATATTTCTACTGTATTTTTGGAGTGATGTAGTCACGTACAGTTAAGTAGGTACATGGGTTAGAATTCTAATACTTTAGGATGTATTAGAACCACTTGGAGTTCTAGTTCTAGTTAAAATGTAGATTTGGGGGCCTCATATGAGACTACAGTAACAGTATTCACAGATGAGGGCCAGGAATTTATATTTTTTGTAAGTGCCTATATGATTGCTTTGTAGATTGCTCATGCTTTAATAAAGCCTACCATAGGCTGTGTTTTCTGATGACAGGGTTAATGGCAGAACCTGAAGCTTTATATTGTGATGCACACAAAGTATTAGGCTAAGGAATTAGTGTTAGTATCATGTGCATTAGCTATCTGACAACCATAAAATATACTTAGTCAAAGGGTATCATACAGTCAGGTCTGTATATTTGAAAGAGTTTTGGTGGCAGTGTGGAGAATAAACCGAAAGAAGGAGATATGGAGCTTGGGAAAAGTTGTCAGGTTATTGCCATAGATGAGGCAGATGATGATGAAGACCTGAATTTGAGTGGCAGGAACAGAATGGAGAAAAAAAGAGTAAAGAAACATTGAGGGAAAATCAAAAGGATATGTTAATGAATGCAATTTAGGGCATAAAAGAAATAGGAGGAAGACTTAGGTGACTTTTGTGATTATGGTTTAGGTAACTGGCTGACTGAGGATGCCATGAAGAGAAGTAAAACACACTAGAGAAGGAGCAGACTTGGAGGTTGTGTGGTAGAAATTTAACTACTTCAGTTTGGATTTCAGATTCCTTAAGGTATTTATAGAAAATTGTCTGGGAGGCAACTGAAAATTTCTGTCTCCATTTCAGGTTGGATTTTGTGGTAGACAACCACAGCTGACGGTGAAAGTCATAATGAAAGATAATGCTTGAAAGAGGGTGTTAGAGGGAAACAAGAAGAGAAGCAAAGATGAGCAAGGTTGCAATGCCTGGATTAAGTTCTGTAGAAGGATTGAAAAGTCTCATGGGAAACCCATATAGAACTGACATTCTTACAGAACCTTCGAATGACTAGAAATAACTTTAGAATGTTTCTAGTCTGGTGGTTTTTAAATGTGTTTTGACATAGTAAGACCAGGTTTTCAAGCAAATCTAATTAGGTCTTCTTGATCATTGCTGATGGAACCCTTCTTTATGCTGCCAATAGACACATAGCAGCAAACATATGTAGCTACCTTTATCAGTGTTTAGCATGAAAATTTCAGAAAACTGCATTCAGGGAGCCATGTTGATACAGCAGAAGAAATCTGCCAGGACTAAAGACCAACCCAATAATTCCCGAGGTACCTTTAGGAAAGTCAATTTATTTTTGAGTCAAAGGAACCTCAAATTATCCTAAATGGCGTTGCTGCCACCAGAGAGTTCTATTCTAATTTAATAAGCTGCTACAAGTTGCAAGCCAATGTTCCTTCTTAGAAATATGCTATGGGATGTAAATCTTTTCAAGTGCATTTCATTGTACCAATTGTTTCATTTTGAAAAAGCCCATTGGTTTATTATTAAGTGGTCTATTTAATAGTGTCAATAAATTCTAAAACTGGAGGCTAGGCATTGTTATTTTAGATGTTTTAATGATCTCAATTGTCTAAGTTGCTTGGCCTTGGCTTATTTGCTTGACCTTTGTCTGTTTTAATGGTCTGGAAAAATTCCTCCAAACTATACAGAGTTGATATAGTGGCTCTTGATATATGTGATACAAATCTGAAAATACTTTATTAGAATAAGTATACTAATAGTATTTGAATGATTGCATTAGGTCTATATAATCAAAGTGAAGTTGATAACTGCAAATTTTAGAAGAACTAAAAGCTTCAAGTAAAAATTCAATTTCTGGGAGGTAGGGTGGGATAAGGGTTAAAAAATCACCTACTGGGTACAATCTTCAATATTTGGGTGATGGGTACACTAGAAGCTCAACTCCCACCATCATGTATGTAATACCCATGTAACCAAGAAGCAAAGATTCCCCCCAAATCTAAGGAAAAAAACGTTGACAAAACCCAAAATAAGATCACAGTTCAATTTCTTGCAAAATAGGCTTTACTTATTACTTCTGTCATTTTGAGTTAACTATAATTATAGAATAACTGTCGAGAAAAACGACCGGATGATTATACTGCAAAATACTAATACAGAGAGGTAATATAAAGTGGTGGTTTTTAGTACCAGTGATTCTACACTCTATTGAAAACCAAAATTTCAAACAAGAAAACCCAAATTTCAAATTTGACCGCTTATATTCAAAAGTAATGTGGTCTTGTTCTTGTTCAGGGCTTTTCTCAGGTGAATAACACCTATTGGAAGTTTATTGCAGTTAATTGGCAGTGCAGCATAAAATAATTTAGGCAATCTCTTAACACAGGGCTTGGCTTAAAAACAGGACTTCAACAAATCATTATAATTTTTATCACCACTATTACCACCACCGTTATTACCATCATCATCATCCTTCTCATCATCTTCATCATTATTGCCATCAGGTGGTATGTTAGTTTGGATCCTCTGAGAAATAGATACCAAGATGATATTGAACGTGCAAGACATTTATTCAGGAAAATGGCCATGAGAGAAAATGGGGAGGGAGCCAGGAAAAGCTATCATGCATGTCTGACAAGTGAAAGAGAGAGTAAAGGAAGAAAGGGAGTTGGGGTGAACCATTTAGACTACAGTGCAATTCAATGGGAAGTTCATCAGGATCTTTGGAGAGTCCTTGATCCAAAGTCACCTGTCAGAAGAGTCGCACATCCTCCAGGAACACGCCTACTTTCTTAGCTTTGCCACGCTCAGCATTGACTGAGATCAGCCTGGGGAACTGTGGTGTCAGTAGAAATGCTGTGACAAGTTTCAACGCTCAGTGGCTGGGGGCTCAGTCAGTTATGCTCCCTGAGCTTGGAGGTAGGTTTGTGTAGTGTGTTTCTATAGGTGTTACAGACAAAATTGTGGGTGATTTTAAAATATCCAATTTTTTGATATTTTATTAATTATCTATATTTAACCTGCATTATTTAATATTTGAGGGAAGAAGTAAAATAAATAATTAAAAATATTTCCTTTTGCTCGGGTAGCATTAACTCGTTGAGACTTGCCCAAATCTCACAGTAACTGTTCAGCTCTCTCATTTGCACGAACATACTGGTACAGCTCTGCTCCTACGTCAACAGCACCTTTCCACGAAAAGTTTTATTTTCTTGTTCCAACTTTAATTTCTATTTAGAAACCCAATTTGATTAGAGTATGAAAGTTTAAGTGTTTGAAACAGGATTCAATTAAACTAGGTCATTCTTGGGGCTCTGAAAATGGTAACTGGCCTTAGGCAAATGAGAACAAAAGTTATAAAATTCAGTTGGATGCATCACAACATTTAACATCTTTAAGGAAGACGTCTTGCCTAATAGAGTCAATTTAGAAATATTTAGTGTAGGTCATCAGCTTAAGCACCTAAAAAATGTGTTTATTTGTTTGTTTCTCTCTTTAGTTATAACTGGAATCGGGACACCTGGACTCTAATCTACTAAATAAACAATTTGTGCTAGGACCTTGAAGAAAGTCAATTAGTTTCCATGACTTTACCAGGAGGTTAAAAAGGAGATTGTAATATTAGTGAATAATGTGCTTAGAGATGTTTGCATAAAAGATGCTTTGTCATTGTAAAGTATTATTGAATATTTATCGTCTACCAGACTGAGCCAAATGGCCCAGAGGAAAAAACAGTCAGATTTATGTAAACCTTGTTCAGTGTCCCAGATACTTCAGGATGGGTGCTCTATATATGAATAAATAAATAAATGGTATAAATATTATTTTAAAATTTGAAGGTACATCAATATTATCTGGGGTGTTAGCCAATGCGCCTGACCTATGACATTGAAATGAAATGTCTGCCTCCAGGTAACTATTTCAACCTCATAAATAATTTTAAAGCCAGAGGCATTGATGGCAAGTAATGTTTTCTCAGAGTTTTGTGTCTGCAAATAAAGGTAAATTATATCTTTACCTAAAATCTAAAAGAAATGATTGTCTCTCATCCACAAGGTTGCTCTGAGAATTCCCAGTTCGAAATTGCGTATGTTATACTTCTTCTTTCCCTTTCTTCTAAAAAAGTGTTTTACTTACTCTTGCACAGTAGTTTTCTATCACATTATTGTGAGAGATCAGAGCCTCAAAGAAGAAAAAAATTAGCCGTAAACACTGCCCAAGGACGTAATGGATCTTACTGAGCCACACCATGCAGATGTATTGGAACATAAATAGGTATAGGAGATAAGAGGCACAAAAGCAATTTGTTTGGATTGGGTCACTGCTTAATCCAAATGGGTTCAGCAAAAGAATTCATGAAACGTGACAGTGGGCCAAGAGGAACTTGCTGTGACATTTCAGATTCCCCTACCTCTTCTAATTAACCATTTCAAGTATAACAAAACTTATAGCACATACAAATCTGGTGCAACCCGTCTGTATCAAGCGCAGACCTGTCGGTGGAGAATGGATGGCTCTGTTCTCAAGCAATGGACTATGACACAATAATGCCTCATGCTGGGCTTTTAATTTCTATGATACATTGATTCTGAACAGCATTCTTCTAAAAGACAAAAACTATACCAGAGTTGCCTTGTGACATAGCCTGTCATTAAATGCATTTGGATCTATCACATGGATCAAAATATACTGCAAGTTTAATGAGATATTTGAAAACATAAAAATCGCATGTAGAAAAAGCTCACCATCATGGTAATGATGAGAATAATAATAACAACAATAGCTGCCTTTAATAAAAAGCAGCTCTTACTTGCCAGTCACTATGCTGGACATTGCACACACGTCCTTACAAAAACCTTGCAAGGTGGAGATAATTATTCTCTTTTTATAGAGGAGGACACGGACTCAAAGAAGTAAAGTTGTCCAGGGTGAATTAGTAAGTGGAAGATGTAAAAATGTTTTTAGAATTACAGAAAAAACTCCACAAACCCACATTCCTGCTTAGGCAAGTCAGGAATTCTTGCCTCATTAGTTGATGGGTTTAGAATAATTTTTTCAGGTGCTAATATCAGGGTATAACCCATATCTCTTCATGTACAGTTTTTCCAATCTACCTGCTCCCAGCCCTTCTTTCTTCTCTTGAGAAATAGAAACTAGGATTTAAACCTCAGAATTATGCCTCAGTATCTGCAGCACTGTAGTGCTTCATAAATATTAGTTGAAATGATCAAAGATACAATTGCTCCTAATGCCTGTGATATTCATTAGTCAAAAGAGGACAGAATTAGCCCATTTCCATGATTGTAAAATTTACATGTGTATTCTAGAAAACATATGTCAAAATGGAATTATTTGAAATAAGATGTTCATATCTAACTGACAAACAGAATCAATCTACCATGCCTAATTCGTAGAATAGATTCGGGGAGTCAATTTTTATGCTTAATTGTTTGTACAAAGAAAATCTTTGACTTGTGAATGATCAGAAAATAGTGAAAATTGAGTTAGTGCTTATAAAATTCTTGAATTCTTGTGCTTTTGGAATCAAGCCAGGTGGATTCCTAGGAGTTGAGATTTCTTGGGGTATTTTATGTTTCAGATGACGTCACCAAGAAGTTACAGATCAATAGAACTTTGTAATGGTCATATAGCAGAGGGATGAAAGAGTTAAAGGATTTAAGTGTTGCAAAGGGTGCTTCTTCTGGGCAACAGAGGTTTGAATGTAGGGCACCTTTTGCATTTTAAACATTAATGTTTGAACTCTTGTCCTACAGTTATGTAATAAGACAATTTAATTTTTTTTAAAAAAAAGAGAAACAGAAAAAGACGTCTACTGAGAAAAATACTTGCTGCCCTTGGGGACAGATTTTTCAGTACATTTTTATACAGGAGCCATTCTCTCCTGTCCAAAAGCTCTGGAACAGGATGAATGTCCTTCTCAAGGTTCTTAGAGCTCAGAGCCATGACAGACTACACGCATCAGAAGAAACACAGAAACATATGGGCAAGATTCAGTGGGCACACCCACGGGTCTGAGAGATCACTGGGCTGGCGAGGCATTGCACCCAGGCCACCAGCTAGTCTAGCAAAAGAAAACAGGACTGCAGTCTTCAGTAGGCTAGAGAGATAAGGGTGGGTTCCCTCAAGGGCTAGTTACTCTGAGATCTAGTCTCAGGGGAGGAAGCCCATGAGCAAATATGGCCTAGTGTAGTACATATAAAAACTGTTAATTAACAATAACATTTATATACTGCCTCCCAGTAAGTCAGTTTTAAATTCAATAAATTTTCTCAATAACTTTGCCAAACAGGAAGACCAGGTGTTATTCTCATTCTCGTTTTCCATATGAGGAGGCTGAGGCACAGAGAGGTTGAGTGAATTTCCTAAGGTCACAGAGATAGTAAGCTACAGAGGTAAATTAACGTATAGAAAATATTGATTGAAAGGCTGGAGAGCACAGACTTTGTTCAGTCACATCTGACTTACAATTTTAGTTCTGCCAACTGCTAGATCTATGACCTTCTCTAAATCCTTGAACTCAAGGAAACTTCAGATTCCTTATATTTAAATGGAAGGGAGGGAACATGAGTAGTTATGAAGCATGTAAAGTGCTTAGCAAAGTGCTTACCCCATTATAAGGGCTCAATAAATGATAGCTACTATTACTATCATGATTTTTTTTTCTATTATACCAGTCCATCCTTCCAAATGGAGCTCAGATTACCAGAGTGACAATCAGAAGCTGAAACCAACATAGAGCGAAGCAATGCTCTGATGGATGGAAAGAAGAGTAGAGGTTTTGTTGCAAAGACAGAGCACAGTGTGTTTCACTAGATAGCATGATTCAATGCATAAAAGACTGAATGCAAAGAGGCTTAATTGAAAGATAAAAGAATAATTGCTGTAGAATAGCAGAGGCAAAGGCAGCTATGACAAAAGCCGCCTGTCTCAAACAGAACGAAAATAAATGAAGAGGGAGTTTGAGAAGTCTTTGTAGCAAAAGATCATAAAAAAATAAACACCAGTGCAAGGCTGGAGCCCAGAAGAACAAGTCCCAAAACCAAGACAGATATATTCCTGTAAGAATTTATCACTTCTCTAAATTAGCAGGTCAGTAGTCAAATTATAATCACATTCTGTTATGTATTATACCGGTTCAGCCAACAAATGAGACTTTTAGGAAACACTTATAAAAGGAACTATGTTTCTGTTTCCCAATATCCCTTTACACTTGCTTAGTGGGGATAATTCTTCCCTTCCATTTAGAAGAAAATGGAGGTAGGTTCTATTTCTCTGGTCATGTTAAATTGTATTTTGTACTGGATATTTTCTATTTGCCTATCCATATCCATTCTCTACTTTTCCTTGCTCTGGGCTGACTCATGTGGGTTAGCATCAATGGGTTCCATTGCCCTTTGTCTTCCATTTGGACTTCATCAATGGGAAACATTAGCAAGAGATAGGAAGGTAAATGGGAGGAGAAAGAAATCAAAGTCTTACCCTGCTGGTTGCCTTCCTGCTGGACTGCAGTGGGTTGACTGTGTCCCTCCAACTAAGGCCTCCTCTCCTGGTAGGCAGCCTTTGGCAAACTGCTACTCTCTGCAGGTTTTGGAAATCAATTCTACCCCAGCCCCTTCATGGGCAGCAATAACTTCCGCTGTTGCAAGCCCTGAGGTACTACACCATCCCTTGTTGTTTTCCTTGAACCCTGCTCACACCATCGTGAACAGTGTTTTTTTAAGCTTTCCTCAATGACCCAGTCTGAGTGCTGTCTGTTTCCTGCTGGGACCTTGGCTGATGCATATGGACACTTTAAGTTGCAAAATACCGTCTCATTTTGATGCTTATAATAGTCTGACTATGAAGTAGTTAAAATTCCAAATTGAATTTAGAATTAAGTCTTTCTTAGCTCTATTGGAAGAGGGAGCGAGGCCGTGGTTCTTTCTCTGCCCCCTCTTATTTCTGCCTGTTTACCATGGTTTCTGACCTAGTTGCCAGAGAGGTAATAAAATGGAAAGTTCTTAAGGTGGCATTACACGCTCTGATTTCGGTAGATATTTAGAGTTGATTCTTTTTCTTTTCTTTCTTTCTTTCTTTCTTTTTTTTTTTTTTTTTTTGAGATGGAGTTTTGCTCTTTTTGCCCAAGCTGGAGTGCAATGGCGTGATCTTGGCTCACTGTAACCTCTGCCTCCTGGGTTCAAGCAATTCTACTGCCTCAGCCTCCTGAGTAACTGGGACTACAGGCATGTACCACCAGCCTGGCTAATTTTATATTTTTAGTAGAGACGGGGTTTCTCCATGTTGGCCAGGCTGGTCTTGAACTCCCGACCTCAAGTGATCTGTCCACCTCGGGCACCCAAAGTGCTGGGATTACAGGTGTGAGCCACCACGCGTGAATAGAGTTGATTCTTTTTCTTACAGACATTTGTGTGGCCCACTGCTGAGAAGTACTCTAGTATCTTAGATGCAGGTAATGCTGTGTTCTTTAGTTCACTCACTTTCTCTGTCCTGTGGGCATCTAGCCATTTACCCTAGCTTCCATTTGTTGAGGTCTGTAGTGGTTTGAACAGCGACCCCCACAAGATATGTCTGTCTTAACCATTGGTCTCCATGAACGTGTCCTTCTTTGGAAATAGGATTTTTGCAGATATAATTAAGATAAAGATCTCGAGATGAAATTACCCTAGATTTAGAAGGAGCCCTAAATTCAATAAGTGTCCCTTATGAGACAAAGAAAAAAAGAAGACACAGAGACACAAGGGGGAAGGACATCAGAAGATAACAGCAGAGAATGGAGTGACGCATCAAGCGCCAAGAAATGCCAAGAATTGCAGCAGCAGATGGAATAGAGGCATGGGATAAATTCTTACTTCAGTGACTGCAGAAGGATCCAACCCCGCCAACATCCTGATTTCAGACTTCTGGGCTCTACAACTGTGAAAGAATGCATTTGAATTGTCTATAGTCACCAAGTGTGTAGTGATTTTTTACAGCAGCGTTAAGACATGAATACAAACTCTGCCTTTGCAGGCCTCCTTGGAGAGGTGCTAAGGCATCACTGTGCTTGCTCCCTCACCTGTGCTGTGTCTTGTCCGGGGAAACAAGCACATCCTTTTCTCAGTGTCTAGGACTGCAGGAGGATCCTCACCCAGTTTCAGTTTTCCTTTGCTTCTTCTTCCTTTCCTCTTTTTTGTTTCTTTCCTCTTGTTCTCTTCTTGGGTTCTTGATTCATTTAGTAGAAGTTAAGACTCCATTTCATCATATTCCTTTAACTGAAGGGAACACATACCATGACGTTTGAGTAGTTCATTTGAGTGCTGAATTAGTCTTCTAAGGCTGCTCTAACAAAATATGACGGACTGGGAAGCTTAAGCAACCGAAATTTATTTTCTTACAGTTCTGGAGGCTGGAAGTCCAAGACCACGGTGCTAGCAGGCTTGTTTTCTCAGAAGGCCTGTCTCCGTGGCTAGCAGATGTCCACCTTCTCGCTGTCCTCACATGGCCTTTGTCCAATGCCTGCATCTCTGCTGTCTCTTCCTCTTCTTATAAGTACACCACTCATATTTGATTAGGGACCCATCCTAGTGGTCTCCTTTAAACTTAGTTCCCTCTCTAAAAGCCTTATCTCCAAATATAGTCATATTCTAAGGTATTGTAGGTTAGAAATTCAACATATGAATTTTGGGGGAACACTATTCGGTCCATAGCAAATGTCCTCTTTTAGGTTGAAGCGAAAGGAAAGTAATCATCCTCCCATTTTCTTTGAGGCATGAAACTCACATTACATGGACAGTTCTGTTCAAGGAAAATACCTTTGGAAAATCCTTATTAATCTCCACCCCTGATGTGGGTGAGAGAGTCAGGTGTTGTGACCCCTGTTTGGGGAAAATGCATTTGTGTTTGCAGCTTAGACTAGCACCCAAAACACTAATTGTTATCTTGGTGCTGTAGTTGACATTCTATTTTGTCATCGGTTACATGTATGTTGTACTAGTTATATCTATGCCTCTAGTTTATGTATTTAGTATTCCTTAGTATTATTCATCTTAGAGTTGTTTTGATTTATCTCAACTCAGGTTTCAAAATCTCATTTCAGAGTCTCGCTTAAATACTGTTAAGTATTTAAGTGAGTAAAATGGAGGAAAGAAAGAGAGAGGAAGAGAGAGAGAGGAAAAGAGAGAGAAAGAGAGTAAAGTCATTCAGTCATCTAGTCTATACTTCTTTTAATGTCAGGAAACCAGTTATTTAGATAATGCTTTAAATTAATAAATATTTATTTCAGTTTGGTCAGTTTTAGTGATCGTTTTTAAAAACAAACAGGTTGTAGCTATGTCTACAGAGGGAATATGTGTGTGAGTGTGTGTATGTGTGTGTGTGTGTTAGTGAGGGTGGTGCGAGGGAATGTCCTGGTAGGCAGGACAGGCAAAGGCCAATCTTAAACGAATAGTTAGTCCATCAAGTCAATACTCAAAATATTTAAGATGAGTTTGGACACTTATATCTCATGAAGTAACTATGTAAGTTGTCTAATTTCACAGACAGTCACCCAGTCACCCATACTTTGAAGAAATAATTAAACTTAGTGACAAAACTGAATTCCAGCTCCTTCCATATGTTAAGTTCCGCAGTGAGGTAAAAGCAAGTATGACTAAGCTTGAGTCTTTTATCCTGGGAATGTAATTTACTTCTCAAGTCCTAGAGTTACTGGTCTTAGGTGGACGGGGAAGCTTTATTTCTTAGCAGAGAAATCTTGAGTCGTTTCATTTGTCTAGGACCATTCCTGGTGTAAAGATTCTTGAAATGCTGAGTTGATTTTAGGGTTCACTGTGTCTTTGTGAATGAGATGACCGCACAGGCACAATATGCCTAATCAAACTCTTATCTGTTTTCTAAGGTAGAAATTTCTGAAAATCTGGACAGTAAACTCTCCAATTTGGGAAAGTCCATTTTAAAGCATTTGGCTGCATTAAAGATGTTTCTTTTCTTAAAGTAACGTTAGTAACACATTTTTTTTTCCTTAAAATTACTCTGCTTTTATTTCCTGCTTAATCTAAGATTTAGTTAGAATTTAAAAAAATTCCAAGCACATAGATTGGAGAAGGTGGTATGTTTATTTGGTTTTTATTTTTTTATTTTTTGGGACAGAATCTCACTCTGTCGCCCACGCTGGAGTGCAGTGGTGTGATCTCGGCTCACTGCAAGCTCCACTTCCCGGGTTCACACCATTCTCCTGCCTCAGCCTCCTGAGTGGCTGGGACTACAGGCGCCCGCCACCACGCCCGGCTAATTTTTTTGCGTGTGTTTTTAGGAGAGACGGGTTTCACCGCGTTAGCCAGAATGGTCTTCATCTCCTGACCTCGTGATCTGCCCGCCTTGGCCTCCCAAAGTGCCGGGATTACATAGACTTATTTCTTTGTTAATCTTTCTTCCTCCTTTCTCCTTTCCTCCCTCTCTCCCTTCTCTCCTTCTTCCTACTTTTCTTTTGTTTCTCCTTCCTTCCCTTCTTTTGTTCCCTCTTTTCTGATTGGTTGTCAGATAATGTGGTCTGTATGAATTCTATATGGGTGCTTGAAAGTAATTTTATTGTTATTGTTGAGTATGAATTTCTGCCTGTCTCATTCTTTCATATGTATGTATCATTTGTATGTGTGTATACACATACATACACATATAAACATACATAGACACATATACACATATGTGTGTACATACAATTTTACAATTAATTTTGTTGTTGTTGAGTATGGATTTCTGTCTCTCTCATTCTTTCATATGTGTATGTGTCATTTGTATATGTGTATATGCATATATACATAGACATATATACACGTGTGTGTAGCCTGTATGAATTATATATAGGTGTTTGAAAATAATTTTATTGTTGTTGAGTATGAATTCCTCTCTCATTCTTTCATACGTGTGGGTATATATCATTTGTAAGTGTAAGTATACACATACATACACATATAAATATACATAGACACATATACATGTATGTGTATACCATAGAGAATAACTTTACAAACTATTTTAATCAAATTCTCTTTCTCCGTGTCAATTTCTGAGTCTCTCATTGTGTTAGTGGAGTTTTCAACATATTTCTGCATCTAGGGAGGTTTTGACCTGTAGATTTCAAAACTCAATTGTTAGATGCATAAAAGTTATTACTATACAGTTTTAGTACATTGTAACTTTTAATATGAAAATACTACTATTCATTCAATTCAATGCTTTCTAATTGTGTTAATTTAAAATATTATCAATATTGCTAAATGTACTTTAAAAAAATTTGCATGGTAAATATTTTTTTCTCTTAACCCTTACCTATGTTCAAAAAGGAATATTTAATGAATTGGTAATTTTTGTGCTTACCAATATGTTTCAACTTCTTTTGGCCATATTATTATGGTATATTTTCTAATGCTATAGTTTCCTTTTGTATTTTCTTTCTCCTCTTCTGCCTTTCCCCCCATCATTATGTTTTGCTTTACTCTTTTTCCCATCTAGTGCAGTGTTTCCTAGGAGAGGTGCTATTGACATTCAACATGGCCATTTCTTGTTTGTGTTGGCTGCTCTCCACTTTATTATTGGCTGTGCCCCTAAATAACAGTAGCATCCCAGTCACTGGGACAACCAAACAACGCTTGTTCCTTTCCACATGGCTCCAAGGGATGTCATACTACTCTGATCTGCAAATAGGTGCCCACTACTTTGGGATCTAAAAGTCTATGAGTCCTATTCTCTTGTGGTTCTCTTTATTTTTCTAACTGAATGTTTAGTTTTGTCTCTGTAATATATATGCATGGTTTAAAAACTGGAGTAGAACATTGAGAGTCATACCTCCCAATAGCAAAGAATAATCTTTTTTATCACTCTACTTCTTATGCTCTTGAATGCCAACACTTTTAATTGTATTTACGTCTATGTAAATACATGCATAGTTATTTGATTTTTCTAGTTGAAAACATGACATACTGACTTCCTATTATATACGATGATTTTTTTCTTTCTCTAGTCTGAATACAACATTATACAAAGTAAACTTTCCCTTCTCCATTTTTCTAATTTGGTTATTTAACAAATTTTGTTTAAATGGTGACTCAGTTCTTACATCATTTTTAATGTAAATATTGTGCACAACTGAGCCACTAATGTCCTAAGACTAATTTTTTTCGGCAGAGTTTTTGTTTGGTCTGAGTTAATAATTGCCTTTGATTTTGTTGTTGTTTTTCTTTTATTTGATCCTTTTCTTAATTTTTTTGCCCACTGTCTGCCAGAAATGTAAATTGTGTGTTGATTTACTCAAACACCTCAGATACTTTCTCAGTTACTTTTTCTTTCCTTGGAGGAATCCTTCTGGAAACTTCCATCCTCCTGTGATATAACAATAATAATAATAAAATGTGTTTCCGTGTGGTGTGGTGGTTTCCCTTGTGACTTCGGGGGCTCTTGTCCTGTCAGGATTAGTTTAGGGCACAGAGTATTGCTTCTAGATAAAGTCATCTTTGCTTACCATAACCTCAAAGCTTTCCATACCGTACTTATGCATAATACACTTAATGAATGTTAATTGTAAAAATAAACAAAGGTTTCTTCTGAAAGAACACCAGCTCACAATGTATACGCGCATTTACTTGAACTTGTAGTCACATTTTACCTTTCAAATAAAGAATTTTCAATTACTTACAAGCACAGTGAAGATAACTTCTGCACATGTCTGTGAAGCAATGAGACAGTAAACACCAATATTCCTATTTTATGTGAAGCACACCACACAAAAAACGTTTTACTGAGCATATTTTAATACATGATTCTTACTATTGGAGGGACACAGACAAGTCAGTAAAACTTGGACCCTACCTTGACAGAGCTCAAAGTAATGGAGGCCAAAGAAAAATGCTTTTAAAATGACTTGGCCAGGCGCGTTGGCTCACGCCTGTAATCCCAGAACTTTGGGAGGCCAAGGCAGGTCGATCACGAGGTCAGGAATTTGAGACCAGCCTGACCAACATGGTGAAACCCCGTCTCTACCAAAAATACAAAAATTACCCGAGTGTGGTGGTGTGTGCCTGTAATCCCAGCTACTCAGGAGACTGAGGCAGGAGAATCGCTTGAACCTGGGAGGCAGAGGTTGCAGTGAACCGAGATCGTGCCACTGCGTTCCAGCCTGGGTGAAAGAGTGAGATTCCATCTTAAAAAAAAAAAAAAAAAAAAAGACTCTAGCACTATGTGCTATTTGCAGAGTGGGTGTTCAGAGAAGGATGTGATGATGGTGAGGAGTCAGAAATGCTGCCAAAAGGAGGCCATGTGGTGATGATGTCATTTTGGAGTTTGGAAGGAAGAATAAACAGACAGATACACATACACATGTACCCCATTCCCCTTAGTTATTTATTTCTTACTTGACATGATTTCCTTTGTGCAGGGGTCTGTTAGGTCTGTGACCTCCCAAAGGCATTGTCATGGCAATTGTTAAAGTGATACGATACCATTTGTAATGATGTTTTCTAAATCAGGAAGCTGAGGGCCCTACAAGTCAAGTTATGCAAGCTAAGACATTGACTCTTAACCACAGGCAAGTATGCAAATATTAACAGAGTGGTTTCTACGTGTGCATTCTGGCATCAATAGGGATACCACAAAGAGAAGAAAAAAGCAAACAACAACTGGTCATTTGCATTGCGCCTAAGGGAGGAGAAAAGAACTAATACTTGTTGAGCACACATTATTAAATATCAGCCATGTACACTACTAAGCATTTTTGCTTTGGCTACTAGAACCCTATGAAGTAGATAGTATCTTCCTATTTTACACACATAGAAGTCATGTAAATAGTAAGGGGTAGAGACAAGACATAAACTTACTTACACCTGCCTCCAGAGCCTATGCTCCTTTCATAATCCTTTGCAGCCTGGGAACTCTTTGATATTTGATAAAATATCAGTATTTTACATTTTTGTGGAAATCCCTTCTATGTTCTAATAGGATGAGAATTTCAAACACAATTTTATTTTCTTCCAAATTACTAAAAATAAAACACAGGATCTTATCATTTCTTGCCGAACATTTTGCAATATAGCTAACTGGTCTGGTTTGGGTCTCTGTGACTTCTTTCTCCAATCACCCCAGCACAGCCACTGAATTATGCACTTGCTTTCCCCCTGATGAGAACTCTTACTCATCTTTGAACACCCTGGCTTAAAATGTTTTCTCTTTGGCAAGGATACCCGACTCCCAACAACAGAATTAATTATTGAGTGCCTGTTCATTAATTTTCCCACGGTGTTTTTTTTAAACAGGTTTTAATACAACTCTCAATGTAGTGTAAGAATATCTTTGTAGAATATCAACTAGATTGTGAAACCCTTAATGAGACCTCACCTAAGTTGCAAGTATTAGTAATAGTCTTCAAGGAGGTTAAGCTGTTGGTGTTGATAAGGGGAAGACTCTAAGGGTATCACGTTTTGCTGTTCGGTTATCAGCTATGTGATCATGGGAAATCAAGTCAATATTTACATGCCTTGCTTTCCCTTTATACTTATTTGGAACAACCATAGTGCATTTTTGAAGGGTTAGAGTGAGGGAAACAATGGGATGGTTGAAGTAAGCTGTTGGTGTAGTGTTGACAGAAAACTAGTGCTCAATAAATAGCCTTTACTTGAACAATGAAATTATAAAATTGATTTTGTTAGATATGCAATAGATAATATTTATGTCTGTATATAGTATTAAAAATGATATTCACATGCTCACCACATTTCCAGTACCTCCTCCAATATTGTCTCTCTAGCCCTCTGCCCAGTGGTATCCATGAAAGTGAATTTTGCATTTATCAATTTTTTGCTTATATGGTCTTGCTACATGAGAATGTATAGCTTGAGAATTTATTATTTAATTTTACATGCTTTGGGAGACTATGTAAATGGCAATGCATTATGTGTATTTTTTGCAACTCACTTTTTCCCTCTCAATATCATATTTGGGAGATGTATGCACATTGATCTGTATGAGAAGTAGTTCAGTCTTACTCCTGTACAGTATTTCGTTATAGAAATACGCTATAGTTTATTGATTTATCATCCCAACAAAGGAAATTTGGGTTGTTTTCAATGATTTTCTTTTCTTCTTCTTCTTCTTCTTTTCCCCTGACTGTTGCATTCATGGATATACATGTCTCCTGGTCCATTGTAGAAACAGGGTGTACAATGGTATGTGAATTACTGGTTTTGGTATATGTGCTTCTTCAATTTTAGTAGATGTTTCCATACTGTTCTCCCACCAGCACCGTATACACATTCCTGCTGAGCAACAACCTCTCCTACGCTGAATACTGCCCAACTTTTAAATGTGTGCCAACTGTGTGGGTGTAGAATGGTATCTCATTGTGGCTTTCATTTGCATTTTCCAAATTTTTAACACTCTCTTACCTTTTTAAAGAAATGTTTACTAGCCATGTGTTTTCCCTTCTGTGAAGAAACTCTTCACGCCTTTTATCCATTTTTCTGTAGTCTCGTTGGCCTTTATAACAGAAATGTTCAAATATAATTGCGGATTTCTTGCAGTTCTGTAAGTTTTTGATGCGTGTATGTTGAAACTCTGTTATTTTGTGGATAAACATTTAGGATTGTTAGGGCACTACTCTTTTGTGAGTTCTGAGTACTGTCACCTCTAATCCTTTTGGTGATTTTTCCATCAAACCCAGATGGTTTCTTCACACATGTGCCTGGATCAGTATTCTGCATGCTCAGGTGCGACCTTCTACGGTTTTTGTTCTCTCTCTTTGGAACTCTTTCCTCTTTGGTGCTCTGCCCTGAGAATTCTAGACATCTAGGTCTCCCTGGGTCCTCAGCTCTGTCTCCTCAGCTTAAGAAGTCTGCCAGATTCTGGGTTTCTCCTCTCTGCGCTGTGTCCTGGAAACTTCACAAGGTAACACGATGGAGCCGTTGTAGGGCTCATTTGTTCCCTGGCTGTGGATAATCACCGTTCTTTGTTGTCTGAGGCTAAATGTCTTAAATTTCACTGTGTCCTATATTTTGTTTGGTTTTCAGTTATTTTAGGTGAGAGAGTAAATCTAGACCCTGTTACTACATCTCGGCAGGGAGAAGACATTCAGGTCTTTTGTGTTGATTTTTAGGAGTTCTTTTTGTGTTCTAGATAAAAATTTATTATTAGTCATAAATGTAGCAAATATATCCTCTTACTTTGTACCTTGCATTTTAATTTCCTTAATGATTTCTTTTTGTAAATACTATTTCTTAATGTAGTTGAATTTCTGAGTTCTCCCCCTTTAGGTCTAAGCTCTTTGAGTCTTTTAAAGATCTTATTCTCTAACCTGAGGTTACAAAAATATTCTATGTTGTCTTCTAAACATTTCAGAGTTTTCCTATTTAATCCACCTGTTTATTGTGTATACATGTAGTGAGGTGGGCATCCATTTCCACTAAAAATTATATAAATCAATTTTCCCAGCACTATTTACTGAAAAGTGCCTCTTTACTGACTATAATGCCACCTCTTTTGTATATTGAGTTTGCATATTTGCATGGTATTATTCTGGGGTCTCTATTAAGTCCATTGATCTATTTATGTAGGCCTATGCCAGTGCCACACTAAGCTACTTATTATACATTTATGCTAAATCTTAGTATATTTTAAGATAAGTTTCATACAATATTTTTTTGAGATATTTTAAATACTCTTGGCCCATTTATATTTCATACAAATTTTAAAATCAACTTACTAAGTTCCTTAGGAAAACTGTTAGGATGGGTTGGAATTGCATAGAATTTATAGATCACTCTTAGGAGATTCAGAATCTGGGTGACATTGAATCTTTGTATTCATAAACACGGTATTCCTTCATGTATTTAGATATTCTTGAAAGAAAATTTTACTTCATTTCTTATCTTTCAATAAAATTTTATAATTTTCTAGACAACATGCTTATACTTTATTTATTATATATACATTTAGATATTTTTGCTGCTATTTATATAAATGTTGTATTTTAGAACTGTTACTGTGTATAGAGTGCATTGTCCTTTATTAATTTTTTATCAAGCAAGTTTACAGAGCTAAACTCTATAAATCTTATTCTATTTTAATTTATTTTATTTTAAGTTACGGGGTACATGGCCAGGATGTGCAGGTTTGCTACTTAGGTAAACGTGTACCATGGTGTTTTGCTGCACCTATCAATCCGTCATCTAGGTATTAAGCCCCACATGCATTAGCTATTTTTCCTGATGGCTCTTCCTCCCCTCATATCCCCTGCCCCAGAGAGGTCCCTGTGTGTGTTGTTTCCCTCCCTGTGTCTATATGTTCACATTGTTCTGCTCCCACTTATAAGTGAGAACATGTGGCGTTGGTTTTCTGTTCCTGTGTTAGTTTGCTGAGGATAATGTCTTCCAGTTCCATCCATGTTTCTATAAAGGACAAACTCTCTTTTCTTTTTATGGCTGCATAGTATTCCATGGTGTGCATGTACCATATTTTCTTTATCCAGTCGGTCATTGATGTAAACCCTTATTCTTATAATTCATCTTTACATTTTTTTGGAGATTTTACATAGGTAATCTTTCAGTTAACAAGTGATTGTTTGTCTGTTTGTTTGTTTTTTCCCTCTCTAGGGCTTATATTATTTAGTTAGTTTTATTTCAGTGTACCTCTAATTAACAAACCTTATGCAATGTTGAAGAGAATTAATTAGAGCAGACATCTTTGACTTTTTCTTGATCTTAAAAAGAATTTTTTTAGCATGTAGGTTTTTTTGGTAACTATTAGTTCCTACAATAGGAAGTTTGCTTTTTATTTCCAATTTACTAACACTTTTATTCATGTATACATGTATGATTTTAACATTTGTATGTCTTGAGATGACCACATGGGTTTCTATCCATTTATCAGTGTTTAATTACATTAATGAATTTTCTAATGATAAACTAGTCTTGCATACCTGGGCTATAACTCAGATTTGTAAAACATTCTTTTTTATACCTGCTCAATTTGGCAACCCATTATTTTGTTTAGCACGTTTGCAACTGTGTTCATGAGTGAGATTGGCTTATAACTTTTCCTTTATTGTAGTACCATTTTCTGGTTTGCTATCAAGATTATACTAGTCACATAAAATGAAGAAAATAATTTTTTCTTTTTCATTTTCTGTGAGAATTTGCACAAGAGTAGAATTGTTTGTTTACTTCATTTTTTAAATGATTG
Organism: Mandrillus leucophaeus; assembly: GCF_000951045.1. NCBI lineage: Eukaryota > Metazoa > Chordata > Mammalia > Primates > Cercopithecidae > Mandrillus > Mandrillus leucophaeus. Next base: position 2,359,975 of record NW_012104176.1, on the reverse strand, counting down.
TTGGAACTCAGTTGTAAAACCAACTGGTTTTACAGTTAAAACCAACATTTTCTTTGTGGAAGATTTTACTACCAATAATTAGTAACTACTGATTTAATTTCTTAAATTGTCCAAAATTTCAAGTTTTTCATTTCTATTTGAGCCAATTTTGATGTTATAATTTTCTAGAATTTGTCATTTCTGTCTAAGTTTTCAAATGTATTTTATAAAGTTTTTTTTTTTTTTCTTTTTTTGAGATGGAGTCTTGCTCAGTCACCCACGCTGGAGTGCAGTGGGGCGATCCTGGCTCACTGCAAGCTCCGCCTCCCAGGTTCACGCCATTCTCCTGCCTCAGCCTCCCGAGTTGCTGGGACTATAGGCACCCACCACCACGCCCAGCCAATTTTTTTTTTTTTGTATTTTTAGTAGAGACGGGGTTTCACCATGTTAGCCAGGATGGTCTTGATCTCCTGACCTCGTGATCCACCTGCCTCCGTCTCCCAAAGTGCTGGGATTACAGGTGTGAGCCACTGTGCCCGGCCTGAAGTTTTTAAAATAACATAGAGATGCTGTCAGATTAATCTCTGCAGCTTTAGCTACGTTCCCCTTTGCATTTCTAACATTTATTTTTACTCCCTCATTTAAAAAAATATACACCTCAGAGGACTTTCTATTTTCTTAGATTTTTTTAAAAAATCGTCTTTTGCTTCTGTTAATCTCTATCCTGGGTTTTTTTTTTTTTTTTTTTTTTTGAGATCGAGTCTTGCTCTGTTGCCCAGGCTGAAAGAATATATATATATTTTTTTAAAAGAAAAATGTCAATGGCGATGAAGTAATGTAGATACTGTTTTTTTTTTTTTTTCTATCTTATTATTTCTAATCTTACCTTAGTTTTTTTCTTTCTGTTTCTTAGTTTCTCCTTCTGTTTTCTGTACCATCTTTCTCTTCTTTCTTTTATTTTTCCTCTTCCTCCTCCTCTTTTATGTGATCAGCTCAATAAGTTTGAGGTTTGCTTCTTTTCTAATACATACATTAATGCTTTCTGGTTTTTAAGGGTTTCTATTTAAGTACCACTTAAACCAGATGACACAATGTTTTAATATTTTGTGTTATTTAGTTTTTATTTTTATTCTTTGGTAACTACTATTATTTACTCCTTTTTCCCTTAAGTTCTTCATAAGTGCATTTTCATATTTCTGAACTTTTGGGGTTTCTTCATTATCTTTATTTATTGAATTCTAACTTAATTGGTCAGAAATCATTATCTGTATTTCCCCAAACTTGAAATTTACAAAGAGTTTATTTATGAAACAATTTGTGCGCAACTTTTATAGTGTTTTTTGTCTGCTTGAAGAGTATGTATTCTTCATAATTGTAGCGTTTGTTATTTTGCAATGTTATGTATATCACTTAGATCAAATCTGTTAATGTCTGACTCTCGCTTTTCGGTGGCTGAGAAAGCGGTTAGTTAAATCCTCCCATTTTGGAGGTGGCTTTGATAACTTTTTTTAGTTGTGTCAATTTTTGCTTCACATATTTTGAAGCCATATTCTTAGGTGCATGTACATTTAAAATAGTTTTATAATTATGTAGTGACCTGTGTTCTCTCTAGTAATGTTTTTTAAGTCTATTTTTTAAAGCTGTTTTATTTGGGAGAGGGGCAGAGTATCATATTTTGACTTTCAATTTTCTTATATCTCCATGTTTTAAAAGTGTGAGTACAGTAAATAACATATCATTGGATTTTAAAAATTTAACTAACACCGCATGTTCTCACTCATAAGTGGGAGCTGAACAATGAGAACACATGGACACAGAGAGGGGAACAGCACACACCAGGGCCTGTTGGGGGTTGGGGGATGAGGGGAGGGAACTTAGAGGACAGGTCAGTAGGTGTAGCAAACCACCATGGCACACATATACCCATGTAACAAACCTGCATGTTCTGCACATGTATCCCATTTTTTCTTTTTTTTAGAAGAAATAAAGAAAAACAAAAATTAAAAAATTACGTATGGTACTAAAGCAAATAAAGCACTAATAGCTGAAAAAATAATTTAGTCTGACAATGCTTGTTTTTTCACCGAATTCACTTCATTGACTCATATTGTTAGAATGGATCACTTTTATTGTGTCCTACCATCTGACTTTATGCTTTTTCTTTTGCTAACTATGTATTTTTTTATTTTTTCATTTTCTTGCTCTTTTTTGATGTATTTGGTTTTCCCCAACTATCATGATGGTTAGGAGTATGAGCTCTGAGATCCAGCTGTCTCAGTTAGAGTCTCAGCTTTAGCATTTACTAATCTGGGCAAGTTACTTAACCTACTTCTGTTTCTTTTTCTAAAAATGGAGATAAGGATGATAGTTACTTTATAATGTTGTTGTGAGGAGTTAATATATATAACATGCTACGATGGGGCCTGGCACAGAACTTGCTATAGATGTGTTTGGCTCTTCTTTAAAAACCACAAGTTTCATTTCTAAGAGTGCTTTACTATAAATTTTGACCTAAATACAAAATGTAACAAAGTAAAATGTTAATCAATATCTTTTTTCCTCTTCTTAACAATAGAAATGCCTGAGAACACTTTAACTCTGATATTTTACCATTTGATTTCTAGGGTTTTTCTTTTTTGCTATAGCATTTTAGTTTTATCTACTTGTTACTCTTTTTAATTCTCACAAAATAGAAATTTTCTTATTGCTTTATATGTTAATAGTTTGTTTAGATTATCTACAAATTTACTATTTTTTTTTACTATTCTGTCTTTTCTAATGTTTAAATAATACATTTTCTTAATTTATTTTCATGCTAAATTTAATATAATAAAATGACTTAAAGAATCAAAACAAGATTGTTTCTGAAACCATCAATGTCTTGCCACTTTCATGTCACCTTCTCTAGAGGGAAATTCTTTTAACTCTTCCAATCATCTTTTTACCATTGACTTCTGTATTTTAAATTAACATGCTTGTATTACTAGTTCTTGATGTTTTCTACTGTAGACATAATCAGTTAACTTCTCATTGTGAAAGACGAGCATTTATCTCTTTGTTAGTCTTCTTTCCTTCTATCTTCCTACCTTCACTACTCTGTGAAAGATTCCAACACCATAATCCTCCCCAAATAATCAAATTTTAATTGTATTTAGATCAGTGGTCAGGGTTTACCTCATTGTAACCACTGAAACTTATTTACACCTGAACCACATAGTATACTGTTATTATTTTAATTTTCCAGAACAACATTTTTGCACAAGGTTAATACTTGTCTTCTATTTGTTCATTTTGTTTTCTGTGTGTTTATTGCTAATTAAATCTAATATTTTTTATTTCTGTACATTTTCTCTCATTCTAGCATACTAGATAGCCCTAGTGATTAGTGATGTAAGGAATCGTTCATGTACTTATCACTACTAATCATTAGGGAAATGCAAATCAAAACCACAATGAGACATTGCTTCATACATAATATGATGACTACTATTAAGAAAAAACCAGAAAATTTCAAGTGTCAGCTAGAGTGTGGAAAAATAGGACACCTTGTGCCCTGTTGGTCGGAATGTAAAATGGTGGAGGTGCTATGAAAAACAGTATGGTGGGTCTTCAAAAAATTAAAAAGAGAATTACCAAATGATTTAGCCATTCCACTTCTGGGTATATACCTAATAGGTCTGAAAGCAGAGTCTTGAAGAGATATTTGCATGTTATGTACATAGTAGCATTATTCAGAATAAACTGGAAATAACCCAGTGTCTATTGACAAATGGTGGATCAATGAAATGTGGTACACACGTATGATGAAGTTTCACTAAGCCTTAAAAAGGAAGAAAATTCTGACTCATACTACAGCATGAATGAAACTTGAGGACATTATGCTGTGCAAAATAAATCAGTTACAAAACGACAAATACTGCATAATTTCACTTATTTGAGGTAGCTAGAGTAGTCAAAACCAGAAAGTAGAATGGTGGTTACTAGGGGCTTGGAGGAGGAAGGAATGTTGAGTAATTGTTTAATTTTTGCAGTGTTTTAGTTTTGAATATTTAAAAAACTCTGGAGAAACGATAGTGTTGATGGTTGCTAAAAAATATGAATATATTTCATGTCACAGAACTATACACTTAAAAATGGTTAAGACGGTAAATTTGATGTTGTGTATTTTACCACAATTAGAACAATATTTTTGTTAGTTCAAGATGCACATTAAAATGATTACAGATTGAATGAGGAAGCTTGGGTGGATTCAGACAAAAAAGATTGGCAAAGTGTTGAAAACTGCTGCAGATGAGTGACAAGTACATGGGTTTCATGCTATTCTACTTTTATGACTGTTGAAAATCCCATGATAATTCATTTTTTAAAATAAAACTTACATAATGGTTAATTTTATGTGTCAACTTTACTGAGTTATGAGATGTCCACATAGCAGGTAAAATACTATTTCTAAGTGTGTCTGTGAGGGTGTTTCTGAAATAGATTAGCACTGGAATTTGTAGACTGAGTAGAGAAGATTACTCTCATCAGTGTGGGTGGGCATCACCTAATCATTTGATTTGAATAGAACAAAAGGCAAGGAAGGGAAAATTTGCTCTGAGCTGGACACTTATTTCTTGCCCTCATACATTGGCACTCCTGATTCTTGGACTTTCAGACTTAGATTCAGTTATACCACCAGCTTAACAGCTTTTCTGGTTCTCCAGAATGCAGATAGAAGACTGTGGCACTTCTTGGTTTCCAAAATTGAGTGAGCCAATTACTATAATAAAAATATATCTATACCTTATTGGTTTTGCTTTTCTGGAGAACCCAGACTAATACAACATACTAGATACTCTATTTGTATCATCTTCTTGAGGAAGTAGCTCTCACAGCCTGTCACCTGCTCAGACTGGGTAGTCCCTGTGTCTGTTGCATAGCTATCATCCTGGAAGTTTCCCTTTGCCTTTATACTCCTGCATGAGTTTGCAAAACAAAATACCTTTTGTCTGTGTTCATACATTCCTGATCTCTCTCTCTCTTTTTATAAGGACACTAGACATTTGGATTAGACCCTCACCCTTATAACCTCATTTAACCATCATTACCTCCTTCAAGACCGTATCTCCAAATCCAGTCACATTGGGGGTTAAAGCTTTAATACATAAATTTTGAGGTGCCACAATATAGTCCATATCTAATATGGTTTCACTGTGTCCCCACCCAAATCTCATCTTGAACTCTAGTTCCCATAATCCCTACGTGTCATGGGAGGGACCTAGTGGGAGGTAATTGAAACACAGGGGCAGTTACCTCCATGCTGTTCTCATGATAATGAGTGAACTCATCTGCCTGAATTCACTCTGCACTTCTCCTTGATGCTGTCATGTGAAGAAGGGCATGTTTGCTTCCCCTTCTGCCATGATTGTGAATTTACTGAAGCCTCCCCAGCCCTGAGGCATTGTGAGTCAATTTAACCTCTTTCCTTTGTACATCACCCAGTCTCAGGTTATACCTTTATTAGCAGCATGAGAACAGAGTAATAAAATATCACTCAGTGATTTTCTTTGTCAATTTCTTCTCCTAAATTTCTTTTTTTCCTGGACCCTAGATCTTTATTTTCCTTGATTATATCATTGTTTTAGTAAAATTTATCCTCCAGTACTATCCAAAGAGAGGAAAATTTTTGAGACCTCATATATCTGAAAAACATCTTTTTCCCATTCTCACACTTAATGGTTTGATGGCTGAATTGTGCTTACAAATATTGAGGAGTAATTTCCTCTCTCCACCCAAGTTTGAATTAAGCTAATTTTTTTGTTCTCTCTTTCTGCAGGTCGGGTTTGTCTCTAGTTCTTGCGCAGGGTATGAAGTCCTTGCATACTAGCTTTTTGTGACCATCCCTATTTATACTTTTCATCTTTGGTGCATCTTAGACTTTGTCTCCTTTCTCCCTTGTTCCACAAGCCATTAAAATAAAAGCTAAGAAGGTCTGAACTTGGCAGACACTCCCAGTACAAAAGCCTGCATCACTACTCACTTATGCCTCTAAATTACCCCTCTCTCTTTGTTTTTGGAACACCTAACCTCTGCTAGATTAACAATGCATTTAAAAATGTATTTCCCACATGTAATCCAACAATCATAATTGCTTGGAGGATGACTCTGAGTATGCAGTCCACCTGGAAACAGTAGTCATCATAAATGACACCACGCTTTTAGAATGTGGGCATAATTGCAATGGGAGATAATTTCTAATGGACAAATGAGTTATTAATATCATTCATATAGTAATATTTACGTTAAAAGTAATAACAAATACTGGTCTTTATATGATTTTTATCCAATTTCAGTTATAATTGTTAGTTATCAATTTGAAGTTTAGTTTTTTGTAGAAACAATGTTGTTTAGTTCTGCTTTGTCTAGCTAGTACATGTGGAGAATGAGCGACTCCACCTCAGTACATGTTCCTGCTAAGTGACATTGACCTGTTAAAATTGTCAAACCTTGTTTCAGTTATGTTAGTTGTACTACTTTCCAAAGTGTATAAATTATGTTTTGCACTTCTTAGTCTTGACAAATGAAGTAGTTTGGTCATCAGTTGACGTCTTCTTCATCACTCTGTGTAATTATTACTAAGAGCAGCATGGGTCAATGGCAGAATCTTAGACTTCTAAGATCTGAATACAAATCTTAGCACTGTTACTTACTAACGGTGTGATCTTATTCAAGTTACTTGTAAGTGATGTGGTGAAGCCGGCTTGTGCTGGCTCACGAGAGCCTATTGAGTTTGTGTGAGCTGATTCTTTAACACGGACTTTATTAAAAATTATTCATATAAGCTTACAGGTAAATAATGTATATCAAAAACAAAGTTAGTAAACACTTAAAATCATTACTTAGCTAATTACCAAATTTCACTGTTTTCTGTGGTCTTGAGGTAATTTAGATCTCTTGTATCTCAACAGGAGAAACACTGTAATATGGCGTGCTGCTACTGCACATCTTTTCCCAGCTCTGCCTTTAGTGATATCATGGTTGCAGAAATTGGCTGGTACTAGAAGTCATTATTTGATTTATTGTTTTGTTAGTTGTCTAGACCTTAAAAAGTGATAGGAAACATGTTAATAATACAGATTCAACTTAAAAGTAAGTTATGTTTGTGGCTGTGGCGTTGTGAGTAGCACCAAAAATTGAGGAGAGCTTCCAGTGTTTGAAAACTATTACCTGATTCAGCAGAGAAGTAGCTCATGTCACTGGTTAAAAGTGAAGTTTTGGTACATCTTTTGTGTTCTTTTCCTTCTGCCTGTGAATATAAGCAAAAATATTAACCAAAAGTCATATGATAACTACACACATTTGTCAAATTACAACTGTAGGTTGGCTACTGATATGGTTTGGCTCTGTGTGCCCCCAAATCTCATCTTGAATTGTAATCCCCATTTGTTGAGGGAGGGACCTGTAATACCCACACATCAAGGAATGGAGGTGATTGGATCATGGGAGTGGTTTCCCCCATTGTTCTCATGATAGTGAATGAGTTCTCATGAAATCTGATTGATTTATAAGTGTTTGAAAGGAAGCACTCCTCCTTCACTATTTCTCTTTATTTTGCCACCTTGTGAAGAAAGTACCTGCTTCTTCTTCCCCCATGATTGTAAATTTCCTGAGGCCTCCCCTACCATGCAGAACTGTGAGTGAATTAAACCTCCTTTGTTTATAAATTACCCAGTCTCGGGTAGTATCTTTATAGCAGTGTGAGAACAGGCTAACACAGCTACCAATATGACTTTGCCAAAAATCTAAAAGGGCATTCTATGAGAATCAGTTGGTTATATGGAGCTCATAGAAAAGAGAATTGCATAGTTTATTATCTGTAAATTGTGTATTATGTATGCTTTATATCAGCAAAATTGATAATAAACATATATACATTTAGGTCTATGCTTATTTTTTAACAGATAGTGAGTTAAATATATAGCAATACACCACTGCTTAAGCTGACATTAAGCTTTTTCATTTATTAAATGAATCATCCAAAACTATGAGCCTCATACTTCAAAAATTTTAGTTTTGCGTTTGTTCCTATTTCATTCTATGAAAACCACTCTTCTTTTATCTCCATTCCTTCTAAACCCCCTATGTAGACATAACTTGAGAGTCACTGGAATGTGTAAAACTATTTGCTTCTATAATTACATGGCTCCAAAGTAAAATACTTTCGAATATTCATAGCTTTCTTTTGTATAGATATTTAGTATTCAACTTTGATATCAATGATCACTTTTGCTTTTGTCAGAGCTCCTCCTTTTAGCAGCCTCTTCTGTATCCTCATGGCGCCGTCCATGATTTCTTATCACTCCTGCTGTCCTGAGGTTGGAACTGGAGACTATACCGTATCCTTTTAAATCTGTGCACAAAATATGAGTATGTAGATGCTCAATGAGGACCTGGAAGACCTTCCTGTAATTGTTTTCATCTACTTTACTCTAGCTGTGACCTCTTTTCTTACATAATAATTATAAGATATTATACATTAGGCTTATAAAAAGGGATTGCGATATTATACATTAGGCTTATAAAAAGGGATTGAGAAAAATGTAATAAACAGCCCATCATATACCTTCTACCTTTTTTAATGAATGAAACATAAGAGATACATTTGGGGGCCCTGTAGACCCCTCTCTGGTTCCACTTCCTTCTCTTTTCCTCAAAGGTGATCACTCACCTGAATGGATCATTCCCAGGCATGTGATACTTCTACCTCACGTGTATATGCTCAGAACATACATGGATTGTTATACATAGTTTTAAATACATAAAACTTGATAAACACACTGGATATGTTCTTTTTATTAAATTAATGGACTTTATATTTTAGATCAGTTTTAGGGTTACAGGAAAGTTGAGCAGAAAGAGACCTCCTCTGACTCCAGCCCACACTTGGATACATGCCCTTCCCTGGTTTCTGAAAAAGAAAGGGCCTTTACATTGGCTGTTATGTAAGTTCCCCAAACAGGAGACACAACATAGTTCACTCTGGTATTCCCTGGACTTGGTGTCCTGCCTGACACATAGCATTTGCTGAATCAAGGGCGGTATGAATGAATGAATTTCAGATAGCAATATCATATCAACCATGGTGGAAACCAGGGCTCCCTCCCCTCCAGAGATGGACTGGACCATCACAGCCTCCATTGTCAGAGAATAGGAGAATAGGGTTTAAATTTCAAGGGCCATACATAAAGTTCCGAGATCCTGTCATGTATAAGGACAAGGCGTGTCAGTCATGGCCGGGGGGAATGTTTGCAAGGAGGAGATGTTTCAACTCAGATATTTATAAGCCGGGGCCTGCCTCTGTTTACCAGCTGGGAGATCTTCAGATAATGAACCATGAAAGCCTGCTATGCAGCGGTGCTATGCAATAATTTTTCATTTGCCACCAGTCAGCTTCAGGGATCAAGGACAGCTAAACACATAACCCGCTCATGCATGTTATTTTAAAGGCGTATTTTAAAGTTGTAAATATGGTACATTGAGTTAATGAGGTATGTTCTTTTGGTGACAAATATTTACATTCCACATATGCCTCTTGATGTCAAGAGTGTAACTGTTTCATTTTCTTCTTTTTCTCAGGAGGCTGGGATGCAGATGGAAAAGGCCCTTGTGTCTGGGACACATTTACTCATCAGGGAGGAGAGAGAGTTTTCAAGAACCAGACTGGCGATGTAGCTTGTGGCAGCTACACTCTGTGGGAGGAAGATTTGAAATGTATCAAACAGCTTGGATTGACTCATTACCGCTTCTCTCTTTCCTGGTCACGTCTGTTACCTGATGGGACGACAGGTTTCATCAACCAGAAAGGCAAGTGTTTCTTAAAAATAGAAGGTTGCAGCTTTAATTCAAGGTTATTGCTGCAGTCTGGCATAATTAATCCAGTATGCTATTCTGCAATGTAGCTTTGAAATTGCAAGTTTTTCGAGTGATTATGGGATGAATTTTTTGAAATGGGTTTGCATTAGTTTTCACAGTAATATTTTGGTTTCCTTTGACTGTTGAGATCTTTTCTGGGGGTGGTGAGTGGGAGGGAGGTTAGAATAAGTGTTTTATTATATAACATGAGTGTTAATCTGAAGGTAAATTTAAAAAATTTGTATTAAACTATTTTCAGTTGTGTAACCCTGTGATGAGTTATGAAAAGTCCTTAAGAACTTGAGATGATTCTAAGCACCTCAATTAGGGCTGAATTAGTGGAGCTAATTAACTAGCATAGGGATTAGCATCAAGGCCCCTGCAGTTCACTTACTTAAGGTTAAGTCCAGCTACATCACTTGCTATCTGGGCAAACATCTCTTGGGCATCGTTCAGTGCCTCAGTTTCTCCATGAATAGAAAAGAATGCTGTAATAGTGACTAATTCAGAGAGTTATTGGAAGGTTAAATGAAATGATCTTAGTAAAGTGCTTAACACAGTAGCTAACATTTCATAAGCATTTAGTAAGTGTTAGCTATTCTTCTTCTTATGGCTTGTGAATAAAAGTACCACTCATTGCTCTATTGAATGCCTGTTATTTAGGAGGCATTTTTCACCCATTTTCTTTAATTCTCACCACCAGTAGGGAAGGCATAGTGATCATATTTTACAGAGGTGTATGTCCAAACCCACATATTTGGCAAATGGTAGATCTGTTATTTAAACCTAAGGTCTAGCAAGCTCTTTCTACAAAGCATGGTTGGAAAACAATGACCTGAAGGCCAAATGTGGCCTGTCACCTATTTTTGTTAATAAAATTTGATTGAAACATAGTCATGCCTGTTCATTATGCATCATCTATGGTTACTTTTCCGCTTTAATGGCAGAACTGAGTAGTTGGGGCAAAGACCATATGGCCTGCAAACCCTCAAATATTTGCTATCTGGTCCTTTACAGGAAAAGTTTGCCAACCCTTGCACTACAACATATGGTTTCTTAATGAAGATGCTTTATTACTACTTTGTCTTAGAAAAGATTTTACACTGTTCATAGGACTGGGACTAAGTGAAGCAATGAGGTGCCTAGGGCATAAAATTTAAGGAGACCCTCTTAAATTTAAGGAGAGGCCTCACTTGTATGACTTCAGAGAACACCTGCCCGCCTCACCATACCTCCCACCCCAAGAACCTTCATTGATACAAAGGCATTATTCATGAGTAACTTCTGTGATCCCCTATATAGAACAACCCTTTATGACAATTCCTAGATGGATTTGTGCACTTGAAAAGCTCATTTTATTTAAGGCGGGGTAATCTTTGCATCATGAAATAGAATTGCAACTCATGCACTCAGGCAGAATCAACCTCAGAGTAGCTTCCCTCACGTAGGGACAGTGCAGGATTAACAGGTCCTTTCATTCACTGATTCTGAAGACATTGGCCCATGACCAGTTGCTCCTGTTGAGATGTCTACTTTCTTGCCATCACTGACTGGTTTTATTTATGTTGAATGGGAGGTAATTTGTTGTTCAGTTCAAACGTGAACTCATTATCTTCAATCTTCCTAATCTAACATCTGTATTCTCCCTTCTTTCTGGCACCACCATACTCCAAAGTCTAAAAAGCAAAAGTAACCTTTGAATCCTTTCTTGTGTTTTCTTCTTCCATCTAATGGGTTGCTGAATATGGTCCATTCTAATTACGACTTTTTAACTTATCTTCTAATCCCTCTTTTTGCCCCACCCTAGTTTAGGTGTTTATCATTCTTATAAGGACTTTTTGATATATTCTTGATGGATCTATGTGTTTTCCCCTTCTCTCTGTTCTTTACTTTCTATGAGATGCCATCATAGCAATTTTCCTAAAGCTCGACCCAAATCACATTGTTTTGATCATCTCCTGCTAAAAATGAAGCAAGATGCACAGTGGCTCATGCCTGTAATCCCAGCACTTTGGGAGGCTGCGGCAGGTGGATCACCTGAGGTTGGGAGTTTGAGAACAGCCTGACCAACATGGAGAAACCCCATCTCTACTAAAAATACAAAATTAGCTGGGTGTGGTGGTACGTACCTGTAATCCCAGCTATTTGGGAGGCTGAAGCAGGAGAATCACTTGAACCCGGAAGGTGGAGGTTGCCATGAGCCAAGATCACACCATTGCACTCCAGCCTGGGTAATAAGAGTGAAACTCGGTCTCAAATAA
>NW_012104176.1:2344758-2347791 GCF_000951045.1 Mandrillus leucophaeus | reverse complement strand
AAAAAAAAAAAAAATAATAATAATAATAATAATAGTAATAATAATTTAGTTACCTAAAGCCTCGATATGCAGTCCATCCTCCTTCATATACCATTCCAGGCTCAATTTGACTTAGACTTAACACCTCCAAAACTTTGCAGGCTGAAATTACCCCATGCATATGATCATGTAATATCCCAAACACACATTGGTACAGGTCTATAATCTTTTATCTGTAAGTATAAGTAACCCACTACTTATTAAACATACCATGCAGTTTTCCACCTTGTAGGAAGTTGCTTAAGATTTTTCTTCTGCCTAGAATGGGCTTTCTTTAACCCCAAGTATACCTACTGAAAGCCTGTCCTGCTGTTCAGGTCTAGCACAATTGCCCTCTTCTTTAAAGTGGTTCTCTATTCTAAGCCAGAAGAAAAACCTCTCTCTCCTCTCTCTCTTTTTTTATTCTCATGGCACTTTGCAAAGCTCTTAAGATATTTCTCACATTCTTCATTGTTAACTGTTACTATATCCCACGTTAGACTATCGATGCCTTAAGTTTAATTCAATTCAATGAAAGTGTGCTGAATGTCTGTTGTGTCAGGGACTGTGCTAAGTACTCATGACATTCATATTAGAGAATCCCTGGAATTGTTTACAGTGGAATGGGTAGATAATTCTGCCTTGTTACCCTTGTAATCTAGTCCAGCACCATCCATGGAAGGGATTCAGTAAAAATTACTGAATTCGATTGAATGAGGTCAATAACAATCATAAAAATGACTCTAAGGGTAGTAATGCTTGCCTTTCATTGAGCATATAATATACAGAGCTCACCATGCAAACATTGCACATATTTTTGTTGATTTTAACGTTCATAACAGTCCTATGAGTAAGGGGCATCTCTAAACAGAAGGAATAATGCTAACATCGGAAATAAAGTTAGGCATAAATTTGCCAAAATGACAAATTTAGTTAGGTTCAACCTAGGCTTGTCTAACATAAAAAAATCTTCTATCTAGTCTGGGGCTCAGTCAGTCTGGCCAAACCACTTGAATTCTCTGTGCTACAGTTTCTCTGTTGGTTAAATGAAGTGGAAGCCTCATGGTACTAAAACTCCTTGCACTCATTCTAGGAGTTTGGAGTTTTTACTGAGCTTCCATTTGGATGGTAAACAACCACAACAAAAACCAAAAACCCACCAACTTGTAGTATTGGTCCACAATGCCATATCTGAAGTTCTAAAATCCAAAAGGCTCTTATTACTAATCTTTCTAAAATTAAATTGGCAGCAAAAGCTAACTTGAATTGTTGTGAATATTTATTCTGTTTTTGAGAATATTGATTTATTTGACTGCAGACATATTAAGAGACACTGACTCAGATTCACTGAGAGTGTTAATATACGGTATATGCTCCTTGTTTCCTTTCTAAAACTCAAACATTCTGTACTCATATGCCCCTAAGATTTTCAGATACAAGATTATATACCTGTCCCAATATGTCAACATATTAAGCTTTGAAAACCAACTTGAGATATTCAGAAGTTCGTAGAGGTACACTGTAGATCAGCAATCCAAGAGCAAGGAAACCGAAACCACCAGAGAGTGGAGGTGGTGCTACCGGAGCCATGGAAACCACCCGAATATTGTGGAGAAATTGCTCATGCAGATCTCATGTGGGGATCACATGCCCGTAGCACTGAGCTTTTTGTGTTTGGCCCTAGCTTTGGTAAAACCATAGCTGATTAATATTACAGGCTTTGCTTTGAACAAGAGGGCACTGGAGGTGCATCCAGGAGGTGGCATTTCAATAAGCAGTTGCTCATTCTTGTGCAGTGATCTGTTGAAGCAGTTGGAATGGTTTTAACTTGGAAAGGCCATCTCTTTTTTCTCATTTAAATATTTTCTCAAAAAGCATGTGAAGAATTAGAAAGTCCCTGTCACTGTTCTTCCCAAGGAACCCCCTTTCTGTGTTTGACTATCCATTTCAAATCTTGATTATAGGACATTTGGAAACTTGTAAAATTCTATGTCCCCAAACTAGAAGAATATTTTTATGAAGTGGAATTGTTACACAGACTGTCTCTTTCAAGTGTCAGTTTTTCAAGGTTTAACAAGAAAAGATTGAGTTGGCAACTGAAATAATATATTCCTGCATTTCTCAAATGTTCAAGTACATGTTCATATCTGCCACAAATGTAAATTTCAGGCGATTAGTGGGAAGCCCAAGTATTGGAAATAAAAAAAGGGGGAATATTTGTGCAGAATTTAGTGCTCACTTTAAGATTTAAAATATGAGTGCTCTTAGCAGGAATGGTTTAAATAAATTAACTAAACAAGCATTAATCTTGTATTCTATGTTGGGCACTATAATAGACTGAAAATGGCCCTCCAAAGGTGTTCGTGTTCTGATTCTTAGGAATTGTGAGTATAATAGAGCTTGCATGGTAAAACAAACTTTACAGATGTGATTAAGGGAAGGATTTTGAGAGGCGGAGATTGTCCTGGACTATCTGTGTGGTCCCAGTATAATTACATGGGTCCTTAAAAGAGAGAGGTAGAAAGATCAGAGTCAGAGAGAAGAGGTAAAAGAGATAATGATTACAGCAGAGGTCAAAGAGAAGAGATGAGGATGAAGATGGGAGAAGAAGCCATGAGAGAAGGAATGCAGGTGTCCTCTAACTCCCGGAAAAGGTAGAAAGATGGATTCCACCTGAGAGCCTCCAAAAAGAATGTAACCTTGCTGACATCTTGACTTTGGCCCAATAAGCACTGTTTTGGACCTCTGGTCCCCAGAACTGTAACAATGCATTTATCTTGGTCCTGCCATTAAGTTTGTGGTACTTTGTTTTAGCAGCAATAGAAAACTAATGCAGACAGTGTGGCAAGAGAACACAGGAGCAGTTAAAGAAATTGATGGGAGGTGGGGGATCACAAGGTCAAGAGATCAAGACCCTCCTGGCCAACATGGTGAAACCCTGTCTCTACTAAAAATACAAAAATTAGCTGGGTGTGGTGGCGCATGCCTGTAATCCCAGCTACTCGGGAGGCTGAG
>NW_012104176.1:2341198-2343268 GCF_000951045.1 Mandrillus leucophaeus | reverse complement strand
GATCACGAGGTCAGGAGATGGAGACCATCCTGGCTAACGCAGTGAAACCCTATCTCTACTAAAAATACAAAAAATTAGCTGGGCGAGGTGGCGGGCCCCTATAGTCCCAGCTACTCGGGAGGCTAAGGCAGGAGAACAGCGTGAACTTGGGAGGCAGAGTTCGCAGTGAGCTGAGATCGCGCCACTGCACTCCATTCTGGGAGACAGAGTGAGATTCTGTCTCAAAAAAAACAAAAAACAAAAAACAAAAACAAAAAAACAAAAAACAAAAAACAATCCCACTCCATTTCATGGAAAAGTTTCATTACGACATTGAATAAACTGTGTGATCGAGAAGTAAAGTGCTTAATTCTGGGATGGTGAATATTAATTATGAATGCTCTGTTTCTCTGCTGTGCTGATGTGTGAGAAAAAAAATTTCTTAAAATTTACTTCATTTCAACGGACGGTTATCATGTGGTTTGAATTACATTGATTGTCCATCATTAATGACTTCTCCACAAAGCGGGGAAAAAGGAATTTGATATTGTGATCAGGTCTGAAGTAGGTGACCATGAAGGCTGGTAAAATAGAGTCACATGTTTCTGGTACAGGAACATTAGTAAACACGAGAAGTGGGATGTCATAGTGAGAACAGCTTAGTCTTTATAGTGAGACAGACTGGGATTAAATGTGGGCCACGCCATTTGTCAACATTGAGACTCTCTGAATCTCAGTTTTCTCATTTTTAAACGGGAATAAAAACACGCATCTCTAGAGCTTAGTGCTTGGATTTGGCAAAATGCATGACATCTGGTACATATAGTACGAGTTCAATAGACGAAACCTAATATTATTTTCATGTTCAAAGTCAATGGAAAGGGTTGGCTATGAAAACCCTCTCACATACCAACACCCAGATTATTTTATCATACTATCTTTAGATATCTCATTTACAAATGTAGAAATGTGGGTTTACAGGGGCCCAGGGGTGGGATGGTGAAATACTCTTTCATTGAGAGAAAAAAGGAAAGTTTATAAAATTTCATGAGTATATTAGTTTTTACTGCTACTGTAACAAACGATCACATATTAGCTTCTTAAAACAACACAAATTCGTTACCTTAGAGTTCTGTAGGTCAGAAGTCTGTCATGGGTGTCTGTGAGGTATCAGGATACCTGTAGGGCTGTTTCTTTCTGAGGCATCTTTGGAGCAGTCTGTCTCTTGGTGCATTCAGGTTAGCAGAACTCAGTTCTTTGTGACTGTAGAACTGAAGTCTTTACTACCTTTCTGGCTATCAGCTAAGGACTGTTCTCAGCTTCCAAAGGCCATCTGCATTCCTTGGCTCGTGGTCCCCTACCTCTATTTACTTTTCTTTTCTTTTTTTTTTTAATGAGACAGAGTCTCACTCTATTGCCTAGGCTGGAGTGCAGTGGCCCAATCTCGGCTCGTTGCAAGCTCTGCTTCCCGGGTTCAAGTGATTTTCCTGCCTCAACCTCCCAAGTAGCTGGGACTACAGGCACGC
This sequence comes from Mandrillus leucophaeus, assembly GCF_000951045.1. Taxonomy (NCBI): domain Eukaryota; kingdom Metazoa; phylum Chordata; class Mammalia; order Primates; family Cercopithecidae; genus Mandrillus; species Mandrillus leucophaeus. The sequence continues at coordinate 2,341,763 of NW_012104176.1, read as the reverse complement.
ACCACTACACCCAACTAATTCTTGTATTTTTTTTAGAGACAGGGTTTCACCATGTTGATCAGGCTTGTCCCAAACCCCTGACCTCATGATCCACATGCCTCTGCCTCCCAAAGTGCTGGGATTACAGGCATGAGCCACCGCGTTTGGTCCCCTTCTTCCATTTTTAAAGCCAGCAATAGTGGGTTGAGTTTCTCTCAAGCTGCCACTTCTCCTCTTCTTCCATTGTTGCGTCTCTCTGACCCACTCTTCTGTCTTACTCTTCCACTTCTAAAAACTCATGTCTTTATATTGTTTCCACCTGGACACTCTAGAAAACTCTTCCCAACTCAAGGTCCATACCTTAATTGCATCTGCCAAGTCCCTTTTGCCATGGAAGGTAGCATGTTCACCGGTTTCATGGATTACAGAATGGACATCTTTGCGGGGAGGATGAGTTTTTCTGCTACCAAGTGAGAAATAGCACAGAACTGTGTCTTCCAAATATGGAGTTGTTATGCATGATTCACAGTACATTCCAGTTTGCAAAATAAATGAGCTGGTGTCAAAAATACCCGCTTACCCAGAC
>NW_012104176.1:2337930-2339393 GCF_000951045.1 Mandrillus leucophaeus | reverse complement strand
AAAAAAAAAAAAAAAAAAAGAAAGAAAGAAAGAAAAGAAAAGAAATTGATGGTGTGAATGATGTGAATCTAGAAAGGTGTGAACCAAAGAAAGGTGTAAACTTGATGCATGATGGTAAGCATGAGATCAAAGTGAATTCTATGTTACTTTTTTTGTTGAAGGAGGATTCTAGATCAATTTTTTTTTTAAATTTGAGACATCATCTTTGCAAGTTCCAGCCATGCCCTCTTCTAAGGGAATTCCCGTATATCTTTGTTTTATATAATCCTGCTTGACTCCAGGTCACAACTGACAGGACAAAGGAAAGACGTTTTCACTGGGTTGTATATGAGCTGTGACCTCATGGAAAATATGGCCAAACCAGTTGAATTCTCTGTGCTACAGTTTGCTCCATTATTTTCTTCCCTCAAGGATGTTCTGAATTGAGGTACTGAGAGGCTGAGTTGGTTGGTGGTTGGCACTGGGGCACAGAAGTAGCTTTGGCAGGTGGGATGGCCATTTTGAGACCATGACAGATTGAGTGTGTAAAGAAAACTGGTTCTTTCTTAAGTATATATTTTTTGGTTTTATCTCTGCTGCTCGAATCAGAAGGAAAAGCTGTTTCTGAAAGAAGAAAAGAAATGGAGTAGATGTGTTGAGAGAAGCTGGGATGGAAGAGATCAGTTTTCCCTGAGAAGCAAAGATTTTCTCAGCTCCCAACTTCAATTCTTTTGACTTCCACTTGCTGTTATTTTCTGTCATTGAGTCCCCGATCTATTTCTGTCATTTAAAATAATGTCCGCTGCATCTATATCTACTACCCAATTGCCCCCAATGCCACCTTTGTATTTGAGTTCATCTGGGTTGGTTGGTTTTTCTTATATCCAAAAGACCTCTACCTCAAATATGTTTCATATATTCTAAGATCAAATACGCAGAAATGAGCTTAATTAAAACAGAGAAGATAATACTGACTATGAAAGAAAGCTAGAGAAGTTTTAATCCTTAAAATAATCAATTCTGTCCTAAATACCCAGAAGCAGAACGGGATCCAAATGACCTCTCAAAGTTTCAGAATCCCTAGATTGATAACAGGTGATCATTTAAAAAATACACATTTATTCAGATAATTTGTTTATCAGTGACTTACGCCATTCTGAAAAACAAAGTTAAGTAACCCTTTGACAAATTTATTCTCATTCAATACTCACATGCTCCTAAGGTGGCAGTATGAACATTCCCATTTTACAGATAGGATACTGAAGTGTAGAGAGACCAAGTGATTTGTCCAAGATCCTTTGACTGAGTTTTCTGGGTCTGGGGCTCTCCTCTTAAAAATCCCACTCTGGTCGGGCACAGTGGCTCAAGCCTGTAATCCTAGCACTTTGGGAGGCTGAGGCGGGCGGATCACGAGGTCAGGAGATGGAGACCATCCTGGCTAACGCAGTGAAACCCTATCTCTACTAAAAATACAAAAAATTAGC
>NW_012104176.1:2306204-2336415 GCF_000951045.1 Mandrillus leucophaeus | reverse complement strand
GGTTTCACCATGTTGATCAGGCTTGTCCCAAACCCCTGACCTCATGATCCACATGCCTCTGCCTCCCAAAGTGCTGGGATTACAGGCATGAGCCACCGCGTTTGGTCCCCTTCTTCCATTTTTAAAGCCAGCAATAGTGGGTTGAGTTTCTCTCAAGCTGCCACTTCTCGTCTTCTTCCATTGTTGCGTCTCTCTGACCCACTCTTCTGTCTTACTCTTCCACTTCTAAAAACTCATGTCTTTATATTGTTTCCACCTGGACACTCTAGAAAACTCTTCCCAACTCAAGGTCCATACCTTAATTGCATCTGCCAAGTCCCTTTTGCCATGGAAGGTAGCATGTTCACCGGTTTCATGGATTACAGAATGGACATCTTTGCGGGGAGGATGAGTTTTTCTGCTACCAAGTGAGAAATAGCACAGAACTGTGTCTTCCAAATATGGAGTTGTTATGCATGATTCACAGTACATTCCAGTTTGCAAAATAAATGAGCTGGTGTCAAAAATACCCGCTTACCCAGACGGAGAGAAAACACATGATTGTGCATAATTTGGCTTCTGCTTACCTTGCTCATCTCTCACCATTCTTATTCCTCTTTTGATACACTCTTCTTATACTGAATTCTTTATTCCCAGAAAGAGAGTGAATAGACAAATACTGGCCAGGTCATATCTGATAATAAAACTCTGACTGACAAAGGAAACCCAGAAAGTCAAACCACAGCCTCTGCAGCAAGCAGCCCAGAATAGTCACAGTGTGGTCAACTGACACCTTCTCTATTTTCTACCCCCTACTCCCTGCTTCCAACTCAGGAGCAACCAGAGAAAACCAAATATGCTCCCCAAACTAATCACAAAGGATGCCCTGCTTCTAGTTAGCGCTCCAATTCTTCCCAAGGCCAACAACCTTTAATCAGGGCACACCCAAGGGTTCTCTTTTTTCCACTCTAAAGCTTTTCCTCTGTCCTGACTGTATTTGAATACCTGCCAAATGCAAGTATTGGTGGCCGACTCTCTTGATACAGCAAACTCTGAGTAAATAGTCTGTTTTTCTCGTTTGAATGGTCTTTATTTTAACATTTCCTTTATGTTTTTTTGTTTCCTCTTTTTCTCTTCCTTGATCACATTTTTCTCCTCACCTTAAGTGATTAACTTGTATTCATATTTTAAATATCAGCTTAGATGTCACTAATAACAATAATAATTACTATTTTGATGATCGCTAACCTGTACTGAACCCTGACCATATGCCAAGAACTGTTCTAAACATGTTTAATTTATCTACTCATTAAACTCTCACAACAATTAATTGAAGAAGGTTTCTATTATAATCCATATTTCTCATACAGGAAAAGATAATTCAGAGAGATTAAGGATCTTGACCAAGGTCGCAGAGCTAGTAGGTGAAAGGGTTAGTACTGAATTTAGGTGGTCTGGCACCGTAATTCACTCTTGAAACAATTACGCTACATTGCTTTCAGAATATTTTCAAATACCCTGAGTTTAGAATGGATATCCCTTTTCATAAATTAAATAGGACTCTGTACTTATCCCTTAAATTGGACTCTGTACTTCATCTGTACTACCTTTTGTAGATAAAAAACAGGACTCTGTACTTTATCTACTACTCTATTGTAATTGTTAATGAATTTCTCTGTAGTCGCTGCTAATAAGCTCCCTGACCACAAGGGTGGTATTTGTTTTGCTTATGTTTGTATGTCAAGCATGTAGCAGTTTCTCTATCAATGTGTATTAAAGGAATTAACAAACAAATGATCGCATGAATGAAATGCATACAAAAGTATGTCGTTATTTTTAAAAATTGAGAAGGCTCCTAGGTTAAGAAAAAAGAAAGGGACCTTTTCCTTAGGGAAACTTTCAATGCAACACACTTCTACATATGACTTCATAATCTTTATCCAGGAAACAACTTCTTAAAACAGGGCAGCTTCTCTTGTCTAAGCTTAGGTTGCCTCCATGTTTTTAAATATAAAACCACATGAAGTACTAACATCAGCCTCTCCAGAAAGCCTATTCCCAGCTAAGCATCATCATTAAGCTAGATTCAGTGAATTCTTGACATAAATTCTGAGCCAGGGCATGTTCAATTTAGAAACTTTCTTCTGAACTCGGCAGCAAGCCTAAAAACTCTGTCTTACACACTTGCAGTCCTGGAAAAATCAGATGAGAGCCAGAGGTGGCTGTGTATCCCCATAAACTATGTTAGGATTTTAGAGCAAACCTTCAGCCAGGTACTCTTAATGTCCTAAGCCTCTGGCTGTCTGCCCTTGTAACCCAGATTCTGGGGCAGATGTTGAGCTCTAGTTCATTCTCAGTAGGTCTCTTTTCCTAGACTTGTGAGACTAATAGACCTGGAAAAGCATTAAGGCAGTCATCTGGATCAATTCCTTTACTTTATACTTAATACCATTGGATCCATGCATTTATTAAGCAAATATTTATTAACCTCTAAATTTCTGGTACTGTCCCAGGATTTGGAGATCCAGAGGTGAATTAAACAAGCCCCCTGCTATCATGGGGCTTGTATTCTAGTGGGGCTAAGGGACAAAAATGAACATACATAGAAATGCATGAAATCATTTGAATAAGTATGAAAGTAACACAAAGTTAGATAACAGCGATCTGCCTAAATGTATCCATTTCAATACATTTGTCTTTCAATCATGTCACCCCATTAAACTCCTACTTCTTGATCAACTACTCTTCTTTGGAATTCTCAGTATTTCCTCTCAGTCTTTCATTGATTGTATTGAGGAAGTAATAAAACTTGTTTTGAATAAAAGTCATTCAGAAAATTATCTGATCTTCTCCCTTTTTAAAATTTATTGCCAATATACTACAAATAACTTTTCTTCTTTGAACACTTTCTTTTTTCCTCCTAGGAATTGATTATTACAACAAGATCATTGATGATTTGTTAAAAAATGGGATTACTCCCATCGTGACACTCTACCACTTTGATTTGCCTCAGGCTTTAGAAGACCGAGGAGGTTGGTTGTCAGAGTCTATCATTGAATCCTTTGACAAATATGCTCAGTTTTGCTTCAGTACCTTTGGGGATCGTGTCAAGCAGTGGATCACCATAAATGAAGCTAATGTTCTTTCCGTGATGGCATATGAGTTAGGTATGTTTCCTCCGGGTATCCCTCACTTTGGAACTGGAGGTTATCAGGCAGCTCATAATTTGATTAAGGCTCATGCCAGATCCTGGCACAGCTATGATTCCCTGTTTCGAAAACAGCAGAAAGGTATGGTGTCCCTATCACTTTTTGCGGTCTGGTTGGAACCTGCAGATCCCAACTCAGTGTCTGACCAGGAAGCTGCTAAAAGAGCCATGAAATTCCATCTGGATTTCTTTGCTAAACCCATATTCATCGATGGTGATTATCCTGAAGTTGTCAAGTCTCAGATTGCCTCCATGAGTCAAAAGCAAGGCTATCCATCATCGAGGCTTCCAGAATTCACTGAAGAAGAGAAGAAAATGATCAAAGGCACTGCTGATTTTTTTGCTGTGCAATATTATACAACTCGCTTAATCAAATACCAGGAGAACAAGAAAGGAGAATTAGGTATTCTCCAGGATGCGGAAATTGAATTTTTTCCAGATCCATCTTGGAAAAATGTGGATTGGATTTATGTGGTACCATGGGGAGTACGTAAACTACTGAAGTATATTAAGGTAAATGCATGATTTTTTGTGTGTCCATTACACCCAAATATGTGAAGGTGGGCAAGACAGGCATATGTATATGTATATATGGACCTGAAAAAGAATTACTTTAGGTAATAGCATATACATTTGCTGGCCTGGGAAGAGCAGATTAAGATTTGAGCTGATGAGGAGTAACTAGCTAGTAAAGGTTTCAAAAGCAGTGGTCAAAGTCTAGGATTTGTTGTTAAAGTTAGTTGTGGCTATAGAAGTAGTTTGGATATATTTTTCAATCTGGTGTCACAACTATGATTATAAAAGACATTTTAAGGATTGAGATAGCTGGATCTTTTTTTTTTTTTGATTCTCAACTATATTGGATGACATCCAGTTAGCTAAAATTAAAATTTCAAGTACAGGTTTTCAGAACCCCTCCTGTGGGGGATGTCGAATGTAGCTGCTGGCAGGACTGAGGGGTTAAGGAGCAGTGACAGTCAACAGATGCTGATGGAAGAAAGATATTTCTGTCTTCTCATTATAATGAGAGTCATTTGACTGTCTTCATGGACATTTGCACAGTTTTGCGTTTCCATTGTTAGTTATAAAAGGTCAATGCATGGAAAATTAAGTTAATAGGGTCAGTGCAATTTGATGAAAACTAGTTTTGGGATTGTAGCTTACAGAAGATAGAGGGTAATGTACCTGATTTTATGAGCTTTCTTTTTTTAAAACATCTGTTTGGAATAACATTTCTGTTCTCTTTTTCTAGGATACATATAATAACCCTGTAATTTATATCACTGAGAATGGGTTTCCCCAGAGTGACCCAGCGCCTCTTGATGACACTCAACGCTGGGAGCATTTCAGACAGACATTTCAGGAACTGTTCAAAGGTACCGTTTGAAATGATGAGAGATCAATTGTGCAAACTTAATATAATTTTCCCATTTGCTTATTTGCATTCAGCAAAGACCAATAATTTTTGAAAGGTGAAATCCATGTAAATCAATGTAAAGCCATATAATTAGGCTTTACATTAGGGGGGAAAAGTAGGAAAGAGGAAGTGGAGGATTTTGGCCTAGCTACAACCTCCTGAAATTGAATCAAGTAAAAAGTGACTGTCTTCAGCATTTTGTGACTCCCAGGTGAAGGTGACAAGAACAGAAGGAGTGGTGGCTGTTGGGAGAGAACATCAGTTATTACAAAAAAGATTAGCACTGATCAACTATAACATGCTTATTTGCATATTTTAATATCCCAACTACCAAAAAAAATGAAATGACAGGATTTTTAAAGAACCCAAATTAAGCATCTGTGCAATAAACTTAAAAATGGCACAAGTCCTCCATCAATGTGTGTTGCATTTAAGCTGTAAGCAAGCAGCCCAGTTAGACACATTTTTATTGTCGTATGGAAAATGTGAGTTGTGTTTTAAGATGATGTTGTTATTTTAGTACCTCTTTTCCCTCCATGGAATTCCTTACATATGAATTCTTATCATATTTGAAAACAGTCATGAAGGAATAATCTTTAATTGGTAACACTGATTTCTAGGCCAGTTAGCACCTCCTCTCCCATTATTTGTTGCTTCCCCCTCTTTTTTTGAGATGGAGTTTCGCTCTGTCACCCAGGCTGGAGTGCAGTGGTACTATCTCCGCTCACTGCAAGCTCTGCCTCCCGGGTTCAAGCCATTCTTCTGCCTCAGCCTCCTGAGTAGCTAGGACTACAGGCTTCCACCACCATGCCAGGCTAATTTTTTGTATTTTAACTAGAGATGGGATTTCACCGTGTTAGCCAGGATGGTCTTGATCTCCTGACTTCCTGATCCACCAGCCTCGGCCTCCCAAAGTGCTGGGATTATGGACATGAGCCACCGTGTCCAGCCAATTCCTCCTTCTCAAAAAGGAATCATGTCATAGCAACAAAATCCAATGTAAAATGAAACTCTAAATTTCCTTTTTTTAAAAAAACCATGCTAGCCACACTTAATTTTTCTCATTCTGTTTGAGAGGTTCCAACATTATTCTTTCTAAAATTATTCAGTATTACACTGGTAATAACCAGAAGGAATTCTGGAAAGTGACACAAAGTGGTCTTTTTCCAAAACTTGAAATTTATTGACTGGATCCTTCACTCAGGCCTGGAGTTTATTGGCAGAGAGCAATTGGATTCTTGCAATTTGACCCAAGTGAAGAAATTATTTTGTATTACACACAAAATAGATTCTTCCGGGTAGGAGTTCATCTTCTGATAAGAGAGGGAAATCTCTAGTTTTCTGAGATTCCTCTCCACTTCTCCCTGTAGATGGGTCCTATTCATAGTTTGTCTATTGATATTCCCAGGCTTTATCCTGAAGAACAAATAGGCTAGTTACTATGATTTATGGATGGCTACAGGGAACACAAATGACTTGCCTAAAATTGCTCTGTGTATTTTTGGGAAAAGAGAGATAAAGAGAAATTGCTTTTTTTTTTTTTTATCCATTCCCAGCCTGGTACTCTGTTCAGCGCTAATCACATAGACGCATTTCATTGTTTTTTCAAATAGTTTCAAGTGCTTTACACCATCCTTTAGATCTTTAATGCTAAACACTTAATGATTGACCCCAAACTAAGGTAATTTAAGGATAGAAAAGTAACAGAAGGTAAGAGTGCAAAATGAGAAAAGATTTGGGTTTCTAAGAGACAGGAGAGAATAGGGTTAGGACAAAAAAACAAGTGTTTCAATTTGTTGAACTTCTAATTTGTCTTTAGATTACTTGATGAGAAGTTTATTAGGCATATAAAACATTTACTGTCTACAGCATCTGTGTTCTTTTGAATCTTAATAGTAGGTTAGCTATATTCACTGTAATAGACACATACTATTTTTGTTTTGTCTTTTTAAAAACCTGTAGACTGTTTAAATGTGTAGAAATGTATATATTGAGAAGAAAAACACATGCATAAATGTATTTATTCTGGTCTGGGTATAGTGGTGTGGTAACTTTTTTTTTTTTTGAAACGGAATCTCACTCTGTCACCCAGGCTGGAGTGCAGTGGCGCAATCTTGTCTCACTGAAAGCTCCGCCTCCCGGGTTCACGCCATTCTCCTGCCTCAGTCTCCTGAGTAGCTGGGACTACAGGTGCCCACTACCATGCCTGGCTAATTTTTCTGTATTTTTAGTAGAGACGGGGCTTCATCATAGCCAGGCTGGTCTCGATATCCTGACCTCATGATCTACCCGCCTCGGCCTCCCAAAGTGCTGGGATGACAGGTGTGAGCCACCACTCCAGGCCGTGGTGTGGTAACTTTTTTATGAATTCTCATAGTGGACACCAATTATTTCTGCTGTGGTGCAAGTCTCTTTCCCCTTTCTTCTATAAAATATTCACCTCCCCATCTACTTGCTTACCACGGGGACATCCATGCAAGTGGAATACAATCCTCCTCCTTGAGCAGATAATTGACTGGTCCAAAGTAGGCACAGGACGTGAGCTGGGACAATTTCAGTTCTTCCCTGGGACTTAGAACGTGGACCAATTAGTTTCTTAATCTCTTGGACTGGGTTGGGTGGGTGTAGCTTTGTGAGCCACCGGTGGCTCGGTTCTACCCTGTAAGCTTAGGCACAGTGAGAAGGGAAGATGTCCATGCATTAAAGGAAGGAAAAGTAAACATGAAGAAATTCCAGACAGCATTGGAGCCTCTGCTTTCCATTTTTCCTGAGATCTGCCTGCATGCAAGTTCTCGAGAGAACATTGCTTTCATCATAATAAAGTGCTCTTTGTGCTTAATCTTATTCTAATTGGGCTTCTATCTCTTGAATACAAAGAGTTTTAATTGAAACCATCATCTCGTTTCCTTCTCAAAACCTCAAATGACCTCAAAAAGTAATGAGGTCATTACTCCTACTTTATAGATGAGGAAACTGAGTTTCAAAGAGGCTACAATATTTGCTAAACATCATAAAGTCACTAAGTAGTATTTTTTGGAACAAGGCTGAATGCATGTATATTATTACTATTGTTAACTATTTGGTGTGAGATATAATCTGTGAGTTCAGAGCTCTCTGAGTTAAAGAGTTTATTTGTTCCCCCACACAGAAACTTTTCCTTCTATTTGGTTACTTTGGCCTTGCGTGTATTCTTTCAAAGTGCTTCAAGCTGTCTGTGAATGAGCTGACAGGTTCTGTGACCTTGAGCAAAGCTCAGATGCCTCATATCCTAGTTCTCATCAAAAGAGCAGAGCTGAACTTGCTAATCAATTTTCGGAGACTCCTCCGAGGTAATGCTGATGATCTTGGTTGGCAAGAACTTTACTAGTAAGAAGCACCCTGTGAGCAATTAAAAATAATAACAGGCCAAGGAAGATATTCCTGGGAAGCGCTGCAGGTGAGAACTCACCAAAACCCAGGGAGTCAGATGGATGATGGTTCTGTGATTCCCGCGAACAAAGCCTTTCCTCTGACATCACACATATGGACAGGCACATAATGACACTATAGATGGATCAATGGGTCCGCTTGGAGGTCTTCCTGATCTCTTCAGGTAGATTCCCACAGCAATTAATCGAGCATTAAAAGGTATGCTAATGTTTCTGTTTCCTTTTGGGATATGAGAAAAGAAAAAGGAAAAAAAATGTCATTTTAGAATAAAAAGAGAGAAATCAGCTAGTGCCTTTTAAATCTTTGCATTGTTTAATTGTATGAAACACTTTTAAATAGGTTATATTTTAATTAATGTAGATGCAGATAAGAGTAAAGGATGCCCAAAACTTGAAATAACATATAACTAGATTTGCATTCTAGATCTGCAAATTATTCAATAAGGGCCTTTACCAAATCACTCAAATCCTCAGTTTGTTTATCTATAAAAATGGGGATAATGTTTTTATTTTTTTTTCTGGCAGGGTTGTTATATCCAGATTCCATTTCATGAGCTAATGTGTAAAATTCCCTTAGCAACTGCCTGACCCATAGTAGCCCCTTAGCCAATAGTAACAATTATTATTATTACAAAATGTGCACTCTTAAAAACATATCTATTACCTCAAAGTTATTCTCCTTGTTATTAAAAAAATGCCATTCCAAGACTCGTTATCTTTCTATTGCCCCACAAATTACAGCAGACTATTTCCCCACATTTGCGTGTTTCTCTTCCTTTTTGAAGAACTTCTGGATTGGTCCTCTGGCTTTTTCTAGTGTGAATTGCATGGAGGAGAAAGCAGCACCCCCATTCATTATTTCCCTCTGGGAGGTGACCAGATTAGGTGAAAAGTCAAATCGTTGACAGCGGAAACTGCTGTCAAGCAACTGGGAATTGTTCTGCCACATGGATCTCTGTGTAAGTTTAGGATTCAATGATGTTCAAATAGTTAAAATGTTCTCGTATCATAGGAATTTTTATTATATTCATAACATTTACGCCACGCCTTGATACTCTAGAGCCAATGGGCAATTTTGGCTTCATATGTAGATGCACACAAATGGATCCCTCTCTAGTCTAAATGCTTTCATGGAGATGAGGAAGGATGGGGAGCCAAGGGCCATTGCTCCAATGGCCGATACTGCCCCCATCACCTAATTCTCTTGAAAGGGGATCTGAGCGGCGCTCAACCTGTTTCTCATACCTGCCCAGCACATGTGTGCTTTTAGCCTGGCTTGTGATCCTTCTTCCACCTGGAATGCCATGCTGTTTGCTTTCTTCCTGGCCCAGTTTTGTTTGAAGCAGATGAGCATGCTTGAAGTCGGAGAAAACATGGGTTTCAGACCCTGGTTCTGCCCATTATGAGTCCAAAACCTTTGAGAAAATTCTGAAGCAGGCAACCACTTCAGTCATCTAGTCTCTAAAATGGGGATAATAAGATTATTGATCTTCTAAAGAGTGGTGAAAAATGAGCAAGATAATGCCTATGATGCCTAATAAAAGTCTGGCACATTTTGTAAGGATTCTGTAAATGATGACTAACTTTTTTTGGAGGGGGGTGGAGGGTGCTGTGAATTCTCTGAGGGTTGGAACTGTGTCTTTTTAAAATAATTATGTCTTCAGCTCTAAGCACCGTGACTGTTATATAGCAGTGTTATACACATATTTGTTGAATTTGGTTCTCTCATGGAAAGGCTAGATAATGAATAATGAGAAATAAATGACTAAATGGTTGGGAGGCATATTTTCTTTCCCTGAAGAAATATACCCCACACATTAAAAAAAAATGCAGCCTTCTCAAAAGTTTCTGAGCCAGTCCAACTTTCCAGGCAGATCCATGCCTGAGTTAGCACAGCGGTAGATGATTGCAGAGAAGGTTTGTTAATGACCAGCTTTCAGCTTTTAATGACAAAACCCCTCAGCAAGATGTCATCGAAGTTATTGAAGACTTCACTGAAAGTGTTGAAGCTGATACATTGTAACAAGAAGGTTATAAATCTTGCAGCTTGGATATACCACCAAGACAAGATGCTGAGCACAGAATCACCCTGCTGTTGTCTGTCAGCATTCTCCCTCCCCCTACGTCTTTCCCTTCCCACGGAGAGCAGGTAAAGGAGAAATACATCTATTTCCCAAAGTAGTGCAGACCTGGCAGCCACCTGCCTATGCCAATTTCAGATCACAGAGGCCCATTTAACTGGACAAAATGTGTTAAGCACCTGTGTTTTTCTAAATGTACATTAGACAAAAATCCGAAGCATTAGGGAAAGAACTCAAAGGTTAATACGGTGACCTTTTAGAAACACTAACCAATTAAAAATCCATTGCAAGCTCAGAATAGAGACCCAAATTCCTGAATATAGATTCTCGCTCTGTATCTATTGTTTTATTGCTTCTCAGAGGACATCTTTGTCACCTTGGCCCCTAGGAAGCAGTTCATCTCATAACTCCTGTTAAATAAAACTGTATGGCTTTGGGGCCATGTGGAGTGGGATTGGATTGACTCAGCACTGCTAGTGAGGCTGCTCCTGGCTGCACTGGATGGCTGCTAGCCTCAAGGGGACAGGTCAGAACACAGAGGAAGAACAAGGTTCGAAGGCTGGGCATGAGAATGGCTAGTGGGTGCTAGTATAGAGTGTGCAATTTTTGTTTTTTAATTTTTTAAATTGACAAAAATTGTATCTATTTATTGTGTACAGCATGTTGTTTTGAAACATGTATACAATCTAAAATGCCTAAACACATGCATTACCTCACATACTATCATTGTTTTTTTTTTTTTTTTTGTGGTGGGAACACTTACCATCTACTCTTTTAATAATTTAAAAGAATATAACACATCGTTATTAATTACAATCACCATGTTGTACAATAAATCTCTTGAATTTGTGCCTCCTATCCAACTGAAATGTTGTATCTTTTGAAACAGCATCTCGTGAATCCCCCAGACTCATAAACGAGATCATTTATGTCTACATATGCTCTAAGTACCTTAAAATGTTAGATGTTATTCTCACCATCTACTCTTTGCTTCTATGAGATCCACTTTTTTAGATTCCATGTACAAGTGAGATCGTGTGGTATTTGTCTTTCCGTGCCTGGTTCCTTTCACTTAACATAATGTCCTATAAGTTCATCCGTGTTGTTGCAAATGACAGGATTTTATTCTTTTTAAGGTCAAATCGTAGGACCATGCCATTTTGGTTACTGTAGCCTTGTAGCATAGTTTAAAGTTGGGTAATGTGATATTTCCAGCCTCGCTCTTTTTGCTTAAGATTGCTTTGGCTACTCGGGCTCTTTTTTGGTTCCATATGAATTTTAGAATAACATTTTTCTAAATCTGTGAAAATGACACTGTATTCCCCATTTTCTTTATCCATTCATCCATTGTGGACCCTTAGGTTGATCCCGCATCCCAGTTATTGTGAATAATGGTGCAGTGAACGTGGGAATGCAGCTATCTCTTTGACATACTGATTTCATTTCCTTTGGATACATGGTAGTTTTATTTGTGGAATTTGAAAAGTCATGAAGAAAATAATTTCTTATGTTTGTGTCCCACTAGTCTCCATATGTAGACCACACTTAGACTCAGATAGTCAGGGTTTACAGAGTTAACCTTAAAGAGGAATATGCCATATGCCCTTCTCATTTATTTCCACCTACTACTTCCACCCATGGCATGCTTGTCATTTGCCCTTCCTTCTCACTTGGAAGTACGGAAGAGTAGAATGCACTGAAGTAGAAAGTCTGCAGGCTTTGGAGAGGAAAGATGAACAGAGTTCTGTGTTCTAGTGGTGTACCTTTGGGCAAGTCATCATTAGTACTCTCTAAATGTCAATTTCCTCATCTGTAAAATGGGACTAATGCTAACTGCTGTTCCGCCTAACCCAACGTCAGTTGTGAAAATAAAATGATATCATTTATATCTGCATATGCTCTGAACACCTTAGACTGTTAGTTGTTATTCTCATATTTGATATATGTACTTTATGCGTCTGCTTAAGGATATTCATCACTCTGGTCAAAATACATTATCTGGACCTCAACATTCTCCACTGCCAAGGAAAGGGGTTGGTGCTCATTATTTGGGTCTTTTCAAAATCTAGATTCTCAGATTTTATGAATTTATTTCCCTGCACATTTCTGAGCTGCTGTAACAGTGCAATCAATTTAAGCATTTTTAGAGAACATGTACTATGACCTAGTGATAAATATAGTGCATAATAAAGTCCAGAATAACACACACACACAGAAATATCTATCTATCTATCTATCTATCTATCTATCTATCTATCTATCTATCTATCTTTGTAAGTTTATGTAAGTTTTTTGATGAGCTATTTCACCACACTTGTCTGGTGAGGCACATATTGATGTGATAAGAAACCTAAACCATTTATCAGGTACATTCTCTTAGAAACATAGAACCTGGTATACCTGCTTCACAAGAACAGGTTTCATGGAATTGCCCATGTGAGAAGCAGCTCGATCACACATCAGAGACTCTTCCCTTGTGCTTTTTAACTGGAAACCATTATCTTCTCTGTCTGTACTATTCCAATATCTATGCTGTGCCCCAGCTGATGGACATCACTTTGGGCTTTTTAACTCAGTTTCAACTACTCTGAAGTGATAATTACTTAAGTGAATTTTAAGAATACTATAAAGCCTTTTAAAAAAAATCAGATGATTTCAAACTAACTTTTCTTTTTTTTTCAGGAAAATGTATAGTGTAACAGTAAGCAGAAGCTCAGTTTTTGTTTTCATAATTGTGAAAAAGACCAATAAGGAAAACAATTGAAGTGTAATTTATCTGAAAAAAATTAGCCTTTCCAATATGAAGAGCTGACTGAAGGGAAACTAGAAAAAGGGGAAGGGGGAGAAGAGAAAGAATTCAATAATGATTTATATTATTTATTGATTTATCTATTCTTTTCTATTCCCTAGATAGCTTCAGGGAGGATTCAATAATGATTTTTAAAAATTGTCCCAGGAGAGAGCCATGTTGGAATATTCAAGTGATCAGAGGGATACTGGAATTGAAGCAAGGTGAATTTCTCAGGTTTCCTCCAGAGTGTAGATGAAGTGGTCCTCAAGCATCTGTCTACATTAGCTCTTATTCCCTGATCTCCAGAATAACCTGATTACTATATGCTTCTTAGTCATCTTGGGAGTGAAAAAGCACTGCCTTTGAATAAAGCCAGTAGAGTTCAATTTTAGTGTGATTCACAGGCATTGCCTGGATAACTGTGTTAAGGATTCTATTGGATAGCTATGGGCTCATGGAAAGAATCCAAAGAAGTAGATGGTCAAGTGCTATCTATTTCTGCTGAGGAAACCTAACATGAGTTTTCCCATGCTTGGAAAGAGATATTCCTCATTATAAATTAACACATTGACATTAGGTTTTGTAAATAAAAATCTTCTTCATTAGTAGGGATTAGCTCTGGGTGCAGTGAAAAAAAAAATGAAATTGTGCTTTGCAGTGCTGATTATCAGACCTTAGGCAATGCTGATCTCACCAGTTCTATAACCTTCCTCTCTGTAGTCCTCTTCTCTTACCTTTTTAGAGCTTCAGTGTTGCTTATATTGGTCAGTTGCTCTACAGTGATATAAATATTGTTTCTGCCAACTTTCACAGACTCCTGTTTGTGTGAATTACTTGTTCACTACCTCCTATCTTATTTTTTTCAATAGTAAGCCTGATGCTACGTAGACAAAAGTCAGCAATATTGTGATTAAAAACATTAAAAATTGATGCCATGACCACTGCATGGGCTTCTAACAGCGGCGTTGTAACGAATGCTTGTTGAGTAAGACAACTGAATATATGAAACTTGAGAGATACTTTGATTCTTGAAGACAATATCCATGATAATCTTTGAAAAAAAGAAGAAGAGCATTTTCAGGAGACAATGAAAGTTATTAAAAGGTATAAGAACTCATAGGCAGAAGAAGTGTACCTAAAGATTTTATTCACCATTTTTAAAGACAAAATTCTCACCAGAAAAAAATTTTGGAGTTTTGAGCAATATACTCAGCATTCACTAAGTGCTCAGTAAATGTTTAATAACTGGCAAGGAGATTCAGCTTAGATTAGCAGAAAAACTGAATTACTTCTGGGAATTTCAATGAAATATTAGACTTATACCACCATTGTGCTTTTTTGACTTCTAAAGAAGTGGCAGATTATTCTCTTATAAACAATTTGTATGCATTGGAATATGCATGAATGCTAATTATATCCTTTTGATATTAAAATTCCATTTGGTACAACAATAATTTAAATATATGATAGAGTTTTAAAGCTCTCGTGTACAAATTCTCTTAAGTGCTCCGTGCCTCAGTTTCTTTAATTGAAAAATAAAAGGGTTGAACTAGCTGATCTTTTGGGATACTGCCAGCCTAAGAATTTCGTGACCTTCTAGATAGTCCTTCTGCAGAAGTATGTCATGGATCACATTTTATTAGAACTCTTGATAATTTCTTAGGCTATAAAATTTAGTTTAAGGAATTATAATTAATGGTCTTTTTTATACAGAAAAAAACCTCTCTTCATTCTTCTTATCCAGCTACCTAATTTGAAATTTAACACCTTTCTTATATGGACATAAAATTAGACCTTGCTCTTCAGTGTGCTGTTTCTATTGATATTGATTCAGGTTCCAGGTAACGTTTTCTTGACCTTCAATCTGAGTATTTCCTCTTCTATTCATTCACATTGAAAATGAACCTCACCTTTCTTTGCTTGAGGAAGCTTTCCCTCGGAGTTCATGGAGTCAGAAGGGCACTTCAGACTCAAGTTTAGCAAAGTTACTGTAGACAGCATAAAATCTCAGAGAGGAAACTGGATGAACCAACTCATTTCAAAGCATTAGTATAAAATCCCCAGCTGAACAACTTCACAGCAGTTACAATCACCAGCAGTAAAATCACCTTTCAAAACACGATTATGGCAAGAGGCACCGAATCTATTAAATTTTAAGATAGTTAAGTATGAGCTTTTGAACTTTGCCATAAATGCATAATTTAATTCAATTAGATAGCGTAGTAATTTTAACTTTACTTATATTTAACTTGAACGCTAAACTTTTGTTTCTGGGCAAGATCCTGAATTAGAAGGAGGGATCATGTTGCAGCATTTTCAGAATTACAGTCTCATCATAAGTCTGTGCAGAGACTTCACATAGGCAAGTCTGTTTTTCTATTCTGACTTTTGAGCATAGAGCTTATTCCAATCAGTACTGCTTTTACCGCAAGTTACTGTTTAGGTAGCATTTTCTTCAATACAATGAAAATACCACCCTGGTGCTAGAGATGAAAATAGTTTCTTTTGGAAAGTAACTCTTAAGGCTTATCTGAAAAGGCTATGTGCAGAGTTTGGGGAGAGAGGCCCGTCTCACTAAATAGGGTCATCTCATCAACAGCAAAGTATTCTGTGTGTTGAGATTAGCTAATGCAACAGTATCATGGCCTGAGATTAGTTTGTGCTATCCTAGAACTTGGCCACATTTTCCCCCTTGTTTGTGAAAGTCCATTATGGGAATCACTGCCTGCTTTAAAAATAAGTGAAAGTATTGTGGGTGGAGGAAGAAAAGGCATTTGAACCCTGAAGAATTTTAATTGGTGCTAGTGAGTGAAGGTGAACTAGAAGCCATTGATGTTTCAGGTGAAAACATTAATGAGTGGGGTCTAAGCAACAGATAATAGGAATAGGGTAGGAGGAGGAATGTTTAACATTTGCTGATGAAATAACCTTTTTTACTCTCCTGGCAACAAGTAGAATTCATTTCTTTAATGTTTAGACACAACCCAAAGTCTTAAATAATTTTAAATGACCATATTCTTTTATGAGTAATAGTCAAGTCAAATATGTTTCATAGTTGAAAATGAGCAGAATAATAAAAAATTAGATCAGCACATAAAATATGAGTAAATGAGTCTATTTTAAGTGTATACATTTATTAGTAGATCATTTTTATGTGGTTGAGGCTCTGTGGGTGTAGTCCCTTAAAACATTTTTTTTCACAGAGATGTTCAGGATATGTTCTTGATACTCTGAATGAGCAGTTGGCCTTAAAAAAAAAAAAAAAGGAAGCTTCAAGAATATTTCATGCCCAAAGTTTGCTGCTCTCATGAATAGACGGTAACAATGTCAAGAATGGTTCAGAAAAAAATCCCTTAGCACTCCTACAAAAACAAATAGCTTGACCCATTGATTGTGTACAAGTTTTGTATAGTCAGGCAGAGAACTTTATGAATACTCTTACACCACAAGGGTTTGCTTGTTTGACATAGTGAAAGAGCATATTCTTTGATTGATTGATTGATGGATTGATTTAGATAGATTCAGCAGGGTACATGTGCAGGATGTACATGGATATATTGTATAATGGCGAGGTTTGGGCTTCTTGTGTACCCGTCACCCAAACAGTGAATATTATACCCAATAGGTAATTTTCAATCTTCATCCATCCTCCAACTCTCCCCACTTTTGAACTGTCTAATGTCTATTCAATTTCCTTCTGTACGTCCATGTGTACCATTGTTTAGTTTCTACTTATAAGTAAAGACATACAACATTTAATTTTCTGTTTCAGAGTGATTTCTCTTAGGATAATGGCCTACAGCTTCATCTCTGTTGCTGCAAAAGACATGACTTCACAAAGAGTATATTCTTTAAAGACAGATCCATGTTCAAAATCTGGCTCTGATACTCTTTCATGTTGTGAACCTTTGGCAAGTTATTCTATCTCTATGAATATCAGTTCATCATCTCTGAAAATGTATTTTTGGTGCAGATTAATGGCGTACTTCATATCCTAGAGAAATGCCTACCACATAAATCCTCCAAATGATAACTATTGCAGTGAATTCTTTGTTACCAGCATCCAGTAAGCAGGATTTTGGAAAAACTGTGACTTTCTGCACAGTCATCAAGCACTGATAATTTATGCTTCTCTTGATGACCCCAGAATGCATTCTGAATAATTAGAGAAAGATTAAATTATAATCAGTTTAGTTTCAGTGTTAAGTGTATTTTAATTTATTCTCATTCTTTAAAAATTTGTAATCCTTCTGCATGTGGCAACAATTAACAAAAAACATTTGATTAGCTGGGGCACCACATTCTCTGACTATCAAGCTAATAAAGAGTTTTTGCAGGTTGTTGGAACTCAAACTTTTCCCTGTGCATAAACTGGGCATTTGCTGTGTAGAGTCTGTTCACACCAGTCTTCTATCCTTTCTCAGAGCCAGTGTGTTGACTGTTGGATATCTTAGGTTTAATCTGTATGTATCCTTGAACAACAGTCTTAGAACTTATACCAGGCCCTTTTTGTGTATTACTTTGACACAGCGTCCTAGTCCTGGCCATCACTTCTGATTTGGTGCAGATGAGGACCTAAGTCTTCTACCTTTGAGGTTGTCTGTTCTTTTCCTATGGATTTCTAGAGATGAACACCTCAGCGGACTTTAGTAATCCATCTATCTTGGTGTTTCATCAACCTCTACTCTTACCCAGTCATGTTTTGGACTTGTTCTCACTAGGCTTTTTAGGCTATATAACCTTCCTGATGAAAACTTCACTATGCATTTTATCATTTTTGTGGTTCTTTGAACTTTCCACTTTTTTTCCCCTTTGTCTTTTCCTCCCAACACACCAATGTTATATGTTGCTGTAAAAAGTGCCTTAACACTTGATTTGTGTTAAAGGACATCTCTTCAAAAATTCATTCATATTATTGTTCCTTTGTGATCTTGATTATGGTACATTTTCAGGCAAGCAGATTGATTTTTGTCATTTGATGGATCAACATAGGACATAGGATTCATCAGTTCCTTTTGTCTCCCTTATTCTGCCTTCCTTTAAATATCTGCCCTACTCCAAAGTCCCTCTTTGCAACCTGACACACTCTTTTTCATAGTGTCCTTCACATCCCAGCTCACATCCCCAATACTTACTCAGTGAACAAAGTAAGGCAGAGACTGCTTGTTTCCCTTAAAGGGAGAGTGAGGCCAAGGGGAAAAACGGCTGATAAAGAAATAATTTTGCACACCAAGCCCAGGCCTGGTGTGAAGGGAAGATTGATTAGGATTCTCCTGTCAAAATGTAGAAGCCTTCTTTGGTCATGTGTGGGTGGGTGTCCGGTGAGAACTAGAAGCCTGGGTGCCTAGCCAGGAAGCAACAATTGGCATTCTACTCTAATTCTGTGATTTCTCTGATATGGAGCTCACTGGGTAGCTGCAGTTCAGTTGGTCAGGCAGGTTGCCTGCTACTGCTACTGTGTGTAATTTCTCCCCAAAGTGATATTTCTCATTATATAGACATATATTAAAAGTCAGCAACTCAATGGTAAAGCAGTCCCTGTTCCTCAAGCTGTGGTACACCTCTATTTGGCTACTGCAAATACGTTTAATATTTGGCAAACCATATGTATATTATTGGGCTATTTTGAATTTTGAGCTTTGCTGTGTTTGAATGGTCAATTGCAATGCTTTGTTGAATAGACTTCTTTAAAAAATGTGACATTTTCATAAATACAGCATTAGATAACCTAATAGAACAAATGAATTTATGTTAATAGAAAGGGTGAAAATTTCAGAACACTCACAAAATTGAGGTTAAAGTATTTACACTATCTTTCTGTATGGATACATTGTTGGTCACAGGGATGCCGTATTAGGCTGGGCGTGGTGTCTCATGCCTGTAATCCCAGCACTCTGGGAGGCTGAGGGGGCTGCCGGGGGCGGCTGGGAGTTGGATCGCTTTAGGGCAGGAGTTTGAGACCAGCCTAGCCAACATGGTGAAACCCTGTCTCTACTAAAAATACAAAAAATTTCCCAGGCGTGGTGGTACGCACCAGTAATCCCAGCTGATTGGGAGGTTGAGGCATGAGAATTGCTTAAATCTGGGAGGCAGAGGTGGCAGTAAGAATGAATCTTCTGTCTGTGAAATTGTGAAGAAGGGAAAAGGAATTCATTCATAGTGTATATACATTTCGGTACTATCCGTGGTTTTAGGCATTCACTGGGGGTCTTGGAACGTATCCCCTGTGGCTAAGGGGAACTACTGTACTGGAAAATCTTTGCGGTTCACAATAATTGTAGGGATGACAATTAAGCAATGTCAGTTTAAATTGTTGAGAGGTATTAATTTTTGTGAATTATTGAAGATGGACCATTTTATTAATTCAGGTTCTTGATAAAAAGAAATACCAGCTCATAAATTAGTGGTAGGGAGGGAGGTGGGAGGATGTAAATATCCTAACCATAGTTGTTGACATAAAGCTTGAACACTGGCTTGTAGCTTCCTGGCATTCAGGTGAAAAGGAATTCACCATTGGTTTTCAACCTGTGCTCTCTGGAGCTTTCTGATCTATGGAGACATCTTTGGGGACTCAGTTAGATACACAGAGGGAGGGAGGAAAAGCAGAGCTCCAGGCACTTCTGCTTTTATTGGTTGTGTATATTAGGGATCCATAAAAATTTTTATTTGAAAGGAAGACTCTCGTGCTAAAAAAAAAGAAAAATTGGAAAACCACTGAATAATAGGGATCTCATTATCAGAGGGGAAGAAACATAGTAGCTCCTTTGGGGAAATAAAGCACAACTTTCTTTCTCTTTCACTTAAAAAATGAGTTATTTCAAACATACAGAAAAATACAGGTACCCATATAACTATGGCCCAGATTTAACAAATGCTAATATCTTGTCATACACATTATACATAAAAAGGGAAATTAAATATTACTGGCCCAGGGGAAGTCCCTTTATATCTTTCCTGTATCTCCTTTCTGTCTTCCTTCACTTGAGCTAACTCTGATCTTGAAGTGTGTGCACTACACATTTTGCTACAAATGTATACATCCATGGCCTATCTGTATAATGCTTTGTGCATTTTACTATTTACATAAATGGTGTCACACTATACATATATATATTTTCAACATTATGTTCTTTGAGATTTATTCATGTTGATTCTTTTAGCTCTGATTCATTCTTTTTAGTGGATCTATAGCATTCTGATGTGTGAAGAGACCACATTCATTTATCCCCTCTTCTGTTGATGGACGTATGGGGGTCTTTCCTTTATTTTTCATTTTTATAACCAGTGCTGCAGTGAATATCCTTGAGTGGCTCATAGGCTGAAAATGCATTTCTTACATGGGAGTTTATAGGGAGCCCTACTGCTAGCCCACATGATATCTCTGTACCATTAGAATGAAGGTTTCCTTCCTCAAAAATGTTACTTTTTAAGAAAATGGTTGCAAAGACTATACAAATCTACAATGACTTTATATTAACAGTATTCTTTAAAGTTTTGATATTAAAAAAGAGCAATAGTTCTATATGTAGGGGATGCTACCATAGAAACCTGTAAGAGTTTGGGCGAACTAATATGTTTAACAGGTTAGAGGCTAATCTAAATAAAAGACTGTGGTTAGCCTATATAAGAGGTTTTTCTAGCTAAATGCAGAGGCTGGGGAAATTGTTTTCTTCAGAAACGGTATGTTGCAAGTAAAGAACGCAAGGAAAGTATGTAAGACTGTTGATTTTTCCCAGGTTACAAGGCCAATGGCAGGCCCAAAGCAATGTTGTAAGAGAGACCTTATCCATCAGTTTTCCCTTTTCCAGAATACAGCCCTCAAGACTGTCCATGTAGACATGTATACAGTGCAGGCTTCTACCAGGCTCCATCTGCTAACACAACGAAGGCAAGTTTCCTAGGGAAGACAAATACGCCCTTGCTCTGGGAAGGAAAGTTTGAATTGTGTCCAGAGGAGGTAGTGAGCCTCCCAGGAAGACTGATGCTCTAAGTCCCACTACACTGAAATAAGTTCATGTTCATCCAAGTTCCATTGGTCCTCACTAGATGGCTTTGCCTGGGGAGGGAAACCCCCACAGCAGGCAATGCAAAGTCTTCTCCACTCTTTATGAAAGTTAGTAGAGGAAAAATTCTTTCCTGCTTTGGAAACTTACTTTAGAAATTAAATTTGGAAGTACTCAAGAGTAGAAGCCTGGTGGAAATTGTTGGATATTCTTCCTAGAAGCAGTTATATACATTGTGGTCATTAAAAATTTGCCTAAATTAAGATGTGGTAACATCACTCTCTGTTTATATGTGTAATACTATCTTCCATCCTGGGAATCACTGGGCATTAACATTAATATTCACAATCTAAATTATACCCAGAAGACAGGATCTAGGATGATTGTGTGTATGGAGAAGCCTATTAACTTCTGTTAATTCTTTTAAGAACTATCAGGTAGAAGACTAAAAAAATCCATTTTATGTTGTTGTCGAGGGCGGAACTCATGCCAGTGGGGGACCATTACACGAAGACAGGTTTTAGTTCAGCATTAAGACAGAACTTTCCCACAATTAGAGTGGCCGAGTAAGAGAATGAGTGTCCTCAGGAGATCATTAGAGGCCTGTCAATAGATGGCAGGAAAGCAGACGCCAGATTCCCATCTGCCGAAGATGCTGTTGGGAGGATGTCTGCTCCTCCATGTGGGATGGTCATTCCACAAGTGCGTGCAATCACCTGCTATTTATTAAGTACCTACCGTGCACTTGCATTCACTGGGGATAGGGAATGTTGCAGGCACAGCTGCTGTCTGGATGTGATCATCTTCCCATCCTAAATTCTGTGAATCCCAGGGAGTTTTAGCCAGGGCCCTGATGACATTTTCACCAATTCCACATTAGAGTGGTCTGAATTAATGAGGTCTCACAATGCGGCTAGCTGAGTGGTAATGCTTAACCTTACTCCCAGCAGGAAGGATGTGGCGCAGAACACCGCTTCTTAGCTAAAACCTGCTTTTGTCCCTGGATTTCGGCTTTGGCCTGGCTTTTGTGACATGAAAGATCTCAGCATATTAAAGTTAGTTTCTTTTCTCTGGTTCACTTCTCTTCTGGTCTTGAAAGTTAATATAACTTCTGAGCTCCAGATGACGTGTGTCAGCTTTATGTAGTCAAACTCTGTTAAGATAAACATTTTTGCATTGGAATTGAATCTCTGTAATTTCCATTCACGAGAAAAGCATGAATTACAAAGTGGAGACTTTATGGAATTATAACTAAATACACTTAATTCTTTAAAGTCAAGTCTGCCTCAATCACAAAATGTTTGACTTGGAAACCTCCTTTCGTCTAGTAGAGAATATAAATAAATAAATAAATGTATGGAACAGTTTTGAGATTAGATCTGGATATTATACTATGAGCCTAACATTTTGGTCTGAATTCTCCGGCCTATGCTGAAGACATGACCTTGGCTGCCTCATAGATATGACTTCTCTGTCTTTGACACACTTTAGAAACAAGTGTGTTACAGTCTCATTAATGCACATAATAGCTCCTGCAGTTCGCTGATGCACATGCTACCACAGTGACCTGAAGAGTTAAGGTGTCCACTCCTTAGGCTACTTAACATAACATTGAAGCCACTGTGACCCAGAGTGGACTAAAATCCCAGATATTCAATATTTGCTTTCGTTAATATATTCATAAATGTAAAAAATCTTTGAGTGGTCTTTTAAACTATTCCTTTGTTATATAGTCTGGATCCCTAGCTATTTCTTCTATTGGCTGAAGTTTCTTTGTGTGTGTCAACTTTTCGTTTATGGACCCTGAGATTAATCCAGTTTAAAATTACGCTCTTCAAATGTAGTTCAGATAATTCTGTTTTGAGGAAGAAACAGTACAGAGGGAGTCTTTCATGAAAACAACTTTCCCAAGCCATTGCTCTGGAGTTGCTAAGGGTGATCAGCCAGCAAAGCCCAAAGTGTTCATTTAGTATGACGCGCAAGCATTTTAAAAGGATCTTAGCTGGAAAAGCAATATAGTTGGCAAATTAAAAATATTAGAATGAAAGTTTGCACCTTCTGACTAGGGAGAAAACAGTGCCCTTACATTGTTCCTTTTTCTGTTGTGTTTTCTGCTCTGTGCACAGTAAAGATCTGTGGCACTGCTTCTTTTTTTAAAAATTTATTTTACTTTAAGTTCCGGGATACATGTGCAGAATGTGCAGGTTTCTTACATAGGGTATACATGTGCCATGGTGGTTTGCTGCACCCATCAACCTGTCATCTAGGTTACAAGTCCTATATGCATTAGGTGTTTGTCCTAATGCTCTCCATCCCCTTGTCCCCACCCTCCGACAGGCCCTGGTGTCTGATGTTCCCCTCCCTGTGTCCATGTGTTCTCATTGTTCACCTCCCATTTATGAGTGAGAATATGTGGTGTTGGTTTGCTGTTCCTGTGTTAGTTTGTTGAGGATGATGGTTTCCAGCTTCATCCATGTCCCCACAAAGGATGTGAACTCGTTCTTTGTTATGGCTGTATTGTATTCCATGATGTATATGTGCCACATTTTCTTTATCCAGTCCATCATTAATGGGCATTTGGGTTGACTCCAAGTCTTTGTTCTTGTAAATAGTGCTGCAATAAATGTATGTGTGCATGTGTCTTTGTAGTAGAATGATTTATAATCCTTTGGGTATATACCCAGTAATGGGATCACCAGGTCAAATGGTATTTTTGTTCTAGATCCTTGAGGAATCGCCACACTGTTTCTACAATGGTTGAACAAATTTACATTCCCATGAACAGTGTAAAAGCATTCCTATTTCTCGACATCCTCTCCAGCGTCTGTTGTTTCCTGACTTTTTAATGATCACCGTTCTAACCAGCGTGAGATGGTATCTCATTGTGGAGCACTGCTTCTTAATCTTGGCTGCACATTGTCATCACCCAGAAAGATTTAAAATACGCTGTCATTTGGGTTTCCTCCCCAGCTGTACATGTAAATATCTTAATGTCTGGGGTGCTGCCTGAGCATTAGGGATTTTACAAGTTCTATGGGAGATTCTAATATACAGATAATGCAAATAATCATTGAATCGAGGGCTTTGATCTTCTAATATTAAAAAGAAATCTAAAAACTTGTGTGTTATTATTTGTAGAGCATCATTTGCATGGAACCTAGACTGCCTGTGAATGTAAGAGCTGAAAAAGGCTCAGTTTTTAAGAGATACTTCACTTGGTGTTTTCACTTATGTTGGGCCATTGTGAGATGGTAGATAACTTTTCTGAAAAAGACTTCAGGAAGAGTTTGTTACAGGTGCAATGTTTTCAGAGCATATCTGAAATGAATTGTTTGAGAATGCAATTCTGCTGTCTTTGCATATAAATAGCAATTTATATGTGTCTGAAATTCTTTTTCTTCTTCACCTCCTCCTCTTCTTTCTCTTCCTCACAGGAGGTCACAAAGATTTAAAAACAAGAGAAAAAATAAAAGTCATGGAGAACAGATTCAGAAAATCCAAAACTCTGCATAAAAATATACTTCTCCTCTTCCTCCTCCTTCTTTTGTTTGGCTACATTTTCTTCTGAACCTTATTGTTGTGGAAGAGAAGTCTGTAGGTAGACTGATCTTTATTTCTTTGTAAGTGATCAAGTGCCTTCATGAATGCTTATAAGAGTATTTGTTTATCCTTGAAATAATAATTAGGTTGGCCTCATCTGTACCATGATCTCCAACTGAGAACTAATTTTTACATATAGATCATTGGATTTTTCTTTTCTAGTCTCCATGTCTATTTTTTCTCTTATATTTAAATCTTTTAACTTTTCTCTGAGATTTGAACAGATTTCCAACCCTGTCTTCAAATTTACTGATTTGATTTTCAGCTATGGCCAATTTTCTGATCTCTACCACCACCACAGTGATTTTTTAATCGAGCAATTTATTTTCTCCACATGTTCTTTCCTAATCTTATGACTGTTTACTTGTTTCATAAATACAGTAAGAGTTCACATACTGTTGAGATAAAGGGGCAAAATTTTTCGAAACATGCGTACTTTTCTAGCAGTAAGTCCCTTTCAGAGTTGATATGGTTTGGCTGTGACCCCACCCAAATCTCATCTTGAACTGTAACTCCCACAATTCCCACATATCGTGGGGAGATGATTGAATTATGAGGGCAGGTCTTTCCTGCGATGTTCTCATGATAGTGAATAAGTCTCACGAGATCTGACGGTTTTAACAATGGGAGTTTCCATGCACAAGCTCTCTTCTCTTGTCTGCCGCCATGTGAGACATGCCTTTCATCTTCTGCCATGATTGTGAGGCCTACCCAGCCATGTGGAACTGTGAGTCCAATAAATCTTTCTTTTGTAAATCTCCCAGTCTTGGTTTTGTCTTTTATCAGCAACATGAAAACAAATTAATATAAGAGTTAATTATTTTCTGTAAGTTTTTGGAGTAGTTTTTTTTCTTATGACGAGCAGTAGCTTTTCAAGGGTCTGATTGTTTTTCTTTTCATTTGGGAGGGATCCAGGCTGTGATTTTCCTGCTGATGATGTCTACCTTTCATGTGCGTTTTCTCTACTTCCTGTCCATGCTCCATTCTTCCTTCACCCTGGTGTCATCTACCCTCTCTCAAGCAGAACAAACCAGAAACTACATTTTTTTTTGCAAATGGAACACATCTTTTATGGTTTTCAGAGGTATTACAGGTTTTACTTACTATGTATTTTGAAATGTTCCATAGGAATATGGAAATTGGGAAAATTAGCTACTTGTGCTCACACTAACAGAATATCTAAAATCATGATAAATCTTTGGAGAATATTTTTTTGACCCAGCTTACGTCTACATCCTCAGGATATAGTTCTATATGGAAAATTACTAAGTCAAAGAATATGCACTTTTATTTTTTATATTTTAATTTTATTTTTTAATTTTTAAAAATTTCAATAGCTTTTGGGGTACAGGTGGTTTTTGGTTACATGCATGGGTTATATACTGGTGAAGTCTGAGATTTTGGTGCACCCATTGCCTGAGTGGTATACATTGTACCTAACATATAGTTTTTTTTTCTAGCCTCCCTCCCTCCCTCCCTCCCTCTCCCTTCTGAGTCTCTAATGTCCATTATATCACTCTGTATGCCTTCGCATAATCATAGCTTAGCTCCCACTTATAAGTGAGAACATATGGCATTTAATTTTCCATTCCTGAGTTACTTTACTTAGAATAATGGTTTACAACTCCATCAAAGTTGCTACAAAATACATTATTTCATCATTTTTACTTCTGAGTAGTACTCCACGGTGTATATATACCACATTTAATTTATCCACTTATTGGTTGATGGGCACTTAAGTTGGTTCCATATCTTTGCAATTTGTGAATTGTGCTGCAATAAATATACGCATGCATGTGTCTTTTTCATATAAAGACTTCTTTTCCTTTGGGTTGATACCCAGTAGTAGAATTGCCGAATCAAATGGTAGATCTATTTTTAGTTCTTTAAGGAATCTCCATACTGTTTTTTACAGGGGTTATACTAATTTACATTCCCACCAGTGGTATGCAGGCATTCCCTTTCATCAGATCCACACCAACATGTATTGTTTTTTGACTTTTTAATAATGACCATTCTTGCAGGAGTAAGGTGGTGTCTCATAGAGGTCTTAATTTGCATTTTTCTGATGATTAGTGATGTTGAGCAATTTTTCATATGTTTGTTGACTATTTGTATATTTTCTTTTGAGAAATGTCTGTTCATCTAATTTGTCCACTTTTGATGGGATTATTTCTTTTATTTCTTGCTGATTTATTTCAGTTCCTTGTAGATTTTAGATACTAGTTCTTTGTCAGATGCACAGTTTACAAATATTTGGTGCCATTCTGTGGATTGTCTGTTTCAAAGTGTATGCACTTTTAAAAGCACTTAGATATATATTATCAAGTTGATTTCTAGAAATTTTTCTCTTAACACTTGTTAGAATATTCATTTTGCCACATTGTATTAGTCTGTTCTCACACTGCTAATAAAGACATACCCAAGACTGCATAATTTATGAAGTAAAGATGTTTAATTGACTCAAAGTTTCACATGGCTGGGGAGGCCTCATGATCATGGTAGAAGGTGAATGAGGAGCCAAGGCACATCTTAGTCTTACATGGTGGTAGACAAAGAGAGCATATGCAGGGGAGCTCCCCTTTATAAAACCATGAGATCTCACGAGACTTATTCACTATCATGAGAACAGCACGGGAAAGACCTACCCCCATGATTCAGTTACCTCCCATTAGGTTCCTCCAATGACACATGGGAATTATAGAAGCTACAATTCAAGATGAGATTTGGGTGGGGACACAGTCAAACCATATCACACATTATCACCAATACTGAATGTTCTTTTTAAAACACACATGCACACAACACACACTTTGCTAATTTGACATGATACATACATTAAAAGTATATTTTTATTTTCATTTACATTAAATTACAGAGAAGGCAAAATATTTTATTTATTAATTTATTTGAGTTTCTTATGCTGAGTTTCTGTCCATGTTATTTGACCATTCTATCCTGGTTTTTGTGTTTAGCATGTATTTTTTAAAAAACAATAGCCATTATAATAAATGAACGCCATTTCCTAGCAATCCCCAAAAGTTATTTAGAGACAATGATGATTCCAATGTATGAAACAAAATCTTCAATTTTTAAATATTTTACAATATTGAATCTATTCATTATAATCTTGGCTGCAGTTTTACATACTTTTTTAAAGCTTAAAATAATATTTTAAGATGCCATTATATGGAAGACATAATATGAAGACAGTTAAATGAGAAAGAAGTGAAGGAGAGGGGCTCGGAGTTCTGCCCTCTTGACTGTAATACTCTTATAGTTTCATGAGGCACAATTTAAAAGCCAGAGTTTAGAGCTTTCTTTTCTGTTCATGTTAATCAAACACTTTGGTATTATTTTCCTGTAACTTCATTTATCTTCGGCTTCAGCAAATCAAATGGAATATTCCCATAGCTGCTTACTGCCTACATACACACTTACATGTTTATATATATATATATATTCTGGATATGTGTTATGAATTTAGCAATCATAATGAAAAGAAACAGGCTGCTTGTTGAATCCTAATTAAAACCAAAGTTATTTTTTATGATTCTTTAAATCTAGGTCACACTTTAATTTCACCAACATATCCCAAAGAGAAGGCAAACATAAACGCATTGTATTATATTTTTCTAGAGGTGCATGATTTATGTTCCCTCTGGGTACAAATACGTTCATATGCTATTGCAATTGTGATAAATCGAAGGTGTGATATTATACATTGGAATCTGGAGTACAACAGACTGAAAATTAAAGTTTCTGTTAATGGAAAAGATATGTTTTCAGATGTCGCTGAACTTTGTAGTCAGCACTCAATATATCTCAGTATAAAAGATAGATATAAAAATTCTTCATTTCTTGGGAAAATGAATTTTGAGCCTCATTTTAATTTTTCTTGCTGACTTTGTGATGGTGCCTTCCTTTCTTTGATATGGCCTTTCCTTTTCTTCATTGACCCTTCTTTGTTCACTGTTATTCTTTTATCTGTAATGTACCATTCAGCCTGACTTGGAATAGTTTTGTGTAAATAAGAGAATTGTGTTGTATGCTATTCAATCTTAAGGGATAAAAATGATTTTTACTTTAGTGAAAAGAAGCAGCGCCGCGTTTTAAAATTATAGGCTTTTAGAGCTGGAAGGAGCCATGGAAATCATAGAGTCCATCCTTCTTGTTTTATGGATTAAAAGTGAGCGTGCAATCATTCTGTCATAGGTAAACTGCTCCGTGTACTGTGGAAGCGGCTTGCTTCATATATCCTGACTACCTTATTTCAGATTAAGTTTAGCCAGAGTTAGACTAAAGGATAATAGTTAAGAGCACAAGTGTGAGGTTAAACAGGTGTGGATGCAGACTGGTCTTCTATCTTTCAGTTCTTAAAGCTTGAATAAGCCACTTCACTCTGTCAAGCTTCAGTTTCTTATCTGTAAAACAGGGCTACGTATGTCTACCAAATTAAGACTTTTTGAGAATTGAATTATATTATGTTTGCAAAATATTTAGTTCAGTGCTTGATACTAAATAAGTGTTATGAAATAAATGTCCAAGAAATGGCAATTTCTTTTACTAAGATTCTTTTTTTTTTTTTTTTTTTTTTTTTTTTTTTTTTGAGACAGAGCCTCTGTTGCCGGGTTGGTGTGTAGTGGCGTGATCTCGACTCACTGCAACCTCTGCTTCCTGGGTTCAGGTGATTCTCCTGTTTCAGCCTCCTGAGTAGCTGGGACTACAGGCGTGTGCCACCACATCCAGCTAATTTTTTTTTTTTTTTAATATTTTTAGTAGAGACAGGGTTTCACCATGTTGGTCAGGAAAGTCTTGATTTCTTGACCTCGTGATTCGCCCACCTTGGCCTCCCAAAGTGCTGGGATTACAGGCGTGAGCCACCTCGCCTGGCCTACTTAGATTCTTTTACTTGTCCACCTCTCTTCCTAGACTGTGATTTCTCAGAGCCACCATGTCTTGGTAATCTCTAAATGGCCTTGTGCCTTCGCATGGCATCTCATTCAGTGACAGCTCCAAGCTTCCAATTACTTGAGTCCAAAATCTTGGAGTCATTTTTGTCTCTGTCTCTCTCTCTCTCTTTTTTTTGTATACTCTCAGAAAATTAATCTGCAAACTCCTAGGTTCAAGCCACCATCATCTTTTTCTGGCTTCATGAAATTTGCTCTTAACTGGCTTCTCATTTACCCATTTTGCAGCAGCCAGAGTTATCCTCTTAAAGTATAAGTCATATCTTATAAATGTTCTGCTTAGAACTCTTCAGAGGCTTTCCATCTCATATAGAGTGATCTCAAACTCTTAACTGAACAGCCCTGCACTGTCCCCTTCTTATTCAAACTCTTTGACCTCATCTTCAGTTGCTCTCTCTCACTCCACACCAGTCACACTTGCCTTCTGCTGTTCTTCCTGCAGTTCTTTCTCAACACTACACCTATAAAACTGCCCCGAGTGAGGAGTAGAGTCAGATTTTTAAAGAAAGGTAGTTTGTGGCAGGAACAGAAAAAAAAAAAAAAACCAAACAAACCAAATCCTGCATGTGCTCAGTTATAAGTGGGAGCTAAACACTGAGCACACATGGACACAAACACGTTGTATTAGTCAGTGTTCTCTAGAGGGACAGAACTAACAGTATATATTTGTGTGTGTTTGTGTGTGTGTGCGCATGCATATATATATATGCACACACATATATAATATATACTAT
>NW_012104176.1:2296014-2306024 GCF_000951045.1 Mandrillus leucophaeus | reverse complement strand
GAGTTCCAAAACTGAAGAACTTGGAGTCCTATGTTCGAGGGCAAGAAGCATCCAGCATGGGAGAAAGATGTTGGCTGAGAGGCTAGACCACTCTCTCTTTTCCATTTTTCTGCCTGCTTATACTCTAGCCATACTGGTCGCTGATTATATGGTGCCCACCCAGATTCAGGGTGGGTCTGCCTCTCCTAGTCCACTGACTCAAATGTTAATCACCTTTAGCAACACCCTCACACACAGACACACGCAGGAACAATACTTTGTATCCTTCAATCCAGTCAAGTTGACAGTATAAACCATCGTACATGGGAACAATAGACACTGCAGACTATGAGAAGGGGAAGGGAGGGTGGGGGCATGGGATGAAAATTACCTTTCTGGTACTATGCTCACTACTTGGGTGGTGGGATCTTTACCCCAAACCTCAGCATCATTCCATATATCCCTGTAACAAACCTGCACATGTACACCCTCTATCTAAAATCTAAGTTGAAATTAAGAAAAAGAAATGTGGGATAGGTGCCATGGCTCTCGTCTGTAATCCCAGCACTTTAGGGAGGCTGAGGTGGGTGGATCACATGAGGTCAGGAGTTTGAGACCAG
Organism: Mandrillus leucophaeus; assembly: GCF_000951045.1. Classification (NCBI taxonomy): domain Eukaryota; kingdom Metazoa; phylum Chordata; class Mammalia; order Primates; family Cercopithecidae; genus Mandrillus; species Mandrillus leucophaeus. The sequence goes on along the minus strand of NW_012104176.1, from coordinate 2,305,425 downwards.
CCTGGTCAACATGGCAAAACTCCTGTCTCTACTAAAAACACAAAAACTGGCAGGGAATTGTGGTACATGCCTGAAATCCCAGCTACTTGGGAGGTTGAGGCAGGAGAATGGCTTGAACTTGGGAGGTGGAGGTTGCATTGAACTGAGGTCACACCACTACACTCCAACTTGGCGACAGAGCAAGACTCCGTCTCAAAGAAAAAAAAAAAAGAAAAGAAAAGAAAAGAAAAAAGGTGGTTTATGCACTGTAAGTACACCACAAGCTACCTCCTGCAATTTAAGTGGGTGTTTTATAGTCTGTCTACTTGCTTTCATATGGGAGTAGAGAACGCTTAAAAGAAAACTAACGTGAAATTCAACAGTTTAGAAACAAAAGTGCAAAACTAAAGGAAGGTGATTTTTTAGTAATTGAAGGTGGTCTGGGAAATCTCACCATGCAAGGTAGGAATTGGACTTCTAGTTCCATTACCCAAATAGTGAACATTATATCTGATCGGTAAGTTTTCCGCCCTCTCTCCCTTCTCCCCTTCCCCACTTTTGGAGTGCCAAGTGTCTATTGTTTCTATGTTTATGTACACGTGTGCCCATTGTTTAGTTCCCACTTCTAAGTGAGAACAAGGGCATATTTATCTTTGAAAATGCACTAAAATTTTTACACTCTTTGGTGGAGGGAGGATATAGACTGAGATTGACTATGTTTTGAAATTTAATTCACTTAAGAATAACTGTGTGTTCAAAAACTGTGAGAAACATTACTTTTTGTGGAGTGGTGATAATTTTTATGGTCTTAGGGGACCATTGTGACGCAACGAAAAGAAACTTAGATTTAACCCAAGAATCCTAGGCCAAAATGATGTGACGATAAACAAGTTGTTTGAGACCATTTTGTCATGACTTGTGAAACAGTGGCTTATTACAGCTCTTAAATTCTATACAGTGGTTTGACTTTTGGCTACTTTGAATGAAGAAATCACAATATTTCAACCTATAAAGGAATCTTTTATGCTTATGATTAGAGTGGAAGTTGATCCTTTGCAATGAAATTAACCTGATAACCTGCATGGCTCTCGTAGTTTGAAGGACATGAGCAAAAGGGATGATACCTGGAGGGTCCACCCAGACAGTTGGACAATGCCCTTTGGAGGACATTATTGTGACTGGCCACAGCCATGATCCTCAGCTTTGTTTGCTCAGAAACTAAAGTGTTGTCAACATTCTTAGAGAATATCTGTTTCTCCTGAAATAGACTCATATCTAGCAACTCTCAAGACAATGATACAGAAACCAAAATGTCAATTTATAAATTTACGATTTAAAATACAACAGTCAAGGACATTTATGTCAGTTAGGTGGCATATCTTTTTGGAAGACATCTATATGTGAGCAGAAGTCAAACTTAAAAAATGGCCAGATGATCACGGCAGGGCAAAGACTAAGAGCATTGTAATCTTGTAGTCAGATGCACCCATCTCTGTTTTATGGTTATTTCTACTTGGGGCACAGAATATTGTACTAGTTGCCCAGGGCATCTAGTCCCTGGATGTGCTGGATACATATTGACAAATGACCCAATTTCCTGTTTGGATGGCAGAATGTCCCCTTTCTCTCGCTACATCCTGCCTTTAGGAGTAGTAGTACCTTCATTTTGGCTCTGGTCAGCTCTGTCCTGTGTTGGAAGCAAGTGCTGTTCAAGAGGATTTTTGCAGTTGTCTGCTCGCGCTCATTTTTATATGGGTGATGCTTTTCTAATTGACTGAGTTCTGAACATACCTTTTGTTCCCCTTGCGTGTGTTCCATCCACATCGTACTACACGATTCTCTCTACTGTATGTATGTATATTTTGGCAGTAACAAAAGGAATTCTTCAGGATCTGCATTCCAAAGCATGAGTTCTCTCCCAGCCTAAATGCTGAGGGAGGAAATGGGAAATTAGATGGAAGGGGATGTAGGGAAGTCTGAGGGGAGTGGCTACTCCCAAAGACAGATAATTTGTCTTTGCTTTGTCCTTGCTGGGCTCAAACCTTGAAGGATGGATGTTTGGTGTTTAGTTAACACTTGCTGTAGTCTTGGACTCTCTTTTTGCAGACCTTGAATATTTACCCCCTCAGGGAAAACTTGATTCTCAAGAGTAAAATGAATTATCTATTTAGCTAATTAGCTAGAACATAGCAAAATTCTCAGGAGGATCATCCCATCTGAGGATTGCTATAATGTATGCTTATTTTTGCAGAGTCTATCTCTTTTCATTTTCTAGCCTGCCCATCCTATCGCTCAGGCTTCACAGAGAAGGGAAAATTGTCCAGTAAGCAAAAATCTCTTTTTCTTTCCTGCACTTCTCTGCCTTGCTCCTCTTGCTGTGCCTTGTAACTTCTGATGCTGATGGGTGACCTAAGACACTTGATCTTTGCATTTTCCTGCTCTATAGATTACTCACTTCAGGAGACGCAATATGCTCACCCCACAACACTCACCCAGACTAACATTCTCTGTACGCTCTTCTTCTCAGATGCCACGATCTGCAATCAGTGAACATACCAGTATCTTGAAGAGCAGAAGAGTAGCTACCGGGGACAGAGAGGTGGAGTGGAGGTTGGAGATGTTGGTGAAAGGATACAAAATTAATTGGGAGAAATAAGTTAAAGAAATCAGTTGTATAACATGATGACTTAGTTAATGCATTGTGTTCTTGGAAATTGCTGAGAGTAGATTTTAAGTGTTTTCATCATGAAAAATGAAATGTGTGATGGAATGCATAGGTTAATCAGCTTGATTCAGCCATTCCACAATGTATACATATATCAAAATGTGTTGTATACCATAAATAGATGAAGTTTTTATTCATCAATTAAAAAAAGAGAAATAGTGTGCAGAACTGCACTACATGGGTCCTGCCTGATGCATTGTTTACTCAGAAAGTGGCATTTCTTTCTCTCCCCGAAAACAGCCAGAAACATAGCCTAGTGGAGTAGTTAAGAACATAAACTTAGAGTAATACTGCTTGGATTCAACTCCTGGTCTCCCCACTTTGGGGCTAGTAAGCAAGGGCAAGGTGATTATTAATAATCCTTCTGTTCCCTCAGTTTCTTCATCTGTAAAATAGAGACAATAATAGCATTTACTCCCAGGGATTAATGAGGAAGAACAAGGACAAGAGGCAGGAGATGCTAAGAGCAGAGAGTGGAGGATTGGATGTGAGGAGTTGGTTATACACATATCTGTATATAACCAAAAGGCCCACCTAGTAGGGGCCTTTTGAAGATAGACTTCAAGGACCTGAGGGTACAGACATCTGAGGAAAAGCTTCCAGAGACAGGGAAGCACCAGAAAAAGGTCTCTGAGTTGGGATGTGGTTTGACATGGTCCAGGGACAGCAAGGGAGCCCCTGTCGCTCCAGGGGCATGGGCAAGGGGGAAGAGTATGAGTGAGCAGTTAGAGGGCACCAGTGGGAGAGAGGGAACATGGATGATGAGATTCCAGAGGACCAGGCAGACCTTTAACAACAATGACCTCTACTTTGAAACAGGAGCTTTTGGAGGGTTTGGGGCAGAGGAGGGACAGAATCTTCTGTGCGTTTTAAGTGGATCTCTGGCTGCTCCCTGGGAGGAGATTTGGGCTGCCATTGCAAAGTATGAGAGACTGGGTGGCTTAAACAAGAGAAATTAATTTTCTCACAGTGCTGGAGGTTGGAAGTTCAAGATCAAGGTGCTGGCAGGACTGGTGTCTGGTGAAGGCTCTGGCCTTGGCTTGCACAGAGGAAAGACTGTGTGTGGTTGCCTTCTCGCTGTGTCTTCCCACGGCGTTTCCGCTGTTCATGTGCATCCTGGTATTCCTTCTTCTTTTTGTAAGGACAGCAGTTTTAATAGGTTAGAGCCTCACTCTTTTTTTTTTTTTTATTTTTCTGAGACGGAGTCTCGCTCTGTCGCCCAGGCTGGAGTGCAGTGGCGTGATCTCTGCTCACTGCAAGCTCCACCTCCTGGGTTCATGCCATTCTCCTGCCTCAGCCTCCCGAGTAGCTGGGACTACAGGCGTCCGCCACCACGCCCGGCTAATTTTTTGTATTTGTAGTAGAGACGGGGTTTCATCGTGTTAGCCAGGATGGTCTCGATCTCCTGACCTCGTGATCCGCCTGCCTCGGCCTCCCAGAATGCTGGGATTACAGGCATGAGTCACCGCGCCCGGCCCAGAGCCTCACTCTTAAGACCTTATTTCACCTTAATTAACTCCTTAAAGGGCCTATCTCACAATATAATTACATTGGGGGTTAGGGTTTCAACCATATATATTTCTAGGAGATCCAGTTTAATCTACAACAGGTAGGTAGTATGACGGTTCATTTTATGTATCAGCTTGTCTTGGCTATGGTGCCTGGATGTTTGGTCAAACACTGGTGTAGATGTGGCTGTGAAGGTGTACTTTAAATGTGCCTAACATTAATATCAGTAGACTTTGAGTAAAGTAGGCCACCCTCCATAATGCAGATGGGAATTGCCCAGTCAGTTGAAAGCCTTAAGAGAAAAAGACTAAGGCATTCTGCCTCCAGGCTGGCTTTGGATTTGGGCTGCAACATCAACACTTCCCTGCAAATTTTGGACATAATCATGTGAACTGATTTCTTAAAAAAAACTCTAATATTATGTCTAGATTTTTATTAAATGACCATAACATGTAGTTCTATATTAATTATAATATCACAATGTGCATATTATATTATAGATTGGGTTATTTACATCTGTCATAGAAGGTATTTTATATTCTAAAAAGAACTGGGATCCCACATGAGAGAAACAAAATGGGCAATTTTTGTAAGCATGGCATATATAGGCTTATGTTTTGTTTTGTACTTGGTCCTTTCTGCAAGGTTTTAAAGGCACATAATATTCAGCAGACTGTGATTACAGCTGACCGAGAACCACACACTAGGCTCATAGTAGCTTCTCAGTGCATGTTTCGTAAATACATAAGTGTGAGGGCCACGGCTGGTTAGAAAGAAAGCTTTAGGGGCCCTCAGTATAATGAAAGCTACCAATGAAGCATCTTTAGCCCATTGCATGCTCTCTCCTTGGGGCAGTGGAGGATTTGCCTCTTTTATGGACACGTAGCCTAACTTCTTACACTGAATTTCTTCATTTGTAAAATGGGGATGACATAGAGACAGAATGCAAATTTGTTGTTGCCATAGGCTGGATGAAGGGATGAGTGAGCAGTTAAGAATTAGCTGCTTAATGGGTATGAGATTTCCTTTTTGGGGCAATGAAAACATTTGGGAACTAGATAGAGGTAGTGGTTGTACAGCATTGTAAATACACAATTCACTTTAAAATGGTGAATTTTATGTCAGGTGAATTTCACCTCAATAGAAAAAAAAATGTAGATGATAATAGTACTCAGTTTATAGGCTTATGAGACTTATGGATGTTAAATACTTAGCATATGCCTAATACTCAGAGCATAGTAAACAATCGAAGAATGTTAAGGCTCCTCTTTCTCCTCCTCTTTTTCATTGCCACTGTTGTCATTGTCATAGCCATTATACAACCAACTTCTTTTTAAATAAAAGTGCTAACCTGCATCTACTGTCACTCAAAGGGCAATACTGGGATATAAGGCTGGAAATAAGGCTGGGACTAAGTTATGCCTACCTGAGAGAGGGAGAGAATGTACATAGTACAGAAAGGGACCACTAAAGATGCATGCATAGAAGATCAAAGGGAATCAAGCTGTGCTTTCAGTCAATTAGCCTGGCAGCCATGGGTCTCGTGGTTTGAAGTGGAAGAGGCTGAAAGACGGAGACATAGTTAGCAGGTTACTCTCAATAGGGTCCTTAGATTTCCCTTGTTTCCTCTTCAGTCTCCTTGGATTTGGCTGGCTACATAGCAAACGCTTAATAAATACTTGTAGATTAGTTATTTTACACTTGTTTAATGCCTTTCTTTGAAGTACTTCCAGTTGAGATTACTTCTACAAATCACATAATATAAGATAAAATACCCTATATATCTGTGAGTTTTCTCTGAGACTGTTTTCTAAGTATTATATGTGCTTGGTTCATGGACTGGGTATTCAGTTGCTGAAAAAATAGAAATCACTCCATTAGCCATGCCTCTGCAAATTTCACATTTTATATTCCAAGTTTGTGGTAGGTGATATTTAAAGCTTTTTTTTTTTTTTTTTTGCTAGCTATTGTATCACTACAACTGTATATTGCTTGTGGACATTTTGATCTCAGATCTCAAGAAAATGATGATGTTCCATTTGTTATCACTTTAAGGGAAGCACAAATAGACCTTAAAGTGAAAAACACAGCTTAATTAGCACGTTGGTGATTTATATTACCCAGTGTGAAATCTCCATTAGTACCAAAAAAAGGATTTTAAAAAAGGCATCTTTTGGATTTTTAAATTATTTTTGGTCTTATTCAGAATTCACAATCTTGTTTCCACGTCTCTGATCTGCAAATCCCAAAATATAACATCATTGTCTCAAAGTTATTGAATTTCACAGTATCATGCAAAGGAACAGAGTTGCTTACTGATTAATCACTGAGGACAAATGTCTTTTGTACCATTTTATATGCAGGTTTATACCTTGATTTATGAAATGCAAAAGCTCTTAAACATCATAGAGTTTTAGAATTTGAAGGAACTGCCAAAATTTTCTAGTTATTCCTGTACTATATATTGTTGAGGAAATCCTAATGGAAACATTTAAAAATTTATGTAAATTTATATTTTATTTAACACATTATCTACATATATTATAAATATTTGAGCATCTTTGTACTAGACTGAAGAGTCAACCTATAGACTGTACATATCAGATATAGCTCTTTCAGTTACAAAAACTTAGAATCTGGTTTAGGAAACGGGAATTTATTTGCTCAAGTGACTGAAAAGTTCAAGAACAATTCTTCAAATTAGCAGGACTCAAAGACTCCAAGGGATGTTTCATTTCCATCTCATGGCTCAGCTTTTCTGTGGATTTTCGACTCCTAGGCTCTGTCTGTGTGACTATTACCAGATCCTGGCTTATATCCTTCAGGTTCAAGACCACAGAAAAGGGAACAACTTCTTATCACTTCTCCAAGCAATCCTTGGCTTAGCTCTGATTAGACAATTTGAGTCAGGAGTCCATCTTTAGAGCAACCACTATAACTTTAGTTTTAGAAAAGAGCGATTGACCCGAAAAAGGGTTTGTGTCCATACTTGAACTCAGAACCCATTGAAATCATGTCTATTGAGTTTGAACAGAATGGTTTTTCCAGAGAATGTGGAGTGGCTGGTGGAAGATATGTGTAAGGTAGGCAAAACCAGTGTATGCCTGTGAGAGAGTTACAGGTGGATTCCAGGATATCTTGTGCTAATAACAGAATGGGAAGGAGAAGATGTAAGGAAGAGTCCTCCCCCAAAAGACTGTCAGTCTATGGATTAGCATCCCTGTTTATATTTCAACTTTTTCATGAAGACGTAACCTCAGAAAAACTAAGTGGCATGCCCATGGAATCACAGTTAAAAAAGTAGAGGCAGGTTAACACCATTCTAATTCTCCTCCAACAGACAAGGACATTTCTTAGGTTATTCATATATATGATTAAAGATAAATTGTAAATTTTTGAAAGTGATAGTTTTGCCTAATTTCAAGAATTTGGATAATTATAAAAACAAAAAAATAAAGTAAGCAAATACTCTTATTCTCTCTATATGTGTGTGTGTGTTGAGAGGAGTGTGTGTGTGTACAATGAGAACTGTCATAAAAATTGTGTTGAATTATTTTGATTTAATTCTGTAAAAGGAAAACATATGCTATTCCTATTTAATCAGAATCTCTGATAATGTCATATTTTTTTCTTTTTTAAAACAGTTTCAACTTTTAATTTCAATTCAGAGAGTACACGTCCAGATTTGTTGCATGGGTGTATTGTGTGACGCTAAGGTTTGAGGTACAAATGATTCTATCACCCAGGTACTGATAACTTAGTACCTGAAAGATAGTTTTTAAGCCCTTGCCCCTCTCTCCCTTCCCTCTTCTAGTAGTCACCAACGTCTATTGTTCCCATCTTTATGTCCATAGGTACTCAGTGTTTAGCTTGCAGTTATAAGTGAGAACATGTGGGTATTTGGTTTTCTGCTTCTGTGTTAATTTGCTTAGGATGATGGCCTCCAGCTATTCATCCAACTTTCAGCAAAGGACATAATTTCATTATTTGTTATGGCTATGTAGCATTCATGGTGCATATGTACCACATTTTCTTTATTCAATACACTGTTGATGAGTACCTGGGTTGATTCTATGCCTTTACTATTGTGAGTAGTGCTGTGATGAACATGAGTGCATGTGTCTTTTTGATAGAATGATTTATTTTCTTTAGGGTACATGCTCAGTAATGGGATTGCTGAGTTGAATGGTAGTTCTGTTTTCAGTTCTTTGTGAAACCTCTAAACTGCTTTCCACAGTTGTTGGAATAATTTACATTTCCACCAAGAGTGTATGAGCATTCCTTTTCCCCACAGCCTCACCAACCTCTGTTATTTATTTTATTATTATTATTATTATTATCATTGAGATGGAGTCTCACTGTATCACCCAGGCTGGAGTGCAGTGGTGCAATCTCTGCTCACTATAAGCTCCGCCTCTCAGGTTCACGCCATTCTCCTGCCTCAGCCTCCTGAGTAGCTGGGACTACAGGCACCCACTACCATGCTCGGCTAATTTTTTGTATTTTTAGTAGAGACGGGGTTTCACCGTATTAGCCAGGATGGTCTCGATCTCCTGACCTTGTGATCCGCCCGCCTTGGCCTCCCAGAGTGCTGGGATTACAGGCGTGAGCCACTGCACCCGGCTCCCAACTTCTGTTATTTTATGACTTTTTACTAATAGCCATTATGACTGTTGTGAGATGGTATCTTATTGTGATTTTGATTTGCATTTCTCTGATGATTAGTGACTTGGTTTGGCTGTGTCCCCACCCAAATCTCAGCTATAATTGTAGCTCCCATAACCCCCTTGTGTTGTGGGTGGGACTCACAGATAAATGAATCATGGGAGTGGTTACCTCTATGCTATTCTTGTGATAGTGAGTGAGTTCTCACGAGATCTGATGGTTTTATAAAAGGTTTTTCTCCCCCACTTCCCTCTGTACTTCTCCTTGCTGCATTCATGTGGAGAAAAATGTGTTTGCTTCCCCTTCTGCCGTGCTTGTAAATTTCCTGAGACCTCCCCACCTATGCTGAACTGTGAGTCAATTAAACCTCTTTCCTTTAGAAATTACCCAGTCTTGGGTATGTCTTTATTAGTAGTGTGAGAACAGTCTAATACAATTAGTGATATTGAGCATTTTTTGTATGTTCGTTGGCCTCTTTTATGTATTCTTTTGTAGAGTGTCTATGTCCTTTGCCACTTTTTTTTTTTTTTTTT
>NW_012104176.1:2279685-2295874 GCF_000951045.1 Mandrillus leucophaeus | reverse complement strand
TGCCTGGCTAATTTTTTGTATTTTTAGTAGAGACGGGGTTTCACCGTGTTAGCCAGGATGGTCTTAATCTCCTGACCTCATGATCTACCTACGTTGGCATCCCAAAGTGCTGGGATTACAGGCATGAGCCGCCGCGCCCAGCCGTTTGCCCACTTTTTGTAGGATAATTTGCTTTTTGCTTGTTGAGTTGTTTAAGTTTCTTCTAGATTCTGGATATTTGAACTTTGATGCATAGTTTGTGAATATTTCTCTCATTCTGTAAGTTGTCTGATTACTCTATTGAGTAAGCAGAGTTTTGCACATTGTTGTACAAAAGCCCTTTAGCTTAATTAGATCCAATTTGTCAATTTTTGTTTTAGTTGCAATTGTTCATGAGGATTTAGTCCTAAATTCTTCAGCAAAGCTGATGTCCAGAATAGTATTTCCCAGAATGGTATTTCTTCTAGGATATTTAGAGTTCAAAGTCTTACATTTAAATCTCTAATTCATCTTGAGTTAATTTTTGTGTATTTTGAAAGGATAGGGATTCAGTTTCATTTTTCTGCATATGACTAGCCAGTTATCCCAGCACCATTTACTGACTAGAGAGCCCTTCCCCCTTTCTTATTTTTGTTTACTTTGTCAAAGATCAGCTGATTGTAGGTGTGCAGCTTTATTTCTGAGTTCTCTAATCTGTTCCATTGGTCTACGTATCTGTTTCTGTACTAGTGCCATGCTGTTTTGATTACTGTAGACTACAGTTTGAAGTTGGATAATGTGATGCCTCTAGCTTTGTTCCTTTTTTTAAGGATTTCTTTGACTGTTTGGGTTCTTCTTTGGTTCCATAGGAATTTTGGAATAGTTTTTTCTAATTCTGTGGAAAATGATGTTGGTAGTTTGAGAGGAATAGCACTGAATCTGTAGATTGCTTTGGAAAGTGTTGTCATTTTTATGATATTAATTCTCTAAATTCATGAGCATGGAATGTTTTTCCATTTTTTCATATAATCTCCAACTTCTTTCAGCAGTGTTTTGTAGTTCTCCTTGTAGAGATCTTCCCCTTCTTTGGTTAGATGTATTCCTAGGTATTTTATCCTTTTTGTGGCTATTTTTTTTTCATTTGAGATCATTTCCTTGATTTGGCTCTGAGCTTGAACATTATTGGTATATAAAAATGCTACTGATTTTTTGTATGTTGATTTTTTTATCCTGGAATGTCATTGAAGTTGTTTGTCAGTTCCAGAAGCCTTTTGGCAGAGTCTTTAGGGTTTTCAAGGTATAGAATCTTATTATCAGCAAAGAGAGATAATTTGACTTCTTTTTCTCATCTTATTTGGATGTCTTTTATTTCTTCTTCTTGCCTGATTGCTCTGGCTAAGACTTACAGAATTATGTTGCATAGATGTGTTGAGAGTTGGCATCCTTGTCTTGTTCCAGTCCTTAAGCGGAACAGTTTCAACTTATGTCCATTCAGTATGATGTTGACTGTGGGGCTGTCATAGACAGTTTTTATGATTTTGAGGTCTGTTCCTTCAATGCCTAGTCTGTTGCGGGTTTTTATCATGAAGGGATGTTGGATTTTATCAAATGCTTTCTCCTTTCTCTGTGTCTACTGAGATGATCATATAGCTTTTTAAAATTTTGTTTATGTGGTGAATCACATTTATTGATTTGCATATATTGAAGCAGCCTTGCATCCCAGAGATAAAGCCAACTTGATCATGGTGAAGTAACTTTTTGATGAGCTGCTGGATTTGGTTTGCTAGTATTTTACTGAGGAGTTTTGCTTCTATGTTCATCTGGGATATTGACCTGTAGTTGTCTTTTTTTGTTGTGCCTTTGCCAGGTTTTGGTATCAAAGTGATGCTGGCTTCATAGAATGAGTTAGGAAGGACGTGAAGAGGCCTCCACCCCGTGATGACATTTTTAATGCAGAAAATTTTCACTGGGTTGTTTTGACAATTTAGGTTGCATGTGTGGAAAGCTACATTTGCAAATTCTTTGATGATCTACAACCTGAATTACATTATTACATAAAAGGCATTCGTTTTAGGGTAAGGGGCTTCTTGCAGGCTTTTCCAGAGCCCTGTAATTTGCTTCCCTTCACTGACTGGCTGTCACTCTTCTGTGTGGCAGGTTCCCAGTGGGCTGTCTCTTTTGGGTGCTCATAGTACAGCCCTCTTCACACTTGCCTTACACAGTCTGCTGGCCCAGAATCATAGCTCGGTTTTGACCTCGGCCTGCCAGCTTCAACCCACAGGTGGCAAGCCACCCACCCCGTCTCCCCTTGCTACAGGGTCCCCTCACTCATTGAGTGGCCCTTTTGGGAGTGCTTAAATCCATCTGTACACTGACATTTGATCGACATATAGGAAAATCTCCATATGCTTGCCATGGTCAATTGTGAGGGTGCAGTCTGCCCCTTACCACTGCCTGCCTTACATCTGCTGTCCAACTCCTGCATTTTGTCCTACATATTTGCAGCATTAAGCACTCTGAAGATCCCATTGCTCAGCCCTTCAGGCAAGAAATGATCACCAGTCCCTGACTTAGTGGAGGTGGGGAGAACATTTGGGTCCCCTCAATATTATAGAAGGGAGTGGTGGAAAAGTCCAGGAAGAAAGAATGTCAACTGCTCCAAAAAACTGTTATAAAGTGACCTCTCTATGTGTCTTATTCTAATCAGATCTACCTAGTTGGATGGAGGTTGAGGTGAGAAGCTCTCAAATGAAGCAAGCTCTGTGGGGAAGTGACTGCCTTTGACTCCTGACAGTTCTCTAAATTTAGGAAGTGGAGAAGTCAGTGCCTTTTTGGTCTTAACCATGATTGCTACAAAAAATAAGATTCCACCTTGCCCCTAACTCCATCCTACCATACAAGTCCTGTGTAGATGAAGCGAGCAGGTCTAAAACCTCTTAAAGTGACGACAATTTTGTTAAATAAACTTTTGTCAAATAAGCTGAAAGATTTTACTCTCTGCCTGCCAAGTTTTCCCTTCAGAATTGTACCCATTTGTCAATCTGTCCACAAATGTGGTATTTTAAGTGATGTTTCTCCTTCTGATTTAAAGCAGTAAGTATCAATTTTTGTCTATAACCTATGAGCCAAGTGCTGGGCTAGGATCTAGGGATTCAAATAACACAAAACAACATTAGGGCCCATCTGTTGGGCTTCCTCTCAGGCCTTGTATTCATGTTATATGAATATTATTGCTAATTCTTAGATCTGAACTGCAAGATGAGTATTTTTCATGTTTTTATGATGTGGCAATGGAAGCATAGAGAGGTTTCATAACTTTCTGAAGGTTTTATATCCAACGAGTTTGGAAGTCAGAGCCTATCTCCAGTATATTTACTATAATATTTCTTAAGAAATAGGAGTAAAGACATAGCTCTTGCCTTCAAGGGGTTCACCATCTAGTGAATTTATTGGTGAGTAACCAACGAACAATAACAGAAGCCTGATTGTGATACTGTAGTCCTCAAAGTGCTTTACAAAGGAAATGAAAGGCTAAGAGATTTCAGCTCAGTTGTGAAGGGTAGTTTCCCAGAGGGGGTCTCAAAGAGGAGTGTTTATTCTATCTTTGGTTTCCTAGATGATGAATCTGAGAACAGAATTGAGTGTATGTGATAGATAGGCTGGATGTGTAGATGCAAGCTGAAATGGGTGGTTGCTTTGCTACAGCCCCACTTAGGAGTGGCCCTAGAAGAAGTCATGTGGAGGCAGGGAAACCCATCCAACTGTCAGAACTTTGGGTGGTCTACCTGGTCATCACAGGCTCATGAGCAGTGATAAAGGGGTTGGTTGGTTAGTCAGGCATCTGGAAGGAGAAGGCTTTGCCTCTGCTGGAAGTCAAAGGGTCCCTTCGTTCCTGAAATATCACAGCCTCTTTTCCAAAGAATTTTGTCTCAAGGTGCAGTCTCAGACTCATCTTCCTTTTCTTGTTACTATATCAAGGGTTATCATGAAACTTTAGTATTTCAGTCTCAGGCTAATCCCAGTGGTAGGTCAGCTTGGCTTGCTACTTTTTAAAATTCTTCCTGCTGCTCTAATTCTGACTCTATTTGTATGGCCTTACTGTTGGCATCTTGGACTAAGTTCTGGGCATTCCAACCTGTGTCCTGAGAACTCCCATAATGGCCATCACAGTTCCTACAGCCACTTCTTTCTGCTCAGTTCTCCTTTGTGTATATGAGAGAGTGTGGGTGTGTTCTTCGGATCTCCTTTAAAGCTAGCAATGCAATGCGTGTCCAAGAATTTATCAGTTCCAGGTTAATCATGATGTGGGAACCTTCTTCAAAACACTTAGATATTCATAATTACGCCCCACTCTGTTTTTGAACCCATTCTATAGGACCTTTGCACCCGCTACTTCAATAAAGCATCTCTTACAAGAAAACCAATGACCTCTAATTGCCCAATAAAATAGTGATTGCTGAGTCCTCATCTTACTTTATCTGTAGGCAGCAACTGACATAGTTGTTCCCCTTTTCCTTGAAATACTTTCTTCCTTTGGCCTCCAAGGCACACTATATTCCCTCTTAGTTCTCCTCCTACTTCACAGGCAGCTCCTTCTCAGCTTCTTCAGTGTATCTTTCTCTTCTTCTTGACCTTCAAACACTGAACTACATCAGGATTCAGTCTCCAGAAATTTTCTTTATCCATGTTCACTCCCAAGAGAATCTCAGCCAGTCTCATGGCTTTAGGTAACTCTATAAGCTGATGATGCTCATTTCTATAACTCCATCAAAAACTCTCCCCTGAACTCCAGACTTGTATATTCAACTTCATACCGAACGTTTATACTTGGAGTCCTAATAAACATCTCAAATTGTAACATGTTCTCAAGGAATTTGAAGAATTGTCTCACAGTCTTCTCTGCCCAAATAAGTGATACTTTTAGTTGCTCAGGCTAAGAATCTTAGAGCTATTATTGACTCTTCACTTTATATTATACTTCACATCAGTTTCTCCTAAATCTGTCCGGAATCTTGACTATCTACATTAGTACTACACTTCCACTTCACCATCATCTTTTGTTTGGACTACTGAAGTAGCATCCTAACTAATCTACCTGCTCTGTATTTGCTTCCTAGTCATCCAGTCTTTGTATGGCAGCCAAGTTAGATCATGTTATTTCTCTTCTCACAACACTTCGAATGGCTTTTCATTGCACTCTCAGAATCAGATCCAAAATCATTGCTGTGACCTCAGGACGCTTAACTGATCTAGTCCTCACTACTTCTCTCCCACCTGCTCTTTCATTCTTCCTCTGCTCATTTAAATCTAACCTGGGATTCTTGTTGTTCTTGTACATGTCAAAACTGCTTCTTACCTGAGGGTCTTTGCATTTTGTTTCCTCTGCCTGGAATGCTCTTACCACATATTCTCAGGATTTGTTCCTTTTATTTTTATTTTTTATAACTTTTATCTCAAATGTCACTTTATCAGCAAGGTCTTTCTTGAACATTTCATATAAAGTAACATCTTCTGACAATCTTAGTTCTTAACCTGATTTCTTTTTCTTTATATCATCTGTCGCCACCTGATATATACATATCTATACTTGTTTATTGACAGTTTTCTCCCAGGGACTTTTCCTGTTTGGTTAATTGCTATACTCCTGCAGTCAGGGCGACACCTGACAATTGGTAGCTCTTAGTAAATACTTGTGGACTTAATAAGTGAATGACAGATGAATAAATTAAGGGTGGATATAGTAACATTGAGACAAAACAAAGAAACTTATTTCCAAGTTCCAGTTGACTGGTTTTAACCAAATGCAAATTTCAAATCCCCGACAGAAAAGCCAGTTCCTCTCTTAATTTTGACACAATAGTTTTGACTGTTCACATTTTCGTAAGGAATAACTAGAGAGCTGCACAAATGGTGAGAAGCCCTGTGGGCATTTGGCACCATACATTCATTTCTTCTTTGCCGGTGGGGCTGTTAGTGCATTCCACATTTTTACTCCCACATGCTCATGTGATGGAAGCTACAAGACCTGACTGGGTAACTGGTAAGATCTCCTTTTTCTCTAAAATGTATACCCTGTGCATTTCTTTTCCTTCCATTCCACTCTGTGTGCATTTAGTGCAGACATTGTTCCTTTTCGCCTCATCTGTATTGTTCGCCTGCTCATAACTTGCAGATAAAGCTATTGTGGGACATGATTTGGAAGACTGATCTTGACTATGTCTTTCAAATGTGAGTTAATGGTGGCTGTAGAGGCTGCTCATTTAGGAATATGATTCAGGTAGTGTGGATGATGTACCTATTGTTCAGACTAAGGCTCTACTTGAGGCTATCAGTTTTCATCTGTAGAGCCGTGTGGAGTTTAGGGCTCCGAAGGCCATTAAAAATGGCTTCTTTCCCTTTAGTCAAGGAGATCTGCAGAGGTGATTTTTCAGTTAGTCTCTGAGGTTGTTGACAGGAAACAAGGGGACATGGCTGTTTCTGTAAATATTTCTCACCAGAATTTTTAGACTCTCATTCCTGGCATAAGATTTTTGTTACACTTTTGCCTAAAATCAATACACTTAGATTTGTCTGGGTCTAAGAGAATTATGTGTGTGTTGGTGTTTGCGTGTGTGTGTGTATGTGTTGTTTTTCCTCTTTTAATTTATGTAGCGTGGGAGAAAGAAGATTTTTATGGCTGAGATGACAGAATGTTTGGGTTGAGCACATTTCCAGCAAAGAAAAGGAAAGAAAACAAAATAAAAGCCCTAACTTGGAAGGAGAAAGTTTATTTAGAACTAGAATTAACCTGTCGTGAACATGATAAATGCCATACTTTTCGAAGGTTTGTTATTGAATTGATTTCTTTCCATATGTTTCTAGTGGTTTAATTTGATTGGCAGAAGAAAACGTTGCCATTTGATGTGGGAGAAGTTATTTTTAATGCACAGGGCTGTAGGTGTAAATTTTATTTGTGTTAATAATGTTGAATAAACAGCATTTATGTATTGGGTTTATTTCTGGATACTGTGCTACTACGTAATTTGATTGTTCAGTTTTCAGACATGGTTTTAAATCTTTATGCAGCTGGGAATTAGCTAGTCACATTGTATTTGCTTCTGCTTGTGGAATCAGGAAAATGACCAAACTAAAGAAGA
The DNA here is from genome assembly GCF_000951045.1 of Mandrillus leucophaeus. Classification (NCBI taxonomy): domain Eukaryota; kingdom Metazoa; phylum Chordata; class Mammalia; order Primates; family Cercopithecidae; genus Mandrillus; species Mandrillus leucophaeus. The sequence goes on along the minus strand of NW_012104176.1, from coordinate 2,288,780 downwards.
GGAGCTATTTCAAGGTTTTCTTATCTTTTTTTAAAGTACAAAAATATTTTCTGTAGGAACTTCTTAATGAGAAGCAACTTAACTCTTTCCAGAAATGTGTTTGAATAACAAATCTGAGGGTATCCACTTCCGACTTTTCTGTTTAATTGCTACATATTGCTAAACAGAAGATGTAATATGTTTTCTATATTTTCTTTAAACAAACTTATTTTTATTCTTTTAAGAGATTAAATATACATTAAAAGTTGGCTTTTATTACATTATAAAGCTATTATTTTCAATATTTACCCTGATAATTATAATTTTCAATCAATGATCTTCAAGTACTCAAACTTGTGAAATGGTTACAGGGGTAATGCTGTTTCAGTAATACTAAATGTGTAGTATTCTTATATACTAAAATAGACTTAAATTTTTGTAGACCCTAAAATTATTTCATCAAGTTGCACAGCTTCAGTGACAATTCCAGTTAATTCTGGCAGGATTTTAATTTACTTTCTAGAGTCTGTTCTACTTCTTAGGCTAACTGTTGCCCAACTCCAGTGGAGTTAAGACCATGAGGCTTTAGTATACATACATTTTGATTTTGATTTGAGGTCCTCATAAAATAAGCCACCTTTGGCTCAGGAGTAAGGTAGGCTTTTTTTCTGGCTTATTTTATTACTAATTTGTTCTATGGATCTGTTGGGGTTTAAATGTATGTGTCTCCCCAACATTCATACGTTGGAATCTAAGACCCAATGTGTTGGTATTAAGAAGTGGGCCTTTACGAGGTGATTAAGGTAGGAGGGCTCCACCCTCATGAATGGGGTTAACAACCTTTCAAAAGGGCTGAAGGGAACTACCTAGACCTTTTTTTTTTTTTGCCAGTCCTTTCTTCTACTGTGTGAGGACACAGCAAGAAAGCCTTCGCTAGACAACAACTACTGGCACCTAGATATTAGACTTCCCAGATCCAGAACTATAGGAAAAAAAGTTCTGTTTTCTTTAACTTACCTAGTTTTAGGTGTTTTGCTATAGCTGCATGAATGGACTAAGATAGGATATGACTGCATGTTTGTCTAATTGGATGCCAAAACATGACTAGAGCTTAAATGGTTGGAATCATTCAATCTCAAATAGTTAGCACTCATGGATAGTAGAGCTAACTCATCAATATTCAGTCCAGCTGATTCTCATCAGGAATGACAAAAATTTAATCAAGAATGTCAATCAACAAACAAATATCTATCCAGTGGATGATCCTGGTGGGTATGAAAGTAAACATGAAATCTATCTTCAAGGAGCATAAAATTAAATTGATCAGAAAATTATATCTAATACTTACCTAATGCTCAAGTATATGAAAAGTTACTTAGCTACATAGTAATACAAATTAATAAAATATAACTTAATTGCCAATTGACGGATATAGGGGATACAACAAATGTCCTGAGTAAATTTGATTTTCAAACCTGAGTAAATTTATTCTCTCCCCTGACTTTTTTATTGGGTTAAGGTGGGTTGTTGCATATAAATAAGCAAGAACAGTAAATAGTATCAGTTCACATTTACTGAATGATTCCTATATGTGGGGCACAGGTTTATTACCTCATTTGAGACCACTGAATCTCATGAAATTATCCCCATTTCACAGATGAGGAAACTGAGAACAGAATATCTTGTTGAAGGCTGCACCTCCGGCAAGCCCAGGACTGAGATTTGAATCTAGGGAGTCCAGGCTTAGCACCAGTGGTCTTCGTCACCACTCCATCCTGTCCATCCAGCACGCCAGATCCCGTGGTGTATCAGAGATGGAAATCTGACCACAGAGAGCCAGCTTCTTTCTTGCTGCAAGTTTATTTTCACAGGGCTCCAATTAGTACACTGAAAGAGCTCATTTACTAAACGGGCTCTGAGTAATTGGCTAATGGGCTTGGGGTGAGTGGTGTCCTCCAGAGGGCTATTTCCTCGGGCTGACATATTGGGCAGTCAAGCCTGCAGTTGTTTATCCCACTCCAGGATCACACAGCCAAAGCACATTAATGCTGCTGGAAAATGATTCTCTATTTAAAACTCGAACTGGATGAACAGAGCACGGCTCTAGCTTTCTTTCTTTCTTTCTTTTTTCCAACTTTTATTTTAGGTTCAAGGGGTTCATGTGCACGTTTGTCACATTGGTAGATTGTGTGTCATGAGGTCTGGGGTAGGAATGATCCCGTCATCCAGGTAGCGAGCATGGTGGCTAATAGGTAGTTTATCAACTCAGCACATGGAGCCCAGCAAGGTGGTCCTGGGTGTACTAGGGTGTAAGCTTTTAAGCTGGGAGTGGGGTGGGGGAAATAGTTCTCACCTTTCATTTACGGGTTAAAACAATGGGGGCTTGTGTCTGGGTTTTCCCTCACTTCACATGCTCTGAAAGAAGCATGACTGTCTGTGAAAGGGGCCAACTCACTCAGCTTTACCACTCTGTTTTTCTACTCCCCATTATCCTAGATCCTGCCCAAAGGGGAAACTGTAACATGAGGATCATTTGTCCCAAGTGACACAGTTTATTGCTGTCACCTCTTTGTACCCCACGTGTGTCTTCTATAAAATGGGGCTAACAATAATACCCAATAATACCTGCCCTATGGGGTTGTTGCGAGTGTTAAGAGTTGATAAAAATAAGGTACTTAGAAGAATGACCAGGCCACAGTAGGCATTCAACACATGTTAGCTATCTCATTGTTATTTTGCTACTATTATTCTTTGTATCAGATTGTACAGTGGAAAAAAATGGGCTTTGAAAAGAGTTCAGGTTCTGATCATTCCATTTACTATGATTGGGAGCTTGGGCAAGTCACTTACCACTTCAGCTTAGTGTTCTCATCCAAAGTGAGAAAAACACCAACTTCATAGGGCTGTTTAAAAGAATAGTCACAAAATCATTAACATCTATCAGTTTCATTTGCAAACTGTAAAACTTCATGTTCATTATCATCATTAATTCCCCAAACCTGGTTCTTCCATCGAATTCTCTTTTGTATTAACCTAATGACACAGCTATTAAACTAGGAGGCATCTTAAGCTCTTTTTTCCAATTAGTTGGCCCTTAAGATTTGTTGACATCTCTAGCATCTGGCCACTTCTTCCTATTCCATTGCAACTTCCTTAAGATAGGGCTTTAGCAGCCTCCTAATTGGCCTCCTGCCTCCAGTCTCTAGTCTGCAGGCAGGACGATTTTTCAAAAGCACAAATTCCGTCTTGCCATTCTCTTTCTTAAAACTCCCTAGTGGTTCCTCATTGCCTTCAGTATAAAGTTCCGATTTCTTAGCATGGCAAGCAAGGCCTTCCATGCCATGGCTTCCATTAACTTCCTTAGGGTCACTGTTACCTTTTTGCCTTTGTCACATCAAATTAAACGTGGCTCCCAGAATGTATCTCTGATGGTTCACTTCATGTGTCCACTTGACTAGGCTATGAGATGTCCAGATATTTTGTTAATGTTATTCTGGGTGTGTCTGTGAGTGTGTTTCTAGACAAGATTCACATTTGAATTGTGGACTGAGTCTAGCAGATTGCCTCCCCAATGTGGGTGGACCTCATCTAATTTGTCCAAGGCATCAATAGAATAAAAAGGCTGAGTAAGGGAGAAATTGCTCTTTCCGCCTTACTGTCTCTGAGTTGGCAACATCCATCTTCTCCTGCCTTTGCATTCAGGCTAGACCTTTCCCATCGGCTCCCTCCGGTCTGCAGCTTGCTGACTGCAGATCTTGTGATTTCTCAGCCTGCACAATCACATGAGCAAATTCCTTATTAAACATCTCTCTCTCCCTCATATGTATTTCCTATTGGTTTCATTTCTCTGGAGAACCCTGCTAATACAGTGTCCTTGTCTCTTTCTTGCGCTTTCTGGCCTTTTCCTTTCTATCCTCTTCTACTTACCCTTCAAGATTACTCTAGCATCTTACATCTAGCACCTACTACAAAGCAACCTTCTTTGGCAGTCCCTTTCAACACCCTGGCTGAGTTAAATGTCCCTCCTCTTTGCTCCCATTGCACCCAGTATTTACTCTGATCTGATCACACGGTACCACAGCTGCTACTCTATGCTTCCTCCCTTTTATGGAGGAAACCTTCAGGATTCTACTTATTTCTGGATTCCTAGTGGGTTGGGAAAAAAACAATAAATATTGATTGAATGAAAAAATAAACATTATAATTAATAAAAAATAAGATGATGTAGCTGCCTTTCAAGAACTATGTCCAAATTACCAATTTGCTCTACTCAACAAGAAGAGACCCTATGTGAGATTTATTACTAAATAAATGACTTTGAGCAAATGACACAACCTCTCTCTGCATACATTTTCTCAACCTGTAAAATGGGACTATTAACAGTATTTGCCTTATAGGACAGAATCTGCCTTCCTTATTTTTGGAAAGCCTAAAAGAAATATGCGTATTAAACTTTTAAAGCAGTGCTTTGGTACTTGGTATCCTGTAAACACCCAGTGAATGCGAATTTCTACTGTCTTATTAGCTCTAAAATTGGAGTAAACTTACTCTTTCATTGAAGATAATTGCTATTAGAGGTGGTCAATGAAATTGGTGGGAGAGCTGGTCTATGGATTCCCCTGACCCCACTGAAGTAGCTCATAAAATAATACATTTACTAAAATCCAACAAAGTAAATATAAGGTAAAACAATGGAACTCACAGACTTAAAGAGTCCTGGCATGACCCAGAGGGAAAAAAAAAATGTTGATCTCCTCTCCCTTTGTCTGATGGTTTTCTCTGCCCTGCAGTTCACAGGGAAATACAAGGTTTTTAATTCCCATGCACATTCTCTAATCTTTCTCCCTTTCTGCTGATGCCTTTTAGGAATATTTTTGTCTTTTTAATATTCAAAACCAGAAAAGAATAACTGATATATAAAAGACAGGGAGGTCAAATAAGGAGAGATGCTAGTTGGCATGTCACTGTCAGTCACATGCTCAGTGCAAGGCACCTGTCTAGAGCTCCTGTGTCACCTCATTTGCCATGGCCACCTGCAGTGCTGTGATCAACAGTCTTTCAAAGCATAAGTACAATAAATAAAATACCAGTGATCCTTTACATCTAAAACTGGGGCATGAACGCTGATGAAGATTAATCAGCAAAAGGGCAAGATACGGTTTTAGAAAGAGCATAGATTTTGGAGGCAGACTGGATTTCAATCCTTTCTCTACCGTTTTTGTTTTTTTGATTTTCGTTTTTTCTTTTGAGAGGGAGTCTCAGTCCATTGCCCAGGCTGGAGTGCAGTGGTACAACCTTGGCTCACTGCAACCTCTGCCTCCCGGGTTCAAGCGATTCTTCTGCCTCAGCATCCCCAGCAGCTGAGACTACAGGCACGCGCCACCACACCTGGCTAATTTTTGTATTTTTAGTAGAGGCAGGGTTTCATCATATTAGCCAGGCTGGTCTTGAACTCCTGACCTTGTGATCCGTCCGGCTCGGCCTCCCAAAGTGCTGGGATTACAGGCGTGAGCCACTGCGCCCAGCCTCATTTTTCTTAATTACTTGGAACATATTTATTTACTTTCTTTGAACTTCATATTTCTATGTCCATATAATGGACTTAACAGCATCACTCTTCAAGGGTTGTTGTGAATAGCATGGGTTTTAGCAATAAATAAGAGTTGTTCTTTCTTCTATGTGCAAGGGAAGTATCAGGTACCATCTTTGGCAATCTTCTGATGTTCTCCTTGAATCTGAAAAGCATTGAAAGGTAATATCATGGCTACATATTTGTTGCGAGCTTAGAGACAAAAAGAGTTTAGAAATACTGTTGACTGTGTAAGTAAATGTTTCTCCCCGCCTCCAAACTTTCCCTCCTTGCTCCCTTCTTCCCTGCCTCCCTGCCTCCCTCCTTCCCTTCCTTCCTTCCTTCCCCTCAATATGTTTCCCAAATAACAACCCTTAGTCGAAGCTCATCGTTTTGCATGTTATTGATGCCATCATCAATACCTCTAGGAAGCAACAGTTACTTCTTTTATGTGTCTCCAGGTCTACCATGTAATTTTGTAGTTAAAATCTTCATTTCATCTATCGCTATTGGTTCTACATTCTTCATTTTATAGTACAAGTATGATATCCTTCTATGACACAAGTCAAAGGCTCTTTTGATGTTGAACAAGGGGTTTGGGGAAAAAATATGGAATCTTAGCAGGCAAGACTCAGCCACTCTATCATTGTGCATAATGATTAGGCTAAGCCATCTTATGTAAAATCCATTCTTAAAACCCTACCAGGTACCACTGTACACTGTTTTGGGGTAGATAAATAAAAGGGTTGCCATTTTTATGTAGACTCTTAGTTCGGGAAGAGATTTGAGTGCAGTGGATCTATAATAATCATCCATTCCAAACCAGTCATTTAATCATGTGAACACTCACAGACACACACATCTTGTTCATGGATAGGCTAATTAAAGACAGAGGTGGAAACAGCACTTGGGGCTTCAAAGTGGATCACGCTGCCCAGGGCCTTGGGAGAGGTCAGTGAAAATGACTCATGAACATAGTTTCAACCCCAGTGTAACTCATACCTGCTCTTTAATGACTAGCTGGCAGACCCTCATTTACTTTTCAAGTTTCTATTAAAATCCCCTTTCCTTTGGAAAGTTGTCCATGAACTTCCCAGAAAGGCTAAGTGATTCCCTCCTTTGTATCTGGAGTTATTTATTTATTTATTTATTTATTTATTTATTTATTTATTTGAGATGAAGTCTCGCTCTGTTGCCCAGGCTGGAGTCAGTGGCACACTCTCGGCTCACTGCAACATCTGCTTCTTAAGTTCAAGAGATTCTCCTGCCTCCGCCTCGTGAGTTGTTGGGACTACAGGTGCGCACCACCACCCCCAACTAATTTTTGTATTTTTAGTAGAGACGAGGATTCACCATATTGGCCAGGCTGGTCTTGAACTCCTGACCTCGTGATCTGCCTTCCTTAGCCTCCCAAAGTGCTGGGATTACAGGTGTGAGCCACTGTGCCCGGCCTGTACCTCAAGTTCTTTTATAACTCTTGTTTCTCTGTGTTTCCATACCAGTTCTTTCGGATCTGCTTTTCCAATGAGCCCACTTATAGCTGAAGGCAGAAACTACGTGCTATTTATCTCTAAATCATCACCCTTGGCCTGTAGTCTGGTACGTAATAACTGCTCAATGGATATTTGTGGAGTGATAATGAACAAACTGTGCTTCTCATATATTTGGACCAGATGTGGAGTCACAGGGCTCACTTGTGAAGGAAAGCTGCTCATATCCCCTCTGCCCCTGACATTCCTGATGAATGATGTCCTGCCTAAATTTATGTCAAATGCTCTCCTGTCTTTGCAGGGTTGCACAGTTGCATTGCTTCTTTTTCTTTCTCAGGAAGACTGGAGGGTTTTGTACACAATGTTGGAGTCTCCAAAGTTTAGGAGGAGAGATATATATCATGGCTCTCATTCTGAGGCCTATAAGGAGTTGTATTTTCTGAATAAGTATTGATCGTAGCTTACAAAATACTGCAAACCCATATAATTAAAAATAATGAGGCCAGTCATTGGTGGGCAGTGCATGGCTAAGTATAAGAGAAGACAAATTCTTCAGGTGCCTGCGATTTTATAATTGTACTTGGCTGGGAAGCTTATTAAAGCCTTGCAGGTGCAATGTTTCATCACAGAGTGGTGAACCTTTGAAAGATATGCATAATAAACAGAGTTTGAAATGTGTTTTTATTCCAGGCCATATGGTCCTGTCTGGAGCTTTCCTGGATCTTTGGGTCAGTTCATTGTTGAAAGATGGGCTTGCAAGGACCCACCTCTCGGAGCAGCTGTCAGAGCCCTATCAGAATGAATCTCCTTTTGCATGATTATTTATTTTATGTGGCTCTCTGAAATGAGCCCAGCCCTGCTCAGTAGCTGAAATGTGCTGAGCAAAGTCTCTTCCCTGAACAGCTTGTGGCCATATCACCAAGCAGTGTCCTTCCTTGTCCTTAAAAAGCAGACTAGTGAGACTTGTACCTTAGGTCAGGATGGACAGTCTGGGTGAGGTGTGCCCACCTGGGCTTGAACTTGGTGCCAGCAATATGAAAACTTACACGGTAGCATTTTAAAGAGGTGTCATTGCTCTTTCTTCTCAACTGTACTCATTTTCCTATCTCTCTCAACTCTAGGCAATTACTGCGACTGCTGTCCATAAGCATTTGAGGTGTTTTTGTGGTGTAGTGGTGAGAACAATGCTAACACGGGCTCTCCTTTTGTAACAGAGGGTGGCATTGACTCCTCTGAGAATGTCTTTTTAGGGGTATTTAATGTAATTTATTTAGCATTTATTGCATATATATATATATATATATATATATATATATATATATAGCAGTTATTGACAAGAGACGTGGTTTTGAAGTCCAGTGATCACAAGAGGATGATCTGTTTCCTAACATAGAAAACGGGCAGTGAGTTGATCAGAATGGAAGAAGATTAAACCTCATATCTCTTTATGGTTATTTGAAAAAGTTGAAGTTGAATTTTGTTATCTTGGTCAAGGGAAAAATCTTGCCATTTTAGGAACTGTCTTTTCTCTAAGCTTATATTGCTGACATTATATTCAATGTCATATATATTTATTTTTTGTTCATTTGGACTATATTCATTAAGCACCTGTCCTTCATTAGCCTCTGTGCTAAGACTTGAGAATGCAAGATCCCCAGGATTCTTGCCCTCCTGGAACTTAGAATCCGAAGTAGAAGACAGACATTGAACATAATTAAGACATTAATTATATGTCTTACATATGTTACAAAAAGAAAGTGAAAGATACTGAATGAATGTACATAGCAAGAAAATCTATGTGTGGTGTTTGTATTCTACTTGCGTTAAAGGAAAAGTCTATGTCAGATTTCTTTCCTCCTATATAGGAATCACTCTACCTGAAACAATAACTTGTATATAGTACTAGATGCTTGTTTCAGTCCATTTTCTGCTGTTATAACAGAATATCTCGAACTGGTTAATGTATAAAGAATAGAGACTTATTTCTTACAATTCTGGTAGATGGGAAGTCCAAGATAGAGGACTTTCTTGCTATGTCATAACATGGCAGAAGCCAT
>NW_012104176.1:2269878-2278725 GCF_000951045.1 Mandrillus leucophaeus | reverse complement strand
TGTATATCTGAGGCCTAGGGATAAAATCATACAATGGAAAATGTTTTCTTCCATCTGTACTATGTTAACATAAGGGACTCCCAGGACCAGGGAGACACCATTCAAGTTTCATGCTGTGCCCCAGGAGAGTGTGGTGCTATTATCCCAGAATATCTGAAGCTTTCAGAGTTAACAGATCATCAAGAGGAAAACACTAAAGAGGACTGCCCAGAAATGTAACCAAGTGCCAAATAGAGAGTTATTGAGAAGCATTGGGAATCAGAGTTGGAAGTGTGGTAGCAGCCGCCGAGACAGTGGAGGAGCTTTTAGGCAGTGTCACAAAGTAGGACAGTGGGAAGTGATGGGGAATAATTGGTCTGAATGGATGGAGAGTTGAAATCATCAGGTTGGGACTGGAAGCAGTGGCTGGTTGTGATGGGAGACAAGGACTACCAGCAGTGGTAGTCCATCTTAATCCAGAGATTAAGATGCTGGATAAGGACTTGAAATCCATGACCACTGAAGCCTTTGTTGTTCAGCCTGGAGATGCTGTGATTCCACCACCTAGATGGGAATAGTGAGACCAGAGTCCTATTAAAGTTATGTTAAAATGATCCCTCTTTGCTCCTTCCCTTTTTTCCTCCCTCCCTCCCTCCTTCTTTCATTCCTTCTCCTCTCATATCTCTTTCCCTCCCTCTCCCACTTGTTCCTTCAGCAAGTGTTTGCTTAGCCTGTACTATGTGCTACTTATTGTTCTCAGGGTGAGGCATATTAAAAAGAATAGATGAACATAGTCTCTTTTTCTCATGAGTCTTTCAGTCTTCTGAGGGTAAATAATACAAAATGAGTAAATACATGAAGAAAACACTTTATTTTAATGGTAAGGGCCACAAAGAAAACAATACATGATGATATGAGAGAGAATGGGTTGGTCGGGAATAGAATTTTAAACTGGAGAGTTAGAAAAGACTAACTAAGGTTGAATTGGAACTAAGACCTTAGTGGCAATGAAGAATCATAAAGTGATTGATCCAGAATGATCCAATCAGATGGAAAAGCTAGTGTAAAGGCCATGAGATGGTCAAGAGCTAGCACATTCCAAGAAGATAAAGAATCTCAGTGTGCCTGGCAAACGCCAAGTAAAGAGCAGGGCCTCATCATGTAGGACCTTAAAGGTCATAGAAGGATTTTTGTTATTAGGGATCTGGTGTTCCAGGTGTGTCTCCCACTTCCACCCACTTCATGCTGTCCACATGGTCTAGCATTGCTCTTCCCATAGTGGCTTTGACTCTTGCTTGTCACTTCTTTTCCTCGTGTTCTAGATTTGCAATCTTCCAGTGCTAACCATATGCAAAGACCATGGGTTTTGGAATCAGACAGCCTTTGGTTCTATCAGTAGGTTCTCCTTGTATTGGCTGTGTGACTTCTGTAAAATCACATCCACAGAAAGCATCTCTTGTGATTTTATCAGCTTAAGGGTCTGGGGGTATTTCTGGCCTTCTTTCTCTGTTTCCCTTTTCCAGCCTGCCTTTAAAACCTGGAATGCGGTAAGGCTTGTATCAAAGTCTTGTTTTCTTATTCTCTAAATTCTATTCAACATCCATGATTTCAATTACCATCTTCCTGTCGTTATCCAAAGTTTCCATCTCCATCTCGGACTCTTCTTTGAGCTCTTTATCTGTCTATGTAATTAAAGTTTCAACTCTTTCTTTGGAGGTCAAAAAAGGCAACCTAAAGTCATCATAACCAAAGTTTCATTCATTATCTTCCCTGCCACGCCCCTAAAACTTATCTATGTCCAATATTTTCTAATTCAGACATTGACAACATTCATTAAATTGTGCTAACTTTGCTTTCTTATCTCCTTCTGCACTGATAGCCAGTGAATTGCTAAATCTTGTTGATTTTTATCTGAATATCTCCTCTGTTGAATCCATCTGGTTTTCTTCATCTTCACTTAGGCCATCCAAGACCAACCTCTCATCAACTCCCTTGTGATTTACTGCAATTACTCTTAAATGCTCTCTTTGATTCCGTTCTTGCTACACTCAAATCTATTTTCCACAGAGGTCACAGTAATCTTTTAAAAATACAAATTAGCTAAAGTGACTCCCCTGCTTAAAACCCTTCGATTTTTTTGTTGTCGTTGCTGTTGGGATAAAGATCAAAATTTTTAAAATCTTTAAAGGGAGCTGAATGTCTTAGGCACTAGTTTGTGACTTTCTCCCCATACATTTTTTATAATGTATCCTGCTGAACTGTCTTTTTTAAGTTCCTTAAATACATTGTGAGCCATTCCCATAGCTGAGCTTTCAGATGGATTTCAGATGAGCTTTCTGTTTTCTTGGATTGCTCTTGTCGTTCTTCAGCTAGTGCAGTAGACATCTGTCATGTTTTCTGCTGTCTAGCATTTGTTGAACACACTGGTTACATTTGAAAGATATCCAGCATTATGAGTTTTGTCTAGCCAAGGTAGAGAGTGAATTCCCCAGGTTTCTCTGGAGCAAGGGCACAGACATGTGTCCCACCAATCAGACTCATCCGTGTGTGAATTCAGTTCGAAAGTGAACAGCTTGACGAAGGCAGAACCTATTGTGCTGGTAAGGACGGCAGAAGAGACATCCAGCTTTTGAGAATGACAGTCCTTTTAAGGTCTAGTTTCTGCTACAGAAGTTGCCAAGATGTTGGTGTCTGCTAGGATTGTAAGAAAGTTGGATTTGGGGAGCCACATGAACTGCAGAAGCTCATGCTCATTGGATCGTTAGCAGTTTCTTTCCTGATTTTTTTTTTTCTTTGAGACGGAGTCTTGCTCTGTCACTCAGGCTGGAGTGCAGTGACCTAATCTCGGCTCACTGCAAGCTCCACCTCCTGGGTTCAAGCGATTCTCCTGCCTTAACCTCCCAAGTAACTGGGACTACAGGTGCCCGCCAGCATTCCCGGCTAATTTTTTTGTGTTTTTAGTAGAGACAGGGTTTCACCCTGTTAGCTAGGATGATCTTAATCTCCTGACCTCATCATCCGCCTACCTTGGCCTCCCAAAGCGCTGGGATTACAGGAGTGAGCCACTGCGTCCGGCCCGAGACTGTTTCTTTAACCAACTAGCTCTGTGGTGTGCTTCTGAGCACTGATCCTGAGAGCATTATTTGAACCTGTTTGATCAGCCCAACCACTTCTATGCTTCAACAGCCAACCTCAGCTTCTGCTGCTTACAACCGAGAAATAGCTTTGTTGGTTAGTGCCAGGTAACTCCGACTCACTCGTGGGCATTCGGCTCTAGTTTACTCCAGGAAACGGCTCCACTAGCCTTCTTCTCCCACTTTTGCTGATTAGGGCAGATCTTCCACTCTTGTGTGCTGTCAAGACTCAGTATGGCATGGTGGCTGCGCCTGCTGCTACTGTTGTTACCCTGCCTGGGTTCCTATCTCAACTCTCCTACTTACTTGATGTATGAATTTTGCAAAGCTTACCTAACCGCTCTGTGTATCAATTCCCATACCTATAAAATAGGGGCACTGATAATAACTATCTAACTCATAGGTTGATTGTAAAGACTCAATGGATGAATGCATACATGAAATCCTTAAAGTGGTAACTAAACATTCAATAAATGTTAACTAAAATGTTCTCACATTACCCACTTCTTTCATTTCATACTACTTTTCAGACAATAATTCGATACTCACAGAGTGATAATTTGATTTAGATACGCCTTCCACTTAAACTGTAAATGAAAGGCTGCTTATTTTGTTCATCATGGTATTCCCAGTTCCTAGCACAACATGTATTTACTTAATGGATGTAGGATGGATGTTGCAGGATCGTAAAAATCTTGAGTGATGTCATCCCCATCTCCCAACGCACTAAAGCAGGGTAGCTTCAACAGTATCCAGTGTTTCTGGTAGAATCACCCCAAGCTCTTTGTTTTTGCTGATTATTTTTCGTGACCCACAACTGACCTGTTCTCACAGAATGCAAACCCTGTCCCAGATGCTGAACTTTCCCTCTATGCCCTGATTTCTCTGCTTCTCAGCACCGATCACTTTGTGCTGACTCTATACCCTCTGAAAGCTGTTTGAAGCCAGATGGGAGAAAGAGATGAAACAGATTTCATTCAATGCCCTCCTAGACTCTGAGAGAAATAAAAACAATGGCAACAGCAAGGTAGTTTATATTGGGTGTTTACTAGGCATTACTCATTATTTAATCCTACCACAATCCTATGAAAAAGGTACTATCACCCCATTTTGCAGAAGAGGAAAGTAAGTCCCAGAGGGGAAAAACAAAAGAAAGAAAGGAAAGTAAAGAGAAAGGGAGGGAACGGGGTAAAGAAGGCAGCTTTTCCAATAGAAGAGAAATTCCCTTGTTGAGAAGAAATTTCGTTCCCATAAAAGAATCTTCTGTACTGGAGGATAAGATACTGTAAAAATAATATTGATAGAGAAGTTATAGAAGATGACCCAGAACATGAACCTAGCCTCAGATCAGCTTTAATATTTAGATTTTTAAAATATAATTCCTTTCAACTACTTGCTATTTGCAGTCTTTTCCCTCCAAAGTCTACTGTAAGTAGTAGGAATAATACTGATAATTAAGAAATCTGTGCAGTTTTTTTCTGGTTAATTGGCATTTTCCTATAAAATATTTAAAAATTAGCTTTTGGTTTTCAAAGACTCTCTTTTCAGAAAGTCATAGTCTTTGCTATTAAGAGTTCCCACCTGCGGGTGGGCTTCCTGCACTGGGATTATTTGGGCATTTTCACAGATGTTGTCCAGCCACTGATATTCAGCTGGAGTTGGAGCGGGGGGCTTATGATGCATTTTCTATGTTTAGATCTTCCTGATGTTGTTTTATTTTTTTTTTACAATGAAAGGGAAAACAGCCAACATGCCAGTTTTCTTGCAAAAACTGTTATCCGGGTAGAGATGCCCTGCAATTGTAATGCTCTTGTGCATTTCAACCAAACTCAAAGAAACACACTTTCAAAGTGAGTGTGGGTGCAATTGCCAGAAAATTGGCTTCAAGCTGGGTCCCTGGAAGGCTTTCTTTCTCCAGCTTTGACAGGTCTTGAGAGAGGTTCTCATAAGCCCCCAGGAAGATCAGGTGGGTGGTTTGGGACTCAGAGCCCAGCTGGCAACCACTCTAAAAGAGCATGGTGCATTAGGTTCCCGTGGCTGCTGTAAGAAATTACCACCAACCTGGTGGCTTAAAACAACAGAAATTTATTCTCTCACAGTTGTGGAGGACAGAAGTCTAAAATTAAGGTGCCAGCAGGACTGGTTCCTTCTGGAGGCTCTAAGGGATAATTGATTCCATGCTTCTATACTGGCTGCTGGTGGTTTCTGGCAACCCTTGGTGTTCCTTGGCTTGCAGATATTTCACTCCAATCTCTGCCTCTGTCTCCACATTGTCTTCTTTCCTACATGTCTTTGACCTTTCTCTTATCATGTAAGGACACTTGTCGTTGGATTTAGGGCATACTGTCTTCCAGGATGATCTCATCTTGAGAGCCTTAATTGAATTACATTCTCAAAGACCCCTTTTCCAAATAAGGCCACATTCACAAGTTTTGGGTAGACAGATTTATCCTTTGCAGGGGCCACCATTAACCCACACATATGGTGAATTGAGAGAACTTTTCCTGACCCACTGGTGATGAAGCTGGATTTCAACTAAGCAGTGGGCTAAAAAGGCATTTGGTCCTGCTGAGCCAAAGCATCTTCTTAGTTTCTCAGTTATCGCCACAGATTTCTGAAAGCAGATACGGCATTTGTCAGCAGAGGCTAACTTCTCGCTGTGTCTTCACATGGACTTTCCTCTGTCCATGTGCCTTCCTGGTGTTTATTTTACCTTAGGTTCTGCCTTCCTTGTTATTTCATTTACTCTTTTTAACATCACTAGGAGTAGATAATAGAGTCTCCATTGTATTCATGAAAAATGAGAGGCTTCTTCCAGCCAGCAGCTGGTGCAGCTGGGATTAAAATGTAAGCCTGTAGAGGTTCCCTTTCCAAACATGTCACTTCAGCTTTTATGGGTTCCTAACCTTGAAGATATTTCAAGTTTGTCTCTTTTCCTTAAGCATGGTAAATGTGGTTGTTGTACAGTCTGTATGACAGTTCTAATAACTGAGTGCTTTGTGGGTTTGTTTCTGTTGTCTGTTGGCTGTGGTTATTTCTTTTTCTTTATGTCATAATTTTCCATGTCTTTCTCATTATATTTGATTATGTGCTGATGATTATACTTAAAATATTATAATAACAATTGGAGTTTTAGAATATACAGGTCCCTCTTTTCAAAAATAATTTGAATATCCATCTGCCAGGTACTTGGGGGATCTACCAGTATGCCATCACCTCAAACCAAGATCCAGAATTTACACTTGTTGAACCACCAGGGGTTAAACTCAAGACTTTCCAATGACTAGTTTGTGTCTGGCACTCTCTCACCATTACACTGAATGTTTTGTCTTTTGAGTTTGTAGTCTTCTCTGGGTAGGGTCTCATACTAGACTTCCCACCTGCTATGACTCTGAGTTTTGACATCTAGCTTTACCCCAGGAAATAGAAAAAGATTTAGATTTTCTAAGATTGGAAAATTCCATCAGGCAAAAGTAGCTCCTATATCTACCAACCTCAAATTCCACTTTCTTTTGTTAATTCTCTATTAACTTTTCAGCTTTCCATTGTTTTGAAGAAGATTTATTTTTAAAAACTCTATTCAGCATTCGTTACTTATTTTCCTTAGGAAGGTTTCCTTGAATATTATATCTCGCCATTAGTTGAACACAAAAATCTAGAGTCCTATATATTTTTTTCTCCCTGCTCATTCCTGGCACTTTATTCCTCTCTCTTTTTTTTTTCCTTTGTGAGGCGGCTGCTTTTTGCACTGCCCTGAATTTTTCCATTGATTCTTGACATGGCAGTTTGGGTCTATGGATGAGTGTTCTTTTTTTTTTTTTTTTTTTTGATAGCTTGATAGTTTTGTCACATCCACGGGTATCTTATATAAGCCCTAGACCATCCTGAAAACAAAGACTACCTCTGTTTATAAATTGCAGAAAAATAAATTCCATTGATGCTGGGCTTCCAATTTCTAGAGTTTTGTAATGTGACAAACACAGGCATAATTAGGATGTTTCATAAACCAGTAACTTGAAAAGATTCTGTCCCTTATCATAAAATAATGAGTTTCTAAAATAATGTCTCTATGTATGTGAATATACACACACGTAGTGAAGAATTAAATTTTGTCCAAAGAGTGGTTTGGTTTTTGCACTCAGCTTCTAAGAGGCCATCTATGTCATAATTGATAAAAATCTCTTTGTTTAGGTTGGGAGCTCATCACATCAGGAAGACCAATCACATTTAATGTGGGGGCTTTAGGTTCCTGGCATCAGGTAACCAGGAAACTGAGTTAATCCACTTGGGTCATCAATTGATCAATCCTGCCTTTGTAATAAAGCCCTTGTTATGGTTAATACTGAGTGTCAACTTGATTGAATTGAAAAATGCAATATTGATCCTGGGTGTGTCTGTGAGGGTGTTGCCAAAGGAGATTAACTTTTGAGTCAGTGGGCTGGGGAAGGCAGACCCACCCTTAGTTGGGTGGGCACCATCTAATCAGCTGCCAGCAAATATAAAACAAGCAGAAAAACGTGAAGAGAAAAGACAGGCCTGGCCTCTCAGCCTATGTCTTTCTCCCATGTCGGATGCTTCCTGCGCTCAAACATTGGACTCCAAGTTCTTCAGTTTTGGGACTCAGACAGCCACTCCTTGCTTCTCAGTTTGGAGACAGCCTATTGTGGGACCTTGTGATTGTGTAAGTTAATACTTTATATATAAAGCATAGTTTATATACATATATATCCTATTAGTTCTGTCCCTCTAAGAGAACCCTGACTAATACAGCCCCCCCATAAAAACTCTGGACACTGAAGCTCAGGTGTGCTTTCCTCGTTGGCGATTCTCTATGTGTATCGTGCACGTTAATACCAGGAAGACAATGCATCTGACTCCCAGGGGAGAGGATATGGAAACTTCATGTTTGGAATCCCTCAGATCCTGTGCTATGCATTTCCTTCTTTAGCCAGTCTCTATCTCTTCCTGTAATAAGTCAGAACTGTGAATATAACAGTTTTTTGTGAATTTCGTGAGTCTTTTTAGCAAATTACCAAAACTGAGGGAGATTTTGGCAAACCATTGATCTTGTGGTTGGTATCACAGTGAGGACAGTCTTATGGTTGATGTTATGCCCTCAACCTTTTCAGTCTGGCTAACTGGGCAGTGTGCTTGTGTGTGTGTGTGTGTGTGTGTGCGCGCGCGCGCACGCATGTGTAGAGTACAACAGTAGCATAGGGTTTGTTTGTTTGTTTGTTTTTTTGACAGAGTCTCACTCAGTCACCCAGGCTACCTCCTGGGTTCAAGCAAGTCTCCTGCCTTAGCCTCCCATGTAGATGGGACTACAGGTACATGGCACCATGCCCGGCTAATTTTTGTGTTTTTAATAGAGACGAGTTTTCACCATGTTGGCCAGGCTGGTCTCGAACTCCTGACCTCAGGTGATCCGCCCATTTTGGCCTCCCAAAGTGCTAGGATTACAGGCATGAGCCACCGCACCTAGCCCACATAGGGTATTTATAATTAGAACAGCCTGAGAGAAGCTATAACATATTAGCAAGGTTTAGATACTTCTCTTACATTTTTATTTCCAACCTGCTTACTGTGAGACGTTTTCCACTGGTCTCGTAGTCTAAACCCACACCCTGACTTTGTGATGCATGTCGTTTTTATCCTAGTGTACTCCATACTCACCCAAAGCTCCTGTGTTTATTTTGACTCCAACTCTGGAAACAGAAAGTGAACTCATAGAACT